>NC_058082.1:447559929-447876279 GCF_014858855.1 Bufo gargarizans | reverse complement strand
ATAAAGAATATATTTCCAAATGTTTGAAAAATAATAAAAAAAAAAAACGCCCTGGAGTGTTGGATCCATGGTACGAAGGACAGCCTGGGGGTTAATGCACTGCCATTACTGGATATCCTATAGCTAAGGAAGAAATGTTGGTTCTCTTAACAGTCTACACTAAACTGTCCTAAGAGGTCCATTATAGAGTTTATTTCATAGTAGCTACTAGATAGATTTAAAATGAATTCTCCAATTGTTCTGGCGAATTTTGCCAGTTTCCCCCCATTAGGCAGCGCTGTGTTTCCCTAGATTGTTGCTCATTGTGTCCAATTACTTTCCATCAGATGTTGATTTTGCAGTGTAAACCTGGTGACAACTGCCTGTCCATATTTGGGAATATTTGGTCACGATTTGGATGTGTGCATTCAGAGAATAGCTAGGGGCGCTGCCAGGGCTTGTGCTCTAGGTGCTGAAAATTAAGTAGGGTACAAGTCACTTTGTCACAGGGTTGCCACCCAGCCGTTATGCACAACCAAAGATTAGTGCTGATAATAGTTTTTTTTTTTTTACCTGCAATGTTTTTTACCAGTGTTTTTGTGTAAGGGGGCATTATATTGTATTGGGCACATTATGGGGCATTATACTGTCTGAGGGGCACATCAGGGGACATTATACTGTATGGGGGCATACAGTATAATATAAAAAAAAAAACGGTAAAGTGCATTTTATTTTAAAATGCAGAACTCAAAGAATGATGAAAGAATTGGTGTCCTGTTAAGCCATCGCCCCCAAAACCACACCTCTTTTTTTTACTGTCATGGCTAGGCCACTTGCATACAGGGCAGGGGCACCGATCTGATTAGTGGGGGTCCAACAAGCGGAACCCCTGTCCATCAGCTGTTTGAGAAGGCCCGGCGCTCCTGCAAGCACTGTGGCCTTCTTGCAACTTACCCTATGGCATTGACGTCACAAACATCAGTCATGTGGCCTAAGTGCAACTCAATCGGATAACCCCATTACGTAAAGTATAGGTAAATTAATCACGATGGCTGCATAACATAGAGCCATCTAATGCTAAACCAGAACAGATTAGAAACCAGAAATTACTGCTTTTGTCAGGGGGACGAAGGCATGCCGAAACGCGCGTTGGGGTAGCGCCATCCTGGTCGGTCCACTCCTGGTTCTGTTTAAGGTGAGACTCGCTCCATTACTTTTCCCCGGCCTGTCACTTATGTACCTATTCATCTCTTTACTTGACTTTTGCATGGCCGGGTGCTAATATCTAGCTTGATCTTTGGTCTTGCTAGTTTTCCTGACCCACCTGTTTACAGTATAATCGGATTTTTCAGCGAGTAGGTTATGAACTCATTATATATAATTCTTTATCCCGCTGACTCTGTACATACTCTACCATCCAGACCGGAGTGGACCTACCAGGGTGACGCTTTTTTGTTCCTCCCTGCTTCCCCTTTTTTCTTGTTCCCCCGCATTTTTACGTGTATTTTATAATTATATTTGTATCACTCCAATAAAGGATTAATTATATTTATTATCCGGCGCTGTGGCTCCTTTTCTCTTGTTTTCTCATATGTGCACTCGGGAGCTTTTGCCGAGTTATTCCATAGGGGTGGTTTGGTGGGTATACTAGGTTGGGCACGGTCCCTTGCCCTGTCCCATCTCTTCCCTTGTGGGCCCCCCCTGGGTCGCCCTTTTGTTTTCTGATTTATTGAAGAGTGGCAAGATCAAGAAGAAAACAATTTTTGAAAGCAAGCCATAAGAACTCCCATTTGCAGTTTGCCAGAAGCCATGTAGTGGACACAGGATTGGAAAAATATGATTGCCTAATTTCAAAATCAATGCCATGCTTTACCACAGGTGTTGTGGTATTGCCGTGAAGCCCCATTCAATTCAATGGTGTTTAGCTACAATACCAGACACAACCCATGGACAGGTTTAGTACTGTTTCTGTTAGAATTAGCCATGTTTCTCTAATTGGAAAACCCCTTTAATGTGCATTTATCAAATTTATAGTAGAACCCTTCTATGAACAAGCATTGCTTTGAGTTTCTTTTAATTATGTCAAACAGACAGGCTCTAAAAGTACAAGTCGCTATACATACCACCATTTCCAGCGCCTCACTCAGTAGACCATTCCTTTTACTGTGTAGGTAGGCAGATGAAGTTCCTGTCTTGGCCACCTTTATCCTAGCAAGTCTAGCTTTCTGTGTAAGAAAATAAATATCCAGTGTTACTATAATATTTCATAGTTTCATCAAAGCTGTATACAATCATAAAAAAACACTTTTTTTTTTTAAAGAGTTGTAGATATAGAGGTTTCAACAACAAGCTGGAAACTATAAAATGTATCTGAAAGGATAAATGGACCTAGAAGCAGTTATCAACAACTGTAACAAAGCCTATAGAATTTTTTACATTTACCGCGTGCTACTGTCAAGCCTTAATTTTCACTGTAGTGACCTCAAGGGTGTGAACTGCATCAGACTGCATTAGTAAAGAAGAATTCATTTTGAGGGCCATGTGAGATTCATTCTATGGCACTGCAGGTCACATTACACTGAAATCAATGAAGAGTCCAGTAAAATTCTCAGTAGTGAAGTTCTCCAGGAATAAAACTTTGAAAAAGTACCTGTCTTTGTGTAAATGAGGTAACTCGGGTCATCTCACAGCAGTACCAGACTCACTGAGTCGCTGTTGCAAACCTGCCCATCTTACTTGACATCCGCTAGCTTGAACATGTCCTTACCGTAAAACCTTGTGCATGCATTCTACAGGGAGTGCAGAATTATTAGGCAAATGAGTATTTTGACCACATCATCCTCTTTATGCATGTTGTCTTACTCCAAGCTGTATAGGCTCGAAAGCCTACTACCAATTAAGCATATTAGGTGATGTGCATCTCTGTAATGAGAAGGGGTGTGGTCTAATGACATCAACACCCTATATCAGGTGTGCATAATTATTAGGCAACTTCCTTTCCTTTGGCAAAATGGGTCAAAAGAAGGACTTGACAGGCTCAGAAAAGTCAAAAATAGTGAGATATCTTGCAGAGGGATGCAGCACTCTTAAAATTGCAAAGCTTCTGAAGCGTGATCATCGAACAATCAAGCGTTTCATTCAAAATAGTCAACAGGGTCGCAAAAGCGTGTGGAAAAACCAAGGCGCAAAATAACTGCCCATGAACTGAGAAAAGTCAAGCGTGCAGCTGCCAAGATGCCACTTGCCACCAGTTTGGCCATATTCCAGAGCTGCAACATCACTGGAGTGCCCAAAAGCACAAGGTGTGCAATACTCAGAGACATGGCCAAGGTAAGAAAGGCGACCACCACTGAACAAGACACACAAGCTGAAACGTCAAGACTGGGCCAAGAAATATCTCAAGACTGATTTGTCTAAGGTTTTATGGACTGATGAAATGAGAGTGAGTCTTGATGGGCCAGATGGATGGGCCCCTGGCTGGATTGGTAAATGGCAGAGAGCTCCAGTCCGACTCAGACGCCAGCAAGGTGGAGGTGGAGTACTGGTTTGGGCTGGTATCATTAAAGATGAGCTTGTGGGGCCTTTTCGGGTTGAGGATGGAGTCAAGCTCAACTCCCAGTCCTACTGCCAGTTTCTGGAAGACACCTTCTTCAAGCAGTGGTACAGGAAGAAGTCTGCATCCTTCAAGAAAAACATGATTTCATGCAGGACAATGCTCCATCACACGCGTCCAAGTACTCCACAGCGTGGCTGGCAAGAAGGGTATAATAGAAGAAAATCTAATGACATGGCCTCCTTGTTCACCTGATCTGAACCCCATTGAGAACCTGTGGTCCATCATCAAATGTGAGATTTACAAGGAAGGAAAACAGTACACCTCTCTGAACAGTGTCTGGGAGGCTGTGGTTGCTGCTGCACGCAATGTTGATGGTGAACAGATCAAAACACTGACAGAATCCATGGATGGCAGGCTTTTGAGTGTCCTTGCAAAGAAAGGTGGCTATATTGGTCACTGATTTGTTTTTGTTTTGTTTTTGAATGTCAGAAATGTATATTTGTGAATGTTGAGATGTTATATTGGTTTCACTGGTAAAAATAAATAATTGAAATGGGTATATATTTGTTTTTTGTTAAGTTGCCTAATAATTATGCACAGTAATAGTCACCTGCACACACAGATATCCCCCTAAAATAGCTAAAACTAAAAACAAACTAAAAACTACTTCCAAAAATATTCAGCTTTGATATTAATGAGTTTTTTGGGTTCATTGAGAACATGGTTGTTGTTCAATAATAAAATTAATCCTCAAAAATACAACTTGCCTAATAATTCTGCACTCCCTGTATATGCTTTTTGACTCACTGACCAATGTGTGGAGAAGATGAGGGACAGATGCTGTGGCGTGCATTTGTGAGATTTAACTGGTCCTGACAATGATGATGATTCACACAAACGTTTTTTGAGTATACGGAACCATTCATTTCAATGGGTTCGCAAAAGATTGCGACATCACTCTGTGTGCTGTCCGCATCCGTTGCTCCGTTTTGTGGCCCTGCAAAAATTAAGAGTGATGTCCTATTCTTGACCATTTTGCGGACAAGAATAGGCATTTCTATAATGGGCCTCCTGTTCCGTTCCGCAAATTGCGGAAAGCACACGGGCGCCATCAGTTTTTTGCAGATCTGCAATTTGCGGACTGTAAAAAATGGCACGGTCGTGTGCATGAGGCCTTATTCATGGGAAACAACCTTAAATATGAGGATACCACTATGGCTTAGTGATCTGCTGTGCCTTGTAGGGGTTCCTTCAAATTGTTTTGCAGAAAATTTCCGCAACTGAAAATCAGTTCCATCAATCTAATTGGGTGGGGGTTACAGAAATCCATGGGCTTGCCTTCCCACCAAAACAACCCCATTCAAATGAATGAAACTGATTTTCACATCACAGAAGTTTTCTGCAACAAAATTGTGAGCAGAAAAGGCTAATCTACCTGGTTCGATCCACAGAAGAAATATAAAAGTACAAATTGCTAAAAATGTAATGCTTTCTTTGATCGAAAGCTTGCTGCATATGGGGTTGTGAAGTCTATGCCTTGATGGTTCAGAGCTGCTGCAGAGGCACAAGGTGGGCCTACTGACAATTGGGCAGGTGGTTTCAGTGTTATAGTTAAGCTGTGAACATTGGTGCTGTGTAAGCGGGAAGGAATAAAAAAAATACTGTAAAAAGCCTTTTGTCATTGACTAAGAGAAATTGTACGGCACAGAATGACGGAACGGGCTGGTGTGATAATGTGTTTGAGATTCTGCACACTCCTCTGTATCTGATAGAATGAGTCAAGCAGCAACCATCACAAGCATCAAACAGTACAGCTTCCTTTCAACACAGATCACTCATTGCAGATAGTGGACAAGTACTTGTAATTTGCCTAATCAAAAGCTCCAAGTTTTTTTTTGTTGCTCGTATTCCCGCTTCAAGAGAAGCCGGATCCTCTGCTATTCTTCTCAATCATAAAAGGTAAATATGTGAAAATAGAACCTGTCGTAATTATATTTGGGCACATTTTATACTGTAATCTTTCCAAGAGCTCATGCAGAACTGCGCCTCTCTCCCTCTAATTATTATTAGTTAATTACATTTGGAATTTAAATGGAAGCAAAGTGTTGTAATTGTAGAGGTAAATATCGCCGCCAAGAGTGGAAAATAATGAGCTATTCATGAATACTCTGCGTTTGTATTGCTCTCCTATCAGGCACCTTTTTTAGTTCCTTAAAGAAGAACGAGGTCCGGCTCTCAGGTGGTTAGGTCTTCTGACCTGCTCTGCACGGATCCCGGCTGTGTTCAAACCATCCGAATATGCTGCAAAAAGTCCAATATGGATCCAGCGAGTAACATCAAGAGATTTTTATTTCTTCCATTAAAAATACAAGCGATAAATCCTCCTACATAACAATCAACGCGTTTCATCCTTCAAAAGGTCTTCTTCATCGATTCATAGTATAACATTGCCCTATTGCATCAAGTTATAACACAATTAATCTGTTAACAAAAATATATATTTTCCCAATAAAGTAGGAGGATCCTAAACCAGTCCAGAAACGCTAAATTGTTGAACTTAGGGGGAAATTTATCATTATGTATCCTTTTGGCATAGATTTGTGATTTGTCAATGCATTTGCTGCATTTCTAGTTGCAATCTGCATTTCATATCACCCCTTGCCAAGTCTGTGCAGAAGGAGGAGTGACGAGGGTGGAGTGAGGGTTTGGTTAGGGTGGAGTGAGGGTGAGGCAAGGGTGGAGTGAGAGTGAGGTAAGGGTGGAGTGAGAGTGAGGTAAGGGTGGAGTGAGGGTGAGGTAAGGGTGGAGTGAGGGTGAGGTAAGGGTGGAGGGAGGGTGAGGTTAGGGTGGAGTGAGTGTGTGGTTCGGATGGAGTGAGGGTGTGGTTAGGGTGGAGTGAGGGTGAGGCAAGGGTGGAGTGAGAGTGAGGTAAGGGGGGAGTGAGGGTGAGGTAAGGGTGGAGTGAGGTAAGGGTGGAGTGAGGGTGAGGTAAGGGTGGAGTGAGTGTGTGGTTAGGGTGGAGTGAGGGTGTGGTTAGGGTAGAGTGAGGGTGTGGTTAGGGTGGAGTGAAGGTGTGGTAAGGTTGGAGTGAGGGTGTGGTAAGGGTGGAGTTAGGTTGTGGTAAGGTTAAAGTGAGGGTGTGGTAAGGGTGGGAGCATCGACCCCAGCTAATTCATCATTTATATAGAAACTGGCGTAAGTAATGACTGAAACCTACGGCAGCTCTGAGCTGCCATAGATTCCATTCTGGCACAAGGAGAGCCGGAAAAGGAGTCATGCACACGACCGTATGAATTGTGTGTTCCGCAAATTGCAGATCCACAAAATACGGATACCGTCAGTGTTGCAACCGCATTTTTTGCTGACCCATGGACTTCAGCAAGTCTGTGGGCCACATTTTGCAGCCAAGTATAGGATTTATTCTATCTTTTTTGGAGAACGGACATACGATGCTGAAAGCACATGCAAAAAGATAGAATATGTCAGCAAAATTTAGACCATAGGCCAAAAATGGTCAAAGAAAATGCAGACGGCACAAGGACCAGGACGTTCGTGAGGTGAGTGAGGTCTAAATTACAGGCCTACCTATCAAGGTAACACACGCTGGCCTTGATGTTGGAACTCATGTATTGACTTCACTTCTCAAGATCACATTTTGGGCCATGAGGATAACTTTGGGCTCATACATGCTTTTTTAAATATAATCAGTAAGAATTAAATAAGTAAGATCCAGCTCCAGCTCTTCTGCTAAGTTGTCTTCCATTAAACCACTTACTGCTGTGGGACACTTCATAGGGATCAGAGACAGTATGCTACTAGGAATCCATAGGAGGAATTATCTATCAGCTTCTCCTTTTATGTATTTAATGCAAATTCTTAATTAAGCACAGCTCTCCTGCGCACCGATGAGTTCAGGGAAATCTGTGCTTAGCTCCGACATTGTTCATTGCCGCTTATTTCCATTCATATCCAGGGATTTAGCCTTTACACTTTCCTAGGTTTCTGGTCTCATGGGGGGCTCGTGTTAATGTATCGGGCCGCTATTGAGCAGCAGATTACTATTGCTGTCTGTGTTGTATACAGTAATTCAGCGTGAGTAATAACCAGTGGTGAGATTATATGCAAGAAAACGGTGGGTGAAAAAAAAGAATATGTAGTCTGCAATAAATCATTCAAATGTAAAAACAACGAGGTGGAAAAAATATTTTCTCACAGTCAGACTAAAATGCCGTGCTTAACAATTCCTGACTGAAATGATTGCCTTGGATTTTGGTGGCTGAATTTACAAAGTAGTCGTAATCTATCACTGATGTGACTCATGACTGTGTTGAAAGTTTTTAATACTTTTTTTTTTTTAACATTATGGCTATTATATTGTTACTTTGCCTGTAGAGGTGTCATGTTCACACAGCTGTGTTTTTGTGGCAGCGGTATCCTACCATTTATGCATTGTGTTGGTTACTAGAAAGAATTGTGAAAATAATGGGGGCTCTTCACAGTCTTGCAGGTAGTGGGTTTGATGCATGATTAATGTATGGTGATTAAGATACAAAGGATTTTACTCACCTAATTACAATAAGTTGTGCTAAAGATAGACACAATGCTCTTGGGGGAGGGAGTGCCCACTGATGCTGATCACTCCTATGCTATCAAATTATAAGCAACTAAAGGAGGAACCTTTAATTCTTGTTTTTTGGGGAGAAGGGAGGGTGGTCCCCGCTGTAGCTGCCTACTCCAAGATCTCTTATGTCAGTGGTGGTGAAGGTGACGATGATGACGTGTCGATGGACGTCACGTGGGTGCCCACAGGAGAGGAAGAGGAGGGGAGTTCAGAGGGAGAGACAGAGCAGCATATAGTGAGGAGAAGGAGGAGAATCAGGCAGAGCACAGGAGGCAAAAAGCAGACTGCAAATGTATCTGGAGCGAGCCATCCACCATGCACGGTCACATCTGGCGCTCCCAGGACACCGGCACATGGCCCTCTGTGGGCTTTTTTTAACGTCTCAGCTGCTGACAATACTGTTGCCATCTGCAGCCTGTGCTGTCAACAAATAAGTCGCAGTAAGCCCAACACTCACCTAGGGATGACCGCCTTAAGAAGGCACCTGGCCTCCCATCACCGAGTTCAGTGGAAGCAACAACGTCAGAACCCACAAAGCCACACTCCCGGCCCTCCGCGTCCTGCCTCTTCTCCTTCTCCTCTGTCCTCCCATTTGTCCTCCATTCTACCTTCCACCGTGCCGTCGCTGCGTTCATCTGGCAAAAGGCAGGCTTCCGTGGCCCAAATGTTCGAGCGTAAAAAGATGAAGACGCCGGATAACCCTCTTGCCCAACGGCTGACCGCTGGCTTGTCGGAATTGCTAGCCCGCCAACTACTGCCATATAAACTGGTGGACTCGGAGGTCTTTAGAAAATTTGTGGCTATTAGCACACCGCAATGGAAAGTCCCCAAAAGGAAATATTTCTCCCAGAATATGGCCACGTTCAGCGGCAAGTTAATATATCTCTGGCACACAGTGTCGGTGCCAAGATACATCTGACACGTGGTCTAGCAAACACGGGCAGGGAAGGTACATAACTTTTACTGCCCACTGGGCGAACCTTCTGATGGCCGTCAAGCATGTAACCCACGTTACACCGTGTTACCACCACGGATTGCAATCAGGCCTGCCTCTTCTTCTCCTCCTCCTACTTCATCCCCCATCTCCTCCTCGGCTGACTCCTTCTTTTCAACTGCTACCGCCTCTTCCACTGCACCCCCCTAGCTCCCCAGAACCTATTCGATGTGCCAGGTGAGACGTTGCCATGCTGTGCTGCGGCTGCTGTGCCTGGAAGCCAAGGGCCACACCGGTCCTGCACTGCTTTCAGCTCTGCGGTCACAGGCAGATCAGTGGCTAACCCCGCTCAATTTGATAGTTGGTAAAGTGTTGTATGGCAACGGTGCCAATCTGCTGAGCGCGCTGGAACGGGGCAAAATGACACACATCCTTAGTTGTGCAGCGATTCGTTGCCAAATACCCCTGGGTCCAGGACGTCTTGCGGCAGGCCAGGAAAATCTCTGGCCATTTTAGATCTTATCCAGCCATGGCTCGCCTTGCTGACGTTCAGCGGCGACACCACCTGTCCGTCAGACGTCTGATTTGTGACAGCTCGACGCGCTGGAACTCCACCTTGTATATGCTTGATAGGCTGCACGCGCGTGATAAAAAACTGAAGGTATATAAACAACATCTCTTAGCAACCATCCATGAAAAACACATCGCATCCGCACTTGCTTGCGGATGCAATGCGATTTTCACGCAGCCCCTTTCACTTCTATGGGGCCAGCATTGTATGAAAAAAGCACAATATAGAGCATGCTGCGATTTTCACGCAACGCACAAGTGATGTGTGAAAAACAATGCACATGTACACAGCCCCATTGAAATGAATGTGTTCGTATCACGCATGGCACTTGCGCGGAATACTGGCTCGTCTGCAAGGGGCCTAATGGTATATGCACACAGTTTCTACATGTAGTCTTGGAAGCCAAAATCAGAGTGGATCATAAAAGGAGAGAAACTATAAAGGACTGATATGAAGTCTCCTCTTTTTTGAATTCACTCCTGGTTTTGGCTTCCGTGTGGTCGCACCTTTAGGTGTGATTAGAAGTAGAGCCGAGTATGCACCTTATACTTCCTTTACTATGAAACAGCCCTTCAGTATTGATTGCTTTCAGTCAGTGTCGGACTGGGTTACTTAGGGCCCACCAGTGTAACTGATTCTGGGGGCCCACCCTAGGGCTCCTGCACACAAACTTATTTTTTTCCATGTCTGTACCGTTCACTTGACTTCAATGGGGCCGCAAAATTTTTTTATAAAATAAATGACTCCATGTGCATTCCGTGTCTGTATGTCCACATGGCTGTTCTGTAAAATGATAGAACATGTCCTATTATTGTAAGCATTACAGACACGCATAGGACTGTTCTATTAGGGTCCGGCCGTTATGCAGAATGCACCCAGCTGGTATCCATGTTTTGCGGATCTGCAATTTGCGGACTGCAAAACATCGAACAGTCGTGTTCGTGAGCACCTACAGTGATAACAGAAATATTAAAGATGAAGTATGATGGCAGACATTCACAGCAAAATGCACAAACATACATTTGGCAGAATTTACACATATATGGATATCCTGCACTTAAATCAGTCAGAAGCACGACACATGCAGCGCACATCAATCACTCATTGGACACATGTGGCACACAAGACACTTATACATGGCTCACATGCCACTGATGCATATGTCACATGCTGCACATACACCACTGATACATAGATCATATACAGCACACAACAATCACACATAGGAAACACACAATGCACACACCAAGACATTTATGCATAACCCTATTACGGTAAGTGTAGCACACTTAATGGGGTTAAAGGGGTTGTCTACCTTTAGCAATTGGCATTTATCATGAAGAGAAAGTTAATACGAGGCACTCACTAATATATTGTGATTGTCCATATTGTCTCCTTTCCATCACATTATACACAGCTTGTATCCATGGTTTTGACTGCTCTGCAATCCAGCAGCGGTGGCCGTGCTTGCACACTATAGGTAAAGGTGTTGGCCTATGAGCACTTCCAGCTTTTCCCTATAGTGTGTAAGCACGGCCACCACTGCTGGATTACACGGTGGTAATAACCACGGATATGTGCTGTGTGTAATGTGATGGAAAGGAGGCAATATGGACAACCACAATACATTAGTAAGTGCCTTGTATTAACTGCATGATAAATGCCATTTACTGAAGTGAGACAAACCCTTTAACCCCTTTAAGCATAAATGTCTGGCATGAAATTTACCAAATCTTAACCTCCTCAGATTGCACATAATCTACAGAATATTTAAAAGGGTTGTCCTACCATAAAGACCTATTTCCTATCTACTGGATTTGCGGACTCTATACTGACAGAGGATGTCCAACAGGATTGGCGCATAGCAAATGTGGTGCCAATATTCAAAAAGGGTCCAAAAACAGAGCCTGGAAACTATAGGCCGGTAAGTTTAACATCTGTTGTGGGTAAACTGTTTGAAGGTTTTCTGAGAGATGCTATGTTAGAGCATCTTAACGGAAATAAGCAAATAACGCCATATCAGCATGGCTTCGTGAGGGATCGGTCATGTCAAACTAATTTAATCAGTTTCTATGAGGAGGTAAGTTCTAGACTTGACAGCGGCAAATCAATGGATGTCTTATATCTGGACTTCTCCAAAGCATTTGACACTGTACCACATAAAAGGTTAGTATATAAAATGAGAATGCTCGGACTGGGAGAAAACGTCTGTATGTGGGTAAGTAACTGGCTCAAAGATAGAAAACAGAGGGTGGTTATTAATGGTAAATACTCAGATTGGGTCACTGTCACTAGTGGGGTACCTCAGGGGTCAGTATTGGGCCCTATTCTCTTCAATATATTTATTAATGATCTTGTAGAAGGCTTGCACAGTAAAAAATTCATTTTTCGCAGATAACACTAAACTGTGTAAAGTAATTTACACTTATGAGGACAGTATACTGCTACAGAGGGATCTGGATAGATTGGAGGCTTGGGCAGATAAGTGGCAGTTAATGTTTAACACTGACAAATGTAAAGTCATGCACATGGGAAGGAATAATGCAAGTCACCCGTACATACTAAATGGTAAAACACTCGGTAACACTGACATGAAAAAGGATCTAGGAATTTTAATAAACAGCAAACTAAGCTGCAAAAACCAGTGTCAGGCAGCTGCTGCCAAGGCCAATAAGATAATGGGTTGCATCAAAAGGGGCATAGATGCTCGTAATAAGAACATAGTCCTACCACTTTACAAATTGCTAGTCAGACCACATATGGAGTACTGTGTACAGTTCTGGGCTCCTGTGAACAAGGCAGACATAGCAGAGCTGGAGAGGGTCCAGAGGAGGGCAACTAAAGTAACCACTGGAATGGGGGGACTACAGTACTCTGAAAGATTATCAAAATTAGGGTTATTTACTTTAGAACAAAGACGACTGAGGGGAGATCTAATAACTATGTATAAATATATCAGGGGTCAGTACAGAGATCTATCCCATCATCTATTTATCCTCAGGACTATGACGAGGGGACATCTTCTGCGTCTGGAGGAAAGAAGGTTTGTACACAAACATAGAAAAGGATTCTTTACGGTAAGAGCAGTGAGACTATGGAACTCTGTGCCTGAGGAGGTGGTCATGTTGAGTTCACTAAGAGTTCAATGGGGGCCTGGATGTATTTCTGGAGTGTAATAATATTACAGGCTATAGAGAGGGGTCGTTGATCCAGGGAGTTATTCTGATTGCCTTATTGGGGTCGGGAAGGAATTTTTCCCCCTTAAGTGGGAAAAATTGGTTTGTACCTCACAGGGTTTTTTGCCTTCTTCTGGATCAACTTGCAGGATGACAGGCCGAACTGGATGGACAAATGTCTTTTTTCAGCCTTATATACTATGTTACTATTTTACAGGATGAATGGTATCAGGTTGCTTGGATCTGACTGCTGGAACACACACTGATCATGAAAAAAGGGGTCCTGAGACATTAAATTACTTTACCACCAATCTATATACACAAGGGTCTTAAGACCACGTTCCCTTGATCAAGGATATCCCAGCAGTCAGACTGCCATCAAACAGACACTTATCACCTGTCGTGTAATAGCTGTAGGACCTTTTCACATTCCCTATCCTTTCTTTGGGCATAAAACAGGACCCTTAAGGTTTATATACACAGAGGGTAGGCCCCCAGAATAATTTCCTTTGGTGTGGACAGTCCATAAAGATAGGAAACTCTTTTCCTGTGTTTGTGAAAAAAAAAAAAAAAATATGTTTTTGTGATTTTTTTTTTTAGGCTGGTGGTTCTTGACTAGATTAGTTTGGTAGTAATTATAACCATTTTACAGCTCCTGATTTACAGCTTTATTCCACTATTATCACTTGCACTGTACTGAAGCAGGCCTGAAACTTTTCCCAAGATATTGCGCAGAGTTTTGAGTTTTTTCTTCTATAAATACCACATAACTATTTTTATTTATTACCAACATAGGTAGTACATAAAAAATAGATCTTATCCCCCACTCTTTACTGCCCGCAATGGCCACTTCAGCCGATCCTTCCCACTATATTTTGTACAAGCTGATACAGAAGACAATGGTTTCCATAGTTACAGCTTATCTGTTATCGTCATGTCTTAGCCCTCAAACTATTCAGTAATTGCAATGTGCCTTAGCTATTCCATGCAAAACTATTTTTGTAACAGCAATCGAATACTAATTGATAGCCATACTTTATTTTGCAGTGCCATTGCAGAACATATTGCGTAGATACGGTATGTATGAAAACGAGTTTAAAGAAGGTCTCTCCACAGAAATTGACAGCAAATATGTGTCCCATGGGCATCGATATACAAGATCCAGCACTGCCGTTCCACAAACTGGAGACTTTATTGAAAAAATGCTCATGAAATAAAAACTCTCTTTTCTTGATGCGTTTCGGGCAGCACTAGCACTTTGTCAAAAGAATCAGCATCCCTTTTCATTCTACTAGTATGATTAGAAAATACCCAATATTGGGATGTCTATCACACCGTCAATCCTTATGTGGTGAGCACTTCAGTCAAACCTTAAAGGGAACGTGTCACCTACTGTATTATTTTTTAGTAATTAAAATCAGATAGTGAACAATATTCCTTTATTAAATCACATTATTATGTTAAACATACAGGGGGTCATTTACTAATCTGAAATACGCCTAAACTAGGTGTATTTAAGGCACAGATGGCGGCGCAACGGTTGGTCTAAAATTGTGGGCATGGCATGGGCGGCAGTGGCGTAGGGATCGCCATAGCAACCATAGCAGTGGCTATGGGGCCCTACGCCACTGGGGGCCCGTCTGGGCCACCTTCTGTTGATTTTTTGAATTTTTTTTATTTTTTTTATTAACACACACACTACACACAGGCAGCCAGGCCCGAGCTGCTGACCGACCGCCCACCCACTACACTAGACTAGTGTAGTGGGCGGGACGCGGGCGATCCGTGGCTCGGGCCTGGCTGGGGAGAAGGAGTCAGACTGGAGCAGGGCGCATGGCCGCACGAGCAGCAGATGAGGTAGGCGGTGGAGGGGGCCGGAACGGGGACGTACCTGAGGGACAGAGGCGGAGCCAGGCACCAGTGCCGCAGCGCAGGAAATTGGAATCCTAAGTAACTTCCGGAATCCATTGGGAGCTGCAGGGCAGGCTAGGGGAGGGCCAAGGGCGGGCAAAATTAGTGGACGGTCCCTCTGTGGCCCAGGCTGGCTCGGGCCTGGCTGGGGAGGAGTCAGGAGCAGTCAGAGCAGGCGAGCAGCACAAATGAGGTAGGCAGTGAGAACTTATGATTTCTGTCTTTTCTGAGATACTTGATCTGAATTCTGAAGTTAAAAAGAGCTGCCTGCAGAGTGGGGCCCCCAAGAGAAGCAAGGGGCGCCCTCCTCATCATTGCAGGTCTGCAGGCAGCTCTTTTTAACTTCAGAATTCAGATTATCAGACTCTCACTAATTACAAATTTACAGCACACACACCCTCTAGTGTCCACCGCTGCTCCGGCACTGCGCGGTGAGAGGCCACCGGACGAAAAAGTTGGACTTGCAGTACTTTTCGGCCGCCAGCCTTTCACCGCACACTGCCGCGCTGCATCAGAGCTCCGTCCCCGTTCCCATTATAGTCAATGGGGATGGAGTGGCAGCAAGGCGAAATAGCGGCTGGACGGATCCAACAGACTGAACAGCCTGTCGGATCCGTCCTGCCGCAAGTGTGAAACTGCTCATGGCGGTGGGAGATCTAGGATGGGTGTTTGGGTGGGAGCTCTGGAAGGGGTGGTGGGAGGCCCGATAGATATGTGGGGGCTGCGGGGGGGCCCATACATTTTTTTTGCTATGGGGCCCATGCATTTCTAGCTACGCCCCTGATGGGCGGGGAAGGGGATGGGCCAGCACGCCATCTTATTTACCATTCTCTACGCCTGTTTTAGGAAGCTGTCTTACATTTGGAACTTGCGCTGGATGCGCCGAAGTTATAGAGAGGCCTGCATACCCCTTGAACTTTTTCATATTTGATAACGTTACACCCACAAACTTAAATGATTTTTATTGGGATTTTATGTGATAGACCAACACAAAGTAGCAAGTATGTGTGAAGTGAAAACAACGTGATACCTTGTTTTCAATTTTTTTTATAAATAAAAATCTAGAAAATGTGGCGTACATTTGTATTCAGCCCCCTGAGTCAATACTTTGTAGGACCACCTTTTGCTGCAATTACAGCTACATGTCTTTTAGGGTACGTCTCTACCAGCTTTGTATATTTAGAAACTCACATTTTTGCCCATTACTCTTTGCAAAATAACTCAAGCTCAGTCAGATTGGACGGAGAGCATCTGTGAACTGCAATTTTCAAGTCTTGCCACAGATTCTCAATAGGATTTAAGTCTGAGTGGGTCATTGTAACACATGAATATGCTTTGCTCTAAACCATTCCCTTGTAGCTCTGGATGTATGTTTAGGGTCCCTGCTGGAAGATGAACCTCTGCCCCAGTCTCAAGTCGTCTGAAGCCTCTACCAGGTTTTCCTCCAGGATTGCCCAGTATTTAACTCTATCCATTTTCCTATTAACTCTGACCAGCTGCCCTGTCCCTGCTGAAGAAATGCATCCCCACACCATGTTTCATGGTGGAGATGGAGTGAGTTCAGGGTAATGTGCAGTGTTAATTTTCTCTTACTAATGTATTGCTATTACCCATATTGCTTCCTTTGCTGGCTGGATTCATTTTTCCATGACATTATGCACTGCTTGTTTCCATGGTTACAGCCACCCTGCAATCCATCAGCGGTGGCTGTGCTTGCACACTATAGAAAAAAGCACCAGTCTATGTGAGCTCCTACTGTCCTGGTGGTCGTAACCATGGAAACAAGCAGTTTATAATGTGATGGAAAAATGTATCCAGCCAGCAAAGGAAGCAGAACGGCGGTAGTTATACTGAGAATAAATCACACAAGATGGACTCTTACTAATGAGGCGACTTCTGAATGCAATTGGTCACACTGGATTTTATTTGGGGTATCAGAGTACAGGGGCTGAATAGAAATGCACGCAACAGTTTCCAGATTTGTAGTTATTAAACATTTTGAAAGCTAAGTATCATTTCTTTTCACTTCACACATACTTTCTACTTTGTGTTGGTCTATCACATAAAATCTCAAACTTGAATACATTTAAGTTTGTGGGGGTAATGTAAAAGAAATTCTAAAAGTGGAAGGGTTTGAATACTTTTTTGAGGCATATGATATATTCACACAATACAGGTCCTTCTAAAAAAATTAGCATATTGTGATAAAGTTCATTATTTTCTGTAATGTACTGATAAACATTAGACTTTCAGATATTTTAGATTCATTACACACCAACTGAAGTAGTTCAAGCTTTTTATTGTTTTAATATTGATGATTTTGGCATACAGCTCATGAAAACCCAAATTCCTATCTAAAAAATTTTGCATATCATGAAAAGGTTCTCTAAACGAGCTATTAACCTAATCATCTGAATCAACTAATTAACTCTAAACACCTGCAAAAGATTCCTGAGGCTTTTAAAAACTCCCAGCCTGGTTCATTACTCAAAACCGCAATCATGGGTAAGACTGCCGACCTGACTGCTGTCCAGAAGGCCATCATTGACACCCTCAAGCAACAGGGTAAGACACAGAAAGAAATTTCTGAGCGAATAGGCTGTTCCCAGAGTGCTGTATCAAGGCACCTCAGTGGGAAGTCTGTGGGAAGGAAAAAGTGTGGCAGAAAACGCTGCACAACGTGGTGACCGGACCCTGAGGAAGATTGTGGAGAAGGACCGATTCCAGACCTTGGGGGACCTGCGGAAGCAGTGGACTGAGTCTGGAGTAGAAACATCCAGAGCCACCGTGTACAGGCGTGTGCAGGAAATGGGCTACAGGTGCCGCATTCCCCAGGTCAAGCCACTTTTGAACCAGAAACAGCGGCAGAAGCGCCTGACCTGGGCTACAGAGAAGCAGCACTGGACTGTTGCTCAGTGGTCCAAAGTACTTTTTTCGGAAATTAGGGTGCCAGAGTCTGGAGGAAGACTGGGGAGAGGGAAATGCCAAAATGCCTGAAGTCCAGTGTCAAGTACCCACAGTCAGTGATGGTCTGGGGTGCCATGTCAGCTGCTGGTGTTGGTCCACTGTGTTTTATCAAGGGCAGGGTCAATGCAGCTAGCTATCAGGAGATTTTGGAGCACTTCATGCTTCCACCTGCTGAAAAGCTTTATGGAGATGAAGATTTCATTTTTTAGCACGACCTGGCACCTGCTCACAGTGCCAAAACCACTGGTAAATGGTTTACTGACCATGGTATAACTGTGCTCAATTGGCCTGCCAACTCTCCTGACCTGAACCCCATAGAGAATCTGTGGGATATTGGGAAGAGAAAGTTGAGAGACGCAAGACCCAACACTCTGGATGAGCTTAAGGCCGCTATCGAAGCATCCTGGGCCTCCATAACACCTCAGCAGTGCCACAGGCTGATTGCCTCCATGCCACGCCGCATTGAAGCAGTCATTTCTGCAAAAGGATTCCCGACCAAGTATTGAGTGCATAACTGAACATAATTATTTGAAGGTTGACTTTTTTTGTATTAAAAACACTTTTCTTTTATTGTTCGGATGAAATATGCTAATTTTTTTTGATAGGAATTTTGGGTTTTCATGAGCTGTATGCCAAAATCATCAATATTAAAACAATAAAAGGCTTGAACTACTTCAGTTGGTGTGTAATGAATCTAAAATATATGAAAGTCTAATGTTTATCAGTACATTACAGAAAATAATGAACTTTATCACAATATGCTAATTTTTTTAGAAGGACCTGTATATAAGAGCAGCTTTACAAGCCTTATAGGCTTCATTATTACATACCAAGCTGTACTGATAAACCCTATAGGTGATCAGTATTCAGTATTATATACCAGATTGTAGTGATAAACCCTATAGACCGGTCACTATTCAGTATTATATACCAGACTGTACTCATAAACCCTATAGACTGGTCACTATTCAGTATTATATACCAGACTGTACTGATAAACCCTATAGACTGGCCACTATTCAGTATTATATACCAGACTGTACTGATAAACCCTATAGACCGGTCATTATTCAGTATTATATACCAGACTGTACTGATAAACCCTATAGACTGGTCACTATTCAGTATTATATACCAGACTGTACTGATAAACCCTATAGACCGGTCACTATTCAGTATTATATACCAGACTGTACTGATAAACCCTATAGACTGGTCACTATTCAGTATTATATACCAGACTGTACTGATAAACCCTATAGACTGGTCACTATTCAGTATTATATACCAGACTGTACTGATAAACCCTATAGACCGGTCATTATTCAGTATTATATACCAGACTGTACTGATAAACCCTATAGACTGGCCACTATTCAGTATTATATACCAGACTGTACTGATAAACCCTATAGACCGGTCATTATTCAGTATTATATACCAGACTGTACTGATAAACCCTATAGACTGGTCACTATTCAGTATTATATACCAGACTGTACTGATAAACCCTATAGACCGGTCACTATTCAGTATTATATACCAGACTGTACTGATAAACCCTATAGACTGGTCACTATTCAGTATTATATACCAGACTGTACTGATAAACCCTATAGACCGGTCACTATTCAGTATTATATACCAGACTGTACTGATAAACCCTATAGACCGGTCACTATTCAGTATTATATACCAGACTGTACTGATAAACCCTATAGACCGGTCACTATTCAGTATTATATACCAGACTGTACTGATAAACCCTATAGACTGGTCACTATTCAGTATTATATACCAGACTGTACTGATAAACCCTATAGGTGATCACTATTCAGTATTATATACGAAACTAAACTCTAGTAGTCAGCCATTATTGATTTTTCTATATCAAGCTATAATGGATAAAATCTGAATTATTGTTCAGTATTAGGCCTTATGCACACGACCGTTGTGTGCATCCGTGGCCGTTGTGCCGTTTTCAGTTTTTTTTCGCGGACCCATTGATTTTCAATGGGTCAGTGGAAAAATCGGAAAATGCACCGTTTGTCATCCGCCTCCGTGATCCGTGTATCCTGTCCGTCCAAAAAATATGACCTGTCCTATTTTTTTGACAGACAACGGTTCACTGACCCATTCAAGTCAATGGGTCCGTGAAAGAACACGGATGCACACAAGATTGGCATCCGTATCCGTGATCCGTGGCCGTAGGTTACTTTCATACAGACGGATCCGAAGATCCATCTGCATAAAAGCTTTTTCAGAGCTGAGTTTTCACTTTGTGAAAACTCAGATCCGACAGTATATTCTAACACAGAGGCGTTCCCATGGTGATGGGGACGCTTCAGGTTAGAATATACTAAAAGAACTGTGTACATGACTGCCCCCTGCTGCCTGGCAGGTGCTGCCAGGCAGCAGGGGGCAGACCCCCCCCCCCCCTCACCTCCTGTAGTTAACACATTGGTGGCCAGTGCGGCCGCCCCCCCCCTCCCTCCCCTGTAGTTAACTCATTGGTAGCCAGTGGGCCCCCCTCCCTCCCCTGTAGTTAACTCGTTGGTAGCCAGCCCCCCCCTCCCTCCCCTGTAGTTAACTCGTTGGTAGCCAGCCCCCCCTCCCTCCCCTGTAGTTAACTCATTGGTAGCCAGTGGGCCCCCCCCTCCCTCCCCTGTAGTTAACTCGTTGGTGGCCAGTGGGCCCTCTCCCCTCCCTCCCCCTCCTAATTAAAATGGCCCCCCCTATCATTGGTGGCAGTGGAGAGTACCGATCGGAGTCCCAGTTTAATCTCTGGGGCTCCGATCGGTAACCATGGCAACCGGGATGCTACTGCAGTCCCGGTTGCCATGGTTACTTAGCAATTTGTAGAAGCATCATACTTACCTGATGGCTGCTGCGATGTCTGTGTCCGGCCGGGAGCTCCTCCTACTGGTAAGTGACAGGTCTGTGCGGCGCATTGCCTAATGATCTGTCACTTACAAGTAGGAGGAGCTCCCGGCCGGACACAGACAGTGCAGCAGCCAGCAGGTACGTATGATGCTTCTACAAATTGCTAAGTAACCATGGCAACCGGGACTGCAGTAGCGTCCCGGTTGCCATGGTTACCGATCGGAGCCCCAGCGATTAAACTGGGACTCCGATCGGTACTCTCCACTGCCACCAATGATAGGGGGGGAGATTTTAATTAGGAGGGGGAGGGAGGGGAGAGGGCCCACTGGCCACCAACGAGTTAACTACAGGGGAGGGGGGGGGGGCCCACTGGCCACCAATGAGTTAACTACAGGGGAGGGTGGTTGGGGGGCAGGCCGCCAACGAGTTAACTACAGGGGAGGGAGGGGGGGCACTGGCTACCAATGAGTTAACTACAGGGGAGGGAGGGGGGGGGGGTGGCCGCACTGGCCACCAATGAGTTAAAAACAAGGGGGGGGGGTCTGACCCCTGCTGCCTGGCAGCACCTGCCAGGCAGCAGGGGGCAGTCATGTACACAGTTTTTTTAGTATATTCTAACCTGAAGTGTCCCCATCACCATGGGAACGCCTCTGTGTTAGAATATACTGTCGGATCTGAGTTTCACGATGTAACTCATATCCGACAGTATATTCTAACATAGAGGCGTTCCCATGGTGATGGGGACGCTTCAAGTTAAAATATACCATCGGATTGGAGAAAACTCTGATCCGATGGTATAAAAGGGACTCCTGACTTTACATTAAAAGTCAATGGGGGACGGATCAGTTTGCAATTGCACCATATTGTGTCAACGTCAAATGGATCCGTCCCCATTGACTTGCATTGTAATTCAGGACGGATACGTTTGGCTCCGCACTGTCAGGCGGACAACAAAACGACTATTTTTTCATGTCCGTGGATCCTCCAAAAATTAAGGAAGACCCACGGACGAAAAAACGGTCACGGATCACGGACCTACGGACCCTGTTTTTGTGGACCGTGAAAAAAAACTGTCGTGTGCATGAGGCCTTATTCACATAACAGTCTCTATTGGTAACAACACTTCTGTAGGGCTGCAAAAACACTGAAATGGCTCAGTGCACATTTCATGTCCTATTATTGTCCACGTTTTGGACAAGGATAGGACTGTTCTATTAGGGGTTGGCCCTTCTTTCTGCAAAATGCGGAATGCACACGGCCGGTATCCTTGTTTTGTAGATCACCAATTTGCGGACTGCATACCACCCAACGGTCATGTGCATGAGCCCTTACACAGTCCTTAGTAATAACCTAATTACATCAATTTAACCTACTAGGAAGACCAGACCATTGTTGATCTGTGTAGACGTAGGAGACAATTACTGACTAGAAGCAGGCATCCTCAAACTGCGGCCCTCCAGCTGTTGTAGAACTACAACTCCCACAATGCCCTGCTATAGGCTGATATCTGTAGGCCATGGGTGTCAAACATGCGGCCCGCGGGCCGCATGCGGCCCGCAATGAATATCTTTGCGGCCCGGCAAAGATATTCATTGCTCTGGTTACCTGGAGGCGGGCGGAGATAAAATAAAAAAGTCAAAGGTGGTCCAGGAGCGGTTGAAGGATGGCGGAGGCGGTCCAGGAGAAGTTGGAGGCGGTCCAGTAGCTGACAAGCGGTCTAGGAGAGGATGGATGCTGGCGGAGGCAGTCCAGGAGCAGTTGGAGGCGGTCCAGGAGAGGATGGAGGCTGACGGAGGCGGTCCAAGAGAGGATGGATGCTGGCGGAGGCGGTCCAGGAGCAGTTGGAGGCGGTCCAGGAGAGGATGGAGGTGCGCAGAGGTCAACGTCACGTCCTGATGTGACGTCATCCGGCTCCGCCTTGAAGGAATTCTGACACATGCTGCGGACGGCGCCATTGCGGCTATAGACGCGGGGTACCAGATTCACAAGGTAAGAAAAGTAAATATTAATGCTAATATTGTTGTTTGAATTTGTTTCGTTTTTTTTTAAAACAGTGAATGCTGAATGGGGTCTTGTGCAGGGGGGATATGGGGGCAAAAGTGGCATGGGGTGTTGTGCAAAAGGGGCATGGTGTCTTGTGAAGGAGGGGCATGGGGTCTTGTGCAAAGGGGGCATGGAGTGTTGTACAAAAGGGTCATGGGGTCTTATGCAGGATTACAGACATTCACCTTGGGTCAGTTTTGAAAGTGATCACTGCAAACAAGATTTCCCCCGAAGTAGGAAAGCTAGTGGCAGAGAAGAGATGCCAAGTGTCTGGAAGAAAACATTAATTTTCTTGTTGTTCTTGTTGTTGTTGTTCTTGTTTTTTTTATGTTGTTCTTGTACCTCCCTGGACTGCCAAGGAAGGAAGGACCAGACTGATGAGGTTGAGACCAAAGGGTCTTTCAGAAGAAGTGTGGGCGTCCTGGCCAGCACAGTGCAGTGGTAAAAGGTGCAGAGGCGGCTTGGGGAGTCGAAGCCTACTGAGAGCAGGTTGCTCCGGACTCTTTTATTATTAATGGTAGAGCTGTCTGTTGGGGAAACATTCCAACAGCTGACAGGGTGATATGTTTGCTGGCATTTGATGTTTAAAATAAATAAAGCTGTGGCCGTTGCCCTTACCCAACAAACCTAGGTCTCACTTGTGTTATTGGGCAACGGGATGTTGGGGGTCAGCAGTCATGAAACAACAATGTTGTTCTATGAAAATGTAAGATCTTTTTTTTTTTTTTGATGCGGCCCACATAAACTTACATTTTTTTTTTTTGGCCCATGTTAGCCTTTGAGTTTGACATGCTTGCTGTAGGCTGTCCGGGCATGCTAGGAGTTGTAGTTTTGCAACAGCTGGAGGGCCGCAGTTTGAGGATACCTGGACTAGAGGAACATGTTCTGCTTGATTTTTTACTTCTGTGATAATGGTAGGAACATTTTAGAATTCTGAATTTGAGGGTTTGTTCAGAACTAGGAAAATATGGTTCCTTTCTTCGCAAAACAGTCCCAAATCTGTCCAGGGGTTGTGCCTGACATTGCAGCTCAGCTCCATTCATATAAAAAAAACTAAAAACTATAAGGTCAAATTATGTATCAATTGCACTGCAAAGAGGATTTCTGTAGGCTCTGGCAGATTAGTTTTCTTCAGCAGTGGGCTGGTAATGCCATGTGAATCGGTCTTACATGGAAGGGTATGCCAGTGTCAGAGTGAACTATTCACCCGGCGTTCTTCAGTTGTGATCTCCAGTGCTCCATATAGTTACAGGGAGCTTATTCCATCTGCGCAAGGGAATTCGGCAGCTGCTCGCTTCTACAGGGCTCAGAGCGATCACATATTTCTACAATTTCTTACCAGTACTCAAGAAATCGAGCGTCTTTATTGCTGTATATATTTAGGGGGTCATTTATCATTTGAGATTGCTTTTATGTCACTTTGAAGTTGGGTTTTGCGTTGTGTGGTTGGACCAAATTTATGAAATGGTGCACAGTTTTCATGGATTTGGTGCAACTGCATTGTTGTACCCCTTAGGCCCCTTTCACACGGGCGAGTATTCCGCGCGGATGCGATGCGTGAGGTGAACGCATTGCAGCCGCACTGAATCTGGACCCATTCATTTCTATGGGGCTGTGCACATGAGTGGTGATTTTCATGCATCACTTGTGCGTTGCGTGAAAATCACATCATGCTCCTCTATGTGCGTTTTTCACGTAACGCAGGCCTCATAGAAATGAATGGGGTTGTGTGAAAATCGCAAGCATCCGCAAGCAAGTGCGGTGCGATTTTCACGCACGGTTGCTAGGAGACGATCGGGATGGAGACCCGATCATTATTATTTCCCCTTATAACATGGTTATAAGGGGAAATAATACATTCTGAATACAGAATGCATAGTACAATAGGGCTGGAGGGGTTAAAAAAATAAAATAAAATTTAACTTACCTTCGTCCACTTGCTCGCGTAGCTGGCATCTCCTTCTGTCTTCTTCTTTGCTGTGTTCTCTATGTGCTCTCCGCATTTCCGGAGCGCGCCCCCGATCTTCTGGTCCGCAGCTCCGCAAGAAAATAGAGCATGTCCTATTCTTGCGGACAAGAATAGGCATTTCTATGGGGGTACCAGCCGGGTGTATTGTGGATCCGCAATGCACTACGGACGTGTGAATGGGCCCTTAGGGTCCATTCACACGTCCGTATTTGTTTTGCGGATCCACAAATTGTGGATCCACAAAACACAGACACTGACAATGTGGGTTCCGCATTTTGCGGACCGCACATCGCCGGCACTCTCATAGAAAATGCCTTTTCTTGTCCACAATTGCAGACAGCACATTCCGACCCCATTGAAAATGAATGGGTCCGCACCTGTTCTGTAAAATTGCGAAACGGGTGCGGACCCATTTTGCTGACGTGGTACATGCACATGTTTGCAGGCAAATCTGTGTGGTCAATCCGCATTATTTGGTGCGGATTTGCATGCGGATTTTACTAAGTTTATGAAGAAAATCCGGTCAGGAAAAATAAACTAAATTGACATGCTGCGGATTTTAAAATCCGCACCACAGGTCAAAATCTGCGCAGAAAAAAATCAGCATCGTGTGCATTGAGAATTTCAAATTCTCATAGAATACAATGTACATGACCTATGGTGCGGATTTTCCGCACGCAAATCCGCGCAGAAAATCTGCACGCAATCCTGATTGTGTGCATTTAGCCTTAGGCTACATTCACATGAACGTATTTTGTTTCTTTGTCCGTTTCGTTTTTTTGTGGATAGGATGCAGACCCATTCATTTCAATGGGTCCGCAAAAAACTGCTATCCGCATCCATATGTTCATTTTGTAGCCCTGCAAAAAAAATTGAAAATGGCCTATTCTTGTCCGTTTTGCAGACAAGGATAGGCATTGTTACAATGGATCCGCAATTTGCGAAACGCAAAACTCATGCGGTCGTGTGAATCTAGCCTACATGCACACGTTTTGTTTCCGTGTCCGTTCCGTCTTTTTTGCGGATTGGATGAGGACCTATTCATTTCAATGGGTCTGCAAAAAAATGCGGACAGGACACCGTGTGCTGTCCGGATCCGTATGTCCATTCCATAGCCCTGCAAAAAATATATAGAGAATGTCCTATTCTTGTCCATTTTGCGGACAAGGATAGGCATTGCTACAATGGATCCTCAAAAAAAACGGATGCAATATGGATGCCAAAAGGACGTCATCGATAATTTTTGTGGATCAGTGTTTTTCGGATGCAAAACACATACGGTCGTGTGAATGTAGACATAGGTGTAAAAGTAGACCAGGAGGTTGCCTGGCGTTGGTTGTGACTTTTTTGCGACGCTTGCAAAAGTCACACATAGTAAATGAGCCATGATCCAGGTCTAGACTACTGTGAAGAGTGGGGAGTATCATGAAATGTAGAAAATTAACCACATTTCGCAGAAAATGTCACAGTTGCCATGACTTGCGACTTTTTTATACCACAAAACTGACACTTCTGATTTGATAAATGTCCCCCTTAGGGCTCATGCACACAAACGTGGTTTGGTTCCACATGCTGTCCACATCCATTGGTCTGGGGCTCCGTTTTGTAGACAAAAATAGGCATTTCTATTATGGATGGTCCGCTCCGTTCCGCAAATTGCAGAATGCACATGGATGGCATCGTGTTTGGCGGACAGCAAAACACTTTATTTTTTCTAACTAGAAACTTGTTTTAAGAGGGTCTCTACCTTATCCCTTGCCTCCAGCCATCTAGTCTCAGAGACTGACAGGCACTGCCCTGAGGGCAAAGAAGGGGTAGGGCGCTTAGGCTACTTTCACACTTGCGATAGCCTTTTCCAGCAGGCTCTTCCGGCAGGGGCAAGTCCGCTCCGGCCCTATTCACTATAATGGGGGCGGTCCGGCGGTCTGGCCGCAGCACGGCAAACATGCCGAGAGGGGGCCGGACGAAAACTACAACATGCTGCGGTTTTGTCCGGCTGCCTCTCGGCTTGTTTGCCGTGCTTCTGCCGGCCCGCCCCTATTATAGTGAATGGGGCCAGAGCTGACTTCCGGCGGCAGAGTGGACTAGCGGTAGCACGGATCCGGCAGGCTGTTCCCCTGCTGGAACAGCCTGTCGGTAAAGGCTACCTACTGCAAGTGTGAAAGTAGCCTTAGCAAGATATTCAAGTTTTTTTTTTTCCAGTCTCATATTACCATATCATACAGATATATTAAAAATACATTAGACGGCATACATTTGGTATTCGGGAATGATTCCAATGCAAGAAAGCATGCATTCTCTAGGAAATGTGCAGCAGAGGAGCTCACACAAGCTGAACCAATGGCACTGCACAACAAATTAGATGATTATATGACCGAATTTGATCCAGTTCCCAAAGAAGCTAAATGGATTGATATGTTCTTTGACTTTTATCAGGACCCTTGTTCTTTGGTGGTTTCTTGTCTGATAATCCCAGAATAAGAGAGTATTCTGCCCTTCTAAGCCATCTGTGCTGAGAACCAATAAACTATGTAAGCAGAGATGGTATTAAACACATGATTAACCAGCATTTCCCAGTGCTTGATCTATTGGGTAGCTTGTAGTGTTGAGCAAAGTGCTTGTGTGCTCGGGTGCTCGAGTAGAACAGTTTGCAATATATTTACATATATTATAATATATTATATATTCTAAATATATAATAATATGTGTAAATATATTATGGCTAAAACATATATATATTAAGTTTAGCCTCTATTTCTGAAAATGTTTGTGACAGGATTTGAACTCACAGCTTCTGCACCAGAGCTCAGAAGTTTAACCTCTATACTAACCAGTCACTAAAAAAATGTATAGGTCTCAGTAGAAGTACAGTACAGTAGTCTCGTTTTTTTTAAGTAATTGGCTATGCAGCTATTATAGCTAAGTGGTTAAGTGCCTTGCCTCTAATGCAAAAGGTTGTGAGTTTGAATTCCGGCAGAAACATTTCTGAAATATAGGCTAAATTAGATTTAAATACACTGGGGTGTCCCCAAGCACTGACTCCATATATGGACATAGCTGTATATGGAGTCAGAGTAGGGACTCCTAAGCAGTGGACTCCCACTGAGGTATTCTCTCACTGTACAGCGATCTTCTGCAGAGGAATAGAGGCTAAATTAGATTTAAATACACTGACTCGAGCATCGCGGTGGAGCACACTGGTGTTCGGCCAAGCATGCTCGCTCAACACTAGTAGCTTGCAGTATACTGGTCTCAGTTTCCTATAAACCTGGCATGTTCAACCTGCAGCCCTCCAGCTGTTGCAAAACTACAACTCCCAGCATTCCCGGACAGCGTGCAGCTATCAGTCTACAGCGGGGTATGGTGGGAGTTGTAGTTTTACAACAGCTGGAGGACCGCAGGTTGAGCATCCCTGCAATAAACCATTTGTCACATGACTATTGCGTGAATGTGAAAAGGCCAGAGGTTTAGTATAATCTGCACTTGTAAAGATGTCCCATTTGAATGACATGAAATATAATTGAGCAAATAATGCATAACTTTAAGGCAATCTGTCAGGTTGGAAACGGTGTCCGATCCACGTACAGCATATTATACTGTAGAATTGGCTGAGCAGACTGATATATAATGACTTCCATGACTGCTGTGCCTAATACATTAAGTATATCTTCGTAGTTAGCGTCATTTCCTCGGATATGTTTATGGGGTGACTTATATCCTACTAACCTTTTGTGCTCGCCTCTTGTCAGCTCGCTGATTCTGGTGGTAAATCCGGCTGAAATTTGAAACAATGACAGGGACTGGCAGTGCAATCACAAGGACCCCACTGAGCGAGCAGATAGATCCAAAGATTTTTCCAGCTATAGTCTTGGGTACCATGTCACCATACCTAAAATAGAGAGAAATATTACAGGTTAAAGCCAATATTTGAGATGCATTTGCATAGTTATCTATTTCAGATTCAGAATTAAAGTTGCCCATACACATAGAAACATAGAATGTGTCGGCAGATAAGAACCATTTGGCCCATCCAGTCTGCCCATTATACTGAATACTATGAATAGCCCCTGGCCCTATCTTATATGAAGGATGGCCTTATGCCTATCCCATGCATGCTTAAACTCCTCCACTGTATTTTCAGCTACCACTTCTGCAGGAAGGCTATTCCATGCATCCACTACTCTCTCAGTAAAGTAATACTTCCTGATATTACTTTTAAACCTTTGCCCCTCTAATTTAAAACTATGGCCTCTTGTAGCAGTTTTTCAGTTCTTTGAAATATTCTCTCCTCTTTTACCGAGTTGATGTCTACTGCACCTCCGCCATATATTATTTTAGTCACCCAATAAAAAAAAAAAACAATAACATTAGTTTGACATGATCTCCCTGAAGTAAACCCATGCTGTTTTTCATCTTTCAATCCATGGGATTTTTAAGTATGGTTTGGTTTCCATTAATTTCCCCACTACTGATGTCAGGCTTACTGGCCTATAGTTGCCTATAGTTGCGTATAGTTGCCTATAGTTGCGTTCAAAAACAATAGTTTGTCTGACAGCTATCTCAAACAACTTGCTTCCGGCTCCCCACAATGTGCATTTGAACTCTAGAGAGAGCGGAGAAAGCTGCCACCAGACACTTCTTGTGGTGGCTTATCCCATGGGAGAACAAAAGGATCGAGCAAAAATATTCATTTTGGCTGACCCTTGTCTCCCTCGACATCTGTCGGGGGAGAGTTGGGAGCTTCCCACACACATTAGTATGTCAGCTTAACCTGCCGTTCTCCGCGGGTTCAGCTAAGAAAATAATGTTTATGGCCAGCCTAACACTGGCACACTCCAGGGTTCTGATTTTGAATAGTATGGGATGTCGGTTACTGATTAGTCAATGTTGTTTTTGTTTAATGATGAACAGCATTTTAGTACAGTATTATTCCTTTCTCCCTGTCCCCCCTTTCTCTTATTCCCTTTTCTCCTTTTCGCTCTCCTCTCTTACTTTTTTCTGTCCTATCATTCTCCCTGCCTCCCTCTGTTTAACTATCTTTCCCTTCTAGTTCTCTCCCTTTCTGCACCTCTTGCTTTCCCTTTCTTCACCTGTTTTTCTCCCTTCCATCCTGTCTCCCCCTTTCTCTCTTTCCCTTTCACCTTCTTGTTCTTTCGTCCTGTTTCACAAACACCCCCTTTTCCCCCTTTCTTCAGATCTATCTCCCTCTTTCTCTCATCTCTTCTCCCCCTCTGTATATCTCTATATCTCCCCTTCCATCTCACCCTTGCTTACACTCTTCGCCACCCCATTCTCCATGTCTGTCTGTCTCTTCATACTTCTTCCTTTGCCCATCACATCCGTCCTTCCTTCCTCCCATCCATGCTCTCTCCTTTTTCTCTCCTTGCCTAGCTTCTTTCCCTTCACCCTGCATCACTCTTGATATTTCTCCCTTTCTAATTCTTTCTTTTCCTGCCTTTCTCCCTTTTACTCACTTGCCCTTTTCCCTGTCCTCCTTTCATCCTACCTTACTTATTCTCCCCTGTCTCCTTCTCTTTTTCACTTCTTCCCTTGTTTCTTTCCCATCCAACCCTCAATATCCTTCTCCTTTTTCTTCCTCCCCTATTCCCTCGCACACGCTCTCTTCTTTTTACCCTCATTCCCTTCCTACCTTCCTTTCCCCTTTCTCTCTTTTTCTATCCTTCCTTTGCTTCCTTTCCTCCATACTGCCTCACTCTCAGTATCCTTCACTTTCTTATTCTCTCATTCTCCCCCTTCCACAATTTCTCCTTTTTTGCCTCTCTTTCTTCCATTTTCCTTTCCTAATTTCTTCCTCTCTTTTTCTCTCCGTCCCTGCTCCACTGTCACTATCCATCCATTTTATCTCTCTCTTTTTTCCTTAGTACAATGGCACAGTCTATAAAATGACCAGACGATACAACTAAAACATAACTGTAAATCTAAAAAGTGCCCTAAACTTGACAGGATTGTGATGCCTCACATTTAAACCTCTCTCAATCCTTACTGTGTGTTCATAAGCTTTAATTAAAAAAGACAATGCCTCTAGCTGAATAAAATTATGCATGGAAATCCTTCTAAGAAGGAGACAAAATCGATGTCAGAAGGTTAAATTGGGCTTAGTTTGTAATTTATGAACTGTTAAACCCTTCTACTCTGGGAGCCAACAGTGATTAACTTTTAAAATATCAGCTGGTTATGTATATTTAAAGTAACATCGCTGATCCCATTTGGTATTTTGAATGATATACAATCTTGAGACTCAAAAGTCATGATGATTTCTGAAAACTAGAGCACTGTAAGAGGTTGACCAGGATCAGAAAAACATGGCTGCTTTCTTCTAAATACAGCACCACACCTATCCACAGGTTCTGTGTGGTATTCCAGGTCAGCCCAGTTCAATTCAGTGGGGCTGAGATGTAGTACCAGACACAAACCATGGATAGCTATAGAGCTGTTTCTGGAAGAAAGCTATCATGTTTTTTTAAAATCTCTGGACATCCCCTTTAAAGTATATGTTTAGAGATAGGCAGAGACCCATTGTCTGCAGTTTCCTAAAATACTCTGACCAAATCACTTGCAACCATGACTTCTCCGCAATCATCAAGAAGCTAAAGGCTGTGTTACAGCAATTTATAGCTGTGAATTGCAAAACAACCATGGTTGTTGATGGGCTCCAGGGGCAGCCATAGTAAGTTGTTTCCTTTGGTTTCTCCTAGCCTTGAACAATCTCAATTACGGTATTATTAATTATTATCTGTTAATATTTTATTATTTCTTTTATTCACTGATATCAGGGCCGTCTTTAATATTGATTGGACCCTAGGCAGGAATTGACTTGGGCCCCCTGGATCCCGCCTTCGTACATCACAGATCACCTCAGCAATAAAATGCATAGAAAAGTGCAGTGTGTGAGTATCGCAATCTCTACAGCAATATAAGTCACAGGAACGTGCAGTTTGTGAGTGTATTACAGATCAGTGTGTGAGTATATCATAGCCAACTCACTGCTTTCCCATAGGGAAGCGTTGGGAGGTTTTGGCGCATGCGTGGCTTCATAGAGATGCTTTAAGTGTTTAGCGTGAATGCCAGTGTTGCACGTTGTGCAGCACTGGACTAGGAAGCACCTCTAGTGCCCGTCTGATGAGTGACCACTAGAGGTGTTCCTTGGCAGTAATGTAAATACTGCCTTTTTTTATGAAAAGGCAATGTTCACATTAAAAAGCTTGCAGAGACATGCTATAGACACCAGAACTACTACATTTAGCTGTTGTGGTTCTGGTGACTATAGTGTCCCTTAATATATATATTAAAAAAAGAATCATCACAAAAGTATCAAATAAAATGGCTGTATCATTATTCAAAAATTTTTAAAAGCACAACTTCTGACACAAATATATAGTATTTTGCAGATTACTTTTTTTACACTGTGCAGATAGTATTGCACTTCTAACCCCTCCATCCACCTCTCCCTCCCCCTCCAGCAGGCTAAGGATCAATGCTCTGGGCAGCTGGGCTCAGGGCTGGAAGTGGGCACCGCTCTGCAGTTCAGGAAGGAGACCCTGGGCTCGGCTCACCCTAGCGTTGCAGTGCTTCCGCATGACGTCACGGCGCGCGGCGTACACAAAAGGCAGGGGAGGTCGGGGGGAGCAAGCAAGTACTGTATTATTTGCCCTATAAGACGCACCGGCCCATAAGATGCACCTAGGTTTTAGAGGGGACAATAAGAAAAAATATTTTTCATGACACCTCAGGTCAGTCCGCCAATCAGACCCCCAATGTTAATAAGACCCCAATAATATCTCAGATCAGACCCCCAATCATACCTCAGCTCAGACCCCAATGAGGCCCATACCTCTCATCAGCCCCCATATTCCTCATATCAGCCCTCATATGCCTCATATCAGCCCCATATGCCTCATATCAGCCCCCATATGCCTCTTTTCAGACCCTATATGCTTCTCTTCAGCCTCCATATGCCTCTCTTCAGCCCCCATATGCCTCTCTTCAGCCCCCATATGCCTCTCTTCAGCCCCCAGTGCCTCCATTAGCCTCATAAGTAAAATAAAATAAAAACACTTACCTTTCCTGTTCCGGGCGCCGCCTCTTCTCACCGACCGTGTTCGGTGTTCCTCCTCTTCAGTCTGCTGTGCTGTGAACTGGCACGCACAGTGTGAGGTCACAGTGCGACCTCACATGTGCGCAGCCTTCACAGCGGAGAGCCGAGGAGCAACTGGGCTCGGGGCAGCTGCCCCTTTTGCCCCACGTTAAAAACGGCCCTGACTGATATAACGCTGACAAATTCCACAGCACATAGTCATCACTTGGGGCTCACACTCTAAATTCCCTACAGTATGCCTTTGGAGCGTGCACTCCATGCAGATGTTGTCCTTGGTCAGATTTGAACTAGTGCTGCACAGCGATAGTACTAACCACTGAGCCACCGTGCATTACACCCTATTCACATCTATATACCTTTATTTTTCTGTTTGGAGGTATATTTACAAAGCAGGAAAAGTTACATTGTCCTAGGCTTGAAATGTCTACCGTAATGTGGTTGGAAGGGATGAAGGAGCAGAATTTTCCACAGGTTTGAAGTAGTTAAAAGCTGGCCAGCATTTGCGTGCCTAGAAATCATTGTATAATGCTGGCAATTATTATGGCACCTGTGTACCAGCGTTCGTACATATGCCACACTGCATTGGCAGCATTCTGCTACACATTTGCTATAATGTTGTTGAAGGCTTTGATGCTTTGCTTTATACCAGAATTTAAAATGGAGCTCCACCTCTGAAGCAATGTTAAAGGATATATTAGGCAAGTACATTAACAGTGACTCTTATACAGACTGTTATTACCGGAAACTATTTCTTTGGCCAGTTTCAATAATAACACAGCTCGCTTTAGAAGCCAATCACCTGAATACCCACTTAAATGGATTGCGTCATCAGAAAATTACCTATTGTTAAGCCTCTTTCCGACTTCCGCCATGTATGGCAGAAGTCTGGTGTTTGAATATGGCGTGCTCCATAGCCACCAGGTTTCTCCTGTTTCACACAGCAGACATCCCAGGATAATATCTGCGATAATGCCAATTGCAGACATTTAACCTCTCAGATGCTGTGGTCGATTGTGGCCACAACATCAGAGATGGCTTTCCTGAAGCGCTATGCTTTTGGGTCCGTAACAGCTTCCCTGTGAGGAGTTCCGGGAAGCCCTTTGTTCCTTGTTATAGCAGGTGGCAGGGCTCCATAGGAATTGTAGAAAGAAGGGGAAGAAGAAGAATCGTAGTGCAACTCCTATAGGCTGCAATGGTAATTCATTGCAGTCTATGGAACAAGCAATCTAACAAAATACTTGCTAAAGTCCCCGAAGTTGACTTAAATATGTGTAAATTTAAAAAAAAAAAATATATAACAAAATTCATATCACCCCCCTTTCTCCGTATTAAAAATAAACAATAAAAAATAAAGATAATATGCACTTCCGCATCCCAAAATGCCCAAACTATTAAAATATAAAAAAAAAAAAAAAAGGGCGATTTTCCACATGTAGCTGCAACACATCTCCGTAGATGTAAATATAAAAAAAATATGGGAGTCAGAGTATGGAAATGCATTTCCAGGTTTTATTTTTTCAGCATTAAAACACAAGAAAAACTATACAAATGTGATATGGCTTTAATCTTTACTGACCCGTTGAATGAAGGAAACCCTGCCTGATTTTTTAAAATATCGCTCCTGCGCCCCGCTGTGCCCCCCCCCATAGTTTTTGCGCTCAGTATGCTAATCCTGAGCATTGGTACAGGGAAGAGGAGATGCCAGGGTTTCTCAATAGGCGTCTCCTTCTCCTTCTATGTTATTGGGACCCCACAGAGGGTCCCAATAACATAGTGGGAGCAATACCAGTACCAGCTAAAGATGGTGGATGGCAGTAGGAGAACCTGGCACCAGGTGTGTGGCATCAGGTGGGTGGCAGCATCAGAATAGTAGCTGAAGCAGGTAGCCAGAAGAAACAGGTCTCTTTTGAAAAAGTTTAGGTGTGGCACCATGGATGATCGGCTCATGTGGCTATGAGATGTAGTCTCCACGTCTCCTATCCCCTGGCCAGCCAGATTTAGCAGCATCTGTTCCAAGACATGAATCAGTGGAATGATGTTGTTCATCCCGTAGTCCTGGCGACTGACAAATAAAGTGTCCTCCTCAAAGGGCCCGAGCAAACGGCAGGTGTCACGCATGAGCTGCCACTGGCTGACATCGAAGTTAAACAAGGAAGTACATCTGTCCACCTATATCATCAAGAAATCGTTTATGGCCTTTCTCTGTTCTTATAATTGCTCCAACACATGGAGGGTGGAATTCCAATTGGTGGTAATGTTGCATATCAGCCTATGTTGGGAGACGCCGTTCTGCTGCTGCAGCTCAAGTAGGGTGTGCTTTGCGGTGTACAACTGGCTGAAGTACACGCAAAGTTTCCTGGCCATTTTCAGGATGTCTTGCAGATGGGGATAACACTTCAGGAACCGCTTTACAACCAGATTAAACAAGTGCACCATGCAGTGCACATGGCTCAGCCCTCCTTGATGCTGCGCCGAAACCATGTTCTTCCTGTTGTCGGTCATCATGGTTCCGATTTTGAATTGTACATGTGGTATGCTGGAGGAGCACAGTGAATTGTCCCTGCAGTGGAGGCTGAGCACACGGTGGAGGATGAGGAAGCAGAGGCGGACATTGTCACAGGATGGCGTGAGAACATGAAGGAGGAAGCAACATCACCTGCCCAAGTTGCTTGTCTGGCTGGGCAGGAACCACATTTACCCAGTGGGCTGTAAGGGACATATATTGTCCTTGACGGTAGTTACAGCTCCACATGTCGGCTCTACCGTGCACTTTGGCAGACTCCAACAGGCTCAAGGACTGGCCCATCTACTCTTCTACATATGTGTTTAGGCCTGGTACTGCCTTTTTCGCAAAGAAATGATGGCTTGGGACTCTCCACCTCGGCTCGGCACAAGCCATCAGTTCTCTAAAAGGCGCAGAGTCCACCACCTGGAAAGGGAGGGGAGGCACCAGAAACTTGGCCAGGAGCAGGTTCAGCTTCTGCTCCTTTGGATGAGTGCACGTATACTGTTGTCTCTTGGCAATCGCTTAGGTGATCGATTGCTGACAAAATAACTGATGAGGAGGACGAGGATCAGGAGCATCAGGACCAGCAGATAATGGGAAGGACTTCGGTGCGAATCAAATTTTTTTTCACTTCGTCAACTTCGATTCGCTCATCTCTAGGCATAATTACAGGCCTAATTAGATTGACAGATAGGTGCCAATAGTTGATTGTGAAAGCTTATCTATTCTTTCCTTGTACAATGACCTCTGCACAGATCACAGAGCATGCCTAGAAAACTCTCTTATATAAGTCAATGAGGTCCCCTCCTGACCATTGTGTCTATTGACCATGGGGCTGCCGTAAAGCAATTTTTTTAATGTTTTGTAAATGCTGTAAAGAACAGCTTAGGCAAGATGGCAGCCCCCGTAATCACGTTCAAGAGACAGAATAAATAAATCTACAATCAGAAAATAAAAACAGATTAGAAAAAAATGTGTGTGTGTTACTATCTGGTTTTAACTGGCAGTACATAGTGATAAGCGGCAGGAGCAATATTCAAATTAGCGATAAATATTTGGGTGAATATTCGTCATAAATTCACAAATTCAATAATTCGACATTATTTTCTTATTTGCGAAAATCGTCAATGTAATATGCGCGTATTGCGCAATACAGGCGTGGGTCTCTTTTGCTAAATTTTTCAAGCTGCTAGAAGTTTCCTAAGACTGGAGAAAATGGTTGGCACGGCAGAACATTACAATAGCTTTATATGCAGATAGAGTGATCCAATATATTCGCAATTGCGTAAATCGGCAATTAATGATGCGCAACGTCACATTTTAGCAGGTCTGACTACATATTACTGATTGGTGCACTAAGTATTGTTATGACATCCCAGCACTATGTCAGTAGCATGTATGTATGTACAGCAGAACCCATCACACTACCTAACACCCTGCACTGGAACCAGCTACACTATATCAGGATATAACCTACACTGACTATCTCCTATACACTAACTATCTGTATTATATATATATAAGCTAACTATCTAATGTAATGCACAGCAAAGCACAGAGCACAGCAATGTCACTGCTGTCTCTCTCAGAGCTGCAGAAAGTGGCTGCTGGGGAGGTTCTTATATAGTAAGGGGTAGGGAGCTTTCCTATTGGATGGTAGGGATGTTGCTAAGCTCAGACAAAGACATTGCAGCCTTCTCATTGGCCCACAAGCAAGAAAAAAATCTAGAATATTTGCGAATACGAATATATAGCACTATATTCTAAATGTTCGCAAATTCTCAAAGTGGCGATATTCGCAATTTAAATTCGCTATTCGAATATTCGCGCCCAACACTAGCAGTACAGTGACATGAGCCATAGACACAATGGGCAACAAGGGCCTTATAGACTTCTATGGGAGATTTTTCTAGGCTTTCTCTGTGACTGTGCAGATGTCAGGAAAGAGAAGATAAGCTTTGATTGTGATGGATCCTGTGTTACCTATACAACTATGATAGCTATGATTCTGCCTGTGATGATGGCTACTTGTACAGAACAGGAGGTCTCAACATATTGTCAGGCCTAGTGACCAGTGTGAAAACTGCAAAACCTTTGTTATTTTTTAAATATAATGATATGGAAAAATAAAAATGACATCATCAACAATTCTAAAAAATGTATGTTTTACATAAAAATGAGATTTAAAAGGGTTTTCCAGGAATGATTTAAAAAGGCAATGAGCAACTTGTCCTAAAATGGGATCAGGACTGGTTGCCACCACTTGCAGAGAAGGCTAGGGTGGTTAGGGGTAGGTCCTCACAGCACACTACACTCTGGCACTTGCATATACTATACATTGGTGAGCTTTCCTATTGGGCTGCTGAGCCATGATGGAATATTATAGAAAGGATCACATCAGTAGCATCTATTATAAAGCGGTGTAGGGAGGCCCTGCCCCCTCAACCCTCTAAACAGCTCTGCAAGTGGTGGCAACCAGTCTTGCTCACAGTCAAGGACAGGTTGCTGGCAGCCCTTTTAAATCATTCCCAGATAATTTGTCATTTTCTGTTAATATATATCCCCTTTAAAGCAGATCTATTACCTAAACATTGGAAGTTTCAGGGTAGGGCCTCTTCTCCTATTAGCTAAAAAGCACATGATCACAATGGTTGACAGGCTACTGCTGTCAATCACTGTTAATAGGGGTAGGGAAAGGTGGTAGGAGCTCTCACCTCCTGAATACAGTGGGTCATAATTATGAGTCTTTGATTGCTCCAATTAGTTGAAGAATAGGCCATCAATAGTGTGACCTTGGAAAACCTCTTTAAGCAACTGGTCTAGTTCTTGATTTGTTTCAAATAATTTATTAGCACATTATTTTAGCTTATTGAGAATGTGCCACTGTTCTGGAGAATCAACAATCAAAATGAACACTTGGAACTTCAAGAAACCTTCCCATAGACTTTGCAGGAGTTACCTTCTAAATTATTACATCAGAGCCCTATTTGGGTTCCTAACACAAAGGTTGACGTTCTTTGCCTCAATTCAACCATATAAAGAATGTATAAATACTGGAAATGTGGTAAGATTACTAAGACAATGTCATAAACTTCTCACATACGATGGCATACATTAGTGTATTGATTTACAGTTTCCAGGTTGTTGATAAAAATAAACACAAGAACATGACCGTAAGGTAAAACATGTTTGGTACATCAAAGTTAAAGGCTAAAGTATATGTACAAAAATACTGAATATACAAGTAATATGTAAGTACTATATATTATCCAACAGAAAATACTTTTTTTTACTAAAATTTTTATGAGGAACACTCATGCATAAATTCAATATGTCTTGACAGTTTCCATTTAAGAGCTGCATGCCCTGAATTAATTCCTTGAAATTAATGCCTTCTTTTAATTAATTTATGCAGCTAAGGTTACCATATTCAAAAGTGGGTAAACATATTCTACTATATGACTGGAGTTACCTTAAGGTATAAAAAGCACATATGAAAATATGTATTACACCATAATCACCGTGGAGCATGATTCCACATTCAACATTTACCACTTTATAAAGCTTTGGTGTGGCCTCATCTAGAATATACGGTTCAGTTCCGGACATCAGTCCATAAAAAGGATGCCCTGGAGCTGGATAAAGTACAAAGCAGAGCAACTAAACTAATAAGGGGAATGGACGGTCTTATCGATGAGGGAATTTAAAAGAATTACATTTATTTAGTCTTGAGAAGAGGTGTCTAAGGGGGGGGGGGGGGGGGGCGGCACATGATTAATCTATATACAAATATATAAATGGGCCATAAAAAACATGGTGATAAGCTGTTCCATGTAAAATCCTAGCAATATACTTCCAATGTATAACCCCCTGCAAGAAAGTATTGAATTTCCCTCAGTGAATCCCCAGGTTACACTTACTCGGAACAGACTCATATTGACAGTGGTGATGTGGCAGAGGGAGAAGTATAGTCCAGAAACAGATATTCTTTGGCAACTGGTAGACTGTGATGACCAAGAGCATAGAGCGAAGCAAAGTCCAAAACAGGCCAAATTCAGAACTGTAGAACTAAATTTACCCGTCAGAAAGCCAGGGGGTTAAGCAGGAGAACAGATAGAAGAAAATCTGAACCTGCAAGTGCAGTCACAAACTAGTGGAGTCAGAAACTAGCTAAATTGAAAGTAGCAGAAGATTACCTAGTTCTCAGCATTTGGAGACCATGCCTGGACTTAAATATGCTGCCCATGAGGTCATCTTCGAGCGCTGGGTGCCATGGCAAACCAATGCCGCTGAGAGAGCTCAAATGGAAGCGGCACTACAGGTTGCTTAGCAAACAACCTTCATAGGTGAACAGATGGCCGCGCCATGGAGCCAGGACGGATGAGTTACACCTACCTTTTGCCATTTTTAATTCTGGTTTTAGATGGGTGTTTGGGATCCCTCAGGCACTAGGGCTGGGTGTAGCTGCTACCTCGGCACCCCACATAGCTATGCCTCTGTAATAAATGTTTTATACTCGTGTATTCATACATGCTAGCTATCTGAATATCATACAGTATGTAAACATGTGGCGATTATAGTTTTATGTATGACCATTTTGTTTGGGCCTGATAGTAGTTGCACAAGGATTCCTATTTCCTTTCTGGCTTCTGTTTTAAAAAAAAAAAATATATATATATATCATCTTTGGAAGCACTTTGAAAACTTCCAACTGAAATAGCCGTAAGAGAAAGTGTCATGAATACATTTAGGGAGTGGCTAAAATTAGAAGATTACTGCTTCTGAAGTGCGCAATTCCCAGTCTGAGGACTCTATGACCCTGAGCGAGTCGTCTCATCTGCCCGTGCCGTACGAAATCCCAGATATACTCAAGGGCCTCTAATGTCTGTTGGATTCAGTATGTAGAGCTCTCTAAACTGTCTTTGTATGTACATCCTGCCCTGTGCATTGCTGCGAATATATATTTTATCTGCTCTCCAGGGAAGCAGAGCCGACTGACCTAATTTATTGCTCTGTATGGGCCTCTTTTTGATTTGCAGCTCAAGGTTGGTTAGAGCAGAGTAAGAGAGCGGCCATCTGCCAGCAGTGCCCTAGGGCATGAATTTTGGAGTGAGTGGAAACAGAAAACGGTAGGGTGTGCCAAAGACATCAACTTTTACTTCTCTGTCTAAATTCTTTTATTGTATAGAAACTGCAAATATCTAAAATAAGCAACAGGAAGGGCACCCAGCCACAATCAGACAGAACAAAGAAATAATTGGTGTCAGTACAAGCTGGGATATTCGGTAGCAATATGTTGTTGGAGCATCATTTGAAACTGAGATCAGACCCAAGAGACTAGGGGCTGAGCTACTGTAATTCCTATAGATTAAACACACTTATCTTTACGCGTTTACGTGTGTCTGTGATAGAACCAGCTTTTTGAAATGCAGTAGATAGACTATTTTTGTAAAAACTGAAAAGAGGAAAAATAAACTGTTGTCTCAAATTTCACTAAAGACAGCCTGGACATCAACATGAGTCTGACCACTGAAATCTGTCAAAAAGTGTGATGAAGATGAGGGTAACTATAAATGTCCTCTGCATGCTGAGCACTCAAATGAACGGTCAACCGTATAATACATGGATGTGCTGGGACTGACACAGCATGTGCCGCAAACCCCAGAGGAGCGGAGCAGAGGATGTGAATAATTATTCCAATGGCAATCCTCACACCTGAGGCTCCCTATGGCCAGGGCAGTGTTAGGAGGGCACACCCTTTCTTTCGTTAGGGCACACCGTGATGTTTGGGCTTCTGCCTGACAGTAGTTGGGGTGCCCTTGATGTTGTGGGTTTGGTTTAAACTAACAGTTTAAAGAGGATCTGTCACCACTTCAGACATGCATGTTTTGATAGCTTTATGCATTCCTCATGTAATAACAATTTGTCACGGACGGTGTACAGAAAACAAGACAATGCAACATGCATATATGACTCACTGGATCCAAAGCTAAGGAACCAAAAGGGAGACCCCAGCACAAGACCTGGCACTTTCCCTGGCTGCTCAGCCTATGCAAAGATCCCAAAGGTGGATGGTTGCATATCCACGTACCTCGACTATATAACCCCTGAACACCCTACAATAGTGAGGGGACACGACCACCGGCTCCCTACACCAGACACGGAGGGAGTCAGGGTCACCTGGGATCCAGCAAACAGAAAATAACAGATAAATGTACAGCACTTAACTTTGTAGCAGACTGGGAAACAGGATCAGCATGCACACACACTCCAGGAAGTAGTATAAGCCGCCCAGTAATGCATTATGGGGCGGAATTTAAAAGGATGCAATCAGTCCAACTACATGACAGCTGAGAGAGGCTAACGAGATGAGGAACTGAATACCACAACAAAGAAAACTCAAGGAGAAGGTTCTGAAAGCTTCTGTCGGAGCTTCTCAGCTGTCTGGTTGTGACACAATTCTGGAACATCTATTCTTATGGCTCTTGGTTGTGCCATTCCTGTGTCATTTCTACTAGAAGTTATGAATGAATTGCTAGCAGCCTGCAGTAAGGGTACAGAGGAGTGTAACAAGTTGGGGGGTGTACCTGCACAGTCTAACTGTATCCAATCAGTGCTGCCATTGTCAAACTGTTCAGATACAGACCCCAACTTGTTACCACCCCTCTGTACCCTTACTGCAGACTGCTAGCAATTCATTTATAACTTGTAATAATAAAGGAATGGCACAACATAGAGTGATAAAAGCAGATACTCCAGAATTGGTATCACACGAGGAATGAATGTAGCTATTACAACAGGCATGTCACGAGTGGTAAAAAGGTCCTCCATAAACTAGTTTTAAAGGAACACTATGGGTATGACCACACATTCTGGTTTCTACATTCAGTTTTGGAGTGGATCATAAAACGGGAGAAAGTATACAGGGCAGACAGGAATTCTCCTCTTTTTTGAATCCACTCCTGCTTTTGGCTTCCAAAGCTGCCTGCCGAAACCTTATCATATGGCCACATGGCCTAAGAGTACGGCCACATGTTGTAGGTCTGCTGTGGCTTTTTCTCAGCATATCTGGCCAAATATACAGCAACAGAATCCAATACCAAACTGTCTACTGAAGATTCTGGTCCGCAAATGCCGCATATTTGCCAAAGATGTCACTCTACACGACGAAGGGTGAAATAAGTGGCAAAAATCTGCAACACAAATTGACATGTTGCTGATTTCAAATTGGCATAAGACTAATTATGTGTACATCTCATTAGATGCAATAAAAAAAAAATCGGATCCACTTTACTGCAACTGTAAACACTGCAGATTTCCCGCTTGCAATTCTTATCGGGACAGTTAGCATACATTTTTTTTTATTATTAGTGTCCTTGCCATTTTTTTACACTCCCTTAAAATTTTTCATTTTATCCTATCTGCATTTTACATTTAAAAGTAAAGGCAAATACAGACATAAAGAATTATTATTGTTGTGTACAGGAGATCAGCCATTTCCCTTTTTCTTCTCACAAACCTATGTCGGTTTTCTCACCTTAGACATTGGGGGAATATCACTAGGACCAACCTCTTTAGAACGGAGCCCGCAAAGTTAAGGAGGACGCACCACGCATGCGCGGATGCCCTCCAATCATTCCTTTGGGTGTGCTGAAAATAGCTGAGCGGTGGCTCGGCTATTTCCGTCAGCCCCATAGAAGTGAATCAAGCTGTGGCCCTGCTTGCACATTGCTTGTTGCGCTTCCCATTCATTTTAATGGGACTGATGAAAATAGCCCATGACACTGCTCGGCTATTTTCGGTGCTCCAATAGGACATGAATGTAGGCTAGCCACGCATGTGCTCACTAGTCTGCGCTCACTAGTCTCCAGGAGGAGGGGGAGTGAAGCGCTGTGAGCGCTGTCCAGTACTTACCCCTCCTCCTGTTCGCTCTTCTCAGGGTCCAGGCTGCTGTGTCCTGGCTGCCTGCAGTGTCAGGACGTACAGAGCGCACTTTGACTTGAAGAGGTGGGACCCGCACTTATCATACATTGGGGGCATGTCCTAGTCATATGCCCCCAATGTCTGAGGTGAGACAACCCCTTTAAGGCAACTGGCTGCAGAAGGAGCCAGACCAGGAACATTAATCCAGTTAATTGGTTTACAGACCTGTAATAGGTATGCAAATTCTATAAATTTGGTAGGATACTGAATTTCTGTCCCGGCAAGCACCTATAATAAGCACATGAAGGATAGGAACCTGTACAAAGAAGGTCTAATAGATCACATTTACTAATGTTATACAAGGCATGAAATGTACCTTGATAGCTGCCCATTAATTGCATAGTAGGAGAGAAGCGCACCCCCTCTAATCTTATCAGAAGCATCTACGGTTTCTCTGTGTTGTCTTTCACCCCGTCCGCTCTACACGGTTGATCAACAGAAGCTCCTTTGATCAACTTCTAATAAATGAGTTACTCTTTTTTTTTTAAGCAAGAGAAAGATGTTCACTTTGAAGTCTCTTTATTCTGTCTTCTCATTTATGCAGTGTAACCGCAATGTATAAACCCACAGTGGATTGAGTCCACCGGAAAGAAAGGGTCTAATGTTTCACAATGCAGATTTGCCTATGCACCTGGAAAATGTTTACATTACTATTTTCCTTCTTGCTATATTGGCCCACATTTACTTTTGTGGCTGCGCCTGAATTCTGGTGGAAATAAATTGCCCGAAATTTGGTGCACTTTTGGAGCACCTCAATTTAAACATATTTAAAAGGTATTTAAATGAAAAAGAATAATCTATTGTTCCTTACCTGCCAAGGGCATGGCTTTGTAGTAGTGGGTCACTGGCAGTTTCATTAGAAAAAGGCAACATTTTGCGCCAAAATTCTGTTGCAAAGTAAGTAATTAATAGGTGTTATGAAGTTAGACTACACAGCCCTAAAATGGTGTAAAAAACTGAAAAAAATAATACTTACCTCATCCATTTTCTCACGACAGGCTGGCCACCGCCATCTTGATTGAAGATCTTGCATGAAATGCCGTGTGCTGTGACGTATTATGTCACCACGCCAGCCGCCATGGTGGCGTCATCACGGGCTGTGCGAGAGTTCGCGCCAGATCTTCAATCAAGATGTCAGCGACGGGCCTGTCACGAGCAAATGGATGAGGTAAGCAGTGGCGTGCCCAGGGGGGGCGGGGGTGGGGGCGTTCCACCCCGGGTGCTGTCTCTCAGCGATCTCAGGGGGGGTGCCAGAACAGAAGCAATGACCGCTTCCATCAATACTGATAGAAGCGCTCATTGCTTTTCCCTTTATAAGATGCAGTGCATCTTATAAAGGGAATACTAGTTAGCGCTTTCATAATGGAAGAGCTCACTAGTCTGCAGGAGGAGGGGGAGTGAAGCGCTGTGAGCGCTGTGCAGTACTTACCCCTCCTCCTGCTCGCTCTTCTCAGGGTCTGCGCTGCTGTGTCCTGGCTGCCTGCTGCATCAGAGCGTACAGAGCGCACTCTGACCTGACGCTGCAGGAGGTTAGGTGACTGAGGCGTGGGCCCTGAGAAGAGAAGACAGCCAGAACAGGGAGAGGTAAGTGACTATATTATTTTACAGTCTGATCTGAGGTCTGATATGGAGGTTTAATGGGGGGTCTGGACAGGTCTAATGGGGGTCTGGAGAGGTCTAATGGGGGTCTGGAGCAGTCTATAGGAGTTCTGGAGGTCTGACTGAGGCGAGTCAGGAGGTCTGACTGGGGAGGTCTGACTGGGGGGTCTGGAGTGGTTTATTGGGGGTCTGGAGGTCTGATTGGGCGTATGGAGGTCTGATTGGGGGTCTGGGGGTCTAATAGGGGTCTGATTGGGGGTCTGGAGGTCGAATGGAGGTCTGATTGGGGGTCTGGAGGTCTAATGGGGGTCTGATTGGGTGTCTGGAGGTCTGACTGGGGGTCTAAAGGTCTAATATGGGTCTGGAGATCTGACTGGGGGGTCTAGAGGTCTAATGAGGGTCTGATTGGAGGTCTGACTGGGGGGTCTAGACGTCTAATGGGGGTCTGATTGGGGGTCTGGAGGTCTGACTGGGGGGTCTGATTACGGGTCTGGAGATTGAATGGGGGGTCTGATTGGGGGTCTGGAGGTCTAATGGGGGTCTGATTGGGGGTCTGGATGTCTGACTGGGGGTCTGATTAGGGGTATGGAAGTCTAATGGGCCTTATTTGGGGTCTGGAGGTCTAATAGGGGTCTGATTGGGGGTCTGGAGGTCTGACTGGGGGGGTCTAAAGGTCTAATGGGGTTCTGATTGGGGGTCTGGAGGCGTAATGTGGTCAGATATGGGGGTCTGGAGGTCCTATCTGTGTGGTACCAGTATTTGCAGGGGGACTGTTTCTGCAGGAAAGTATTGGGGAGCACAGTAGACACAGTATTGGGGGTGGCTGGATGGGGTGTTGAGAAGGTGGGAGGATGATGGAAAAGTAGGAAAATAAGATGTCTGTTTGTTAAACTCTGCAGAGACGAGGCACAGCTGAAAGAAGTCACCATGGTGGTCTGGTCTAACAGGAGAAGAATAGGAAAGAGAATATCTACATCTGAGAAGAGAAGTCACTGGATGTAAGAGGTATGTGGCGCTGTATGACCCTGTATGTTCTATAGCGCTGTATGTAATGTTTTCCAAGTATGTCTTTCAAGGGGTTGTCCGCATTTTTGTATGAGCGCTGCCTTCTCTGCTCTGTTTACCTGTTCATCACTGTAAATACTACGGCAAGCAGGTGAACAGAACAGAGAAAGAAGTTCTCATATGAGCGTTGCCCTCTCTTTAAACAACTAGGGACTGGGGGCACAAAGGGCATTACTACTATGGAGGGGGCACAGAGAGCATTACTAATGTGAAGGGGCACAATGGGCATTTCTATTATGGAGGGGACACAGAGCCAGAGGGCATTACTACAATGAAGGGGGCACAGTTGGCATTATTACTGTAAAGGGGCACAATGGGCATTACTGTGAAGGGGGCACAATGGGCATTACTGTGAAGGGGGCACAATGGGCATTATTACTGTGAAGGGGGCACAATAGGGATTTCTACTATGGAGGGAGCACAGAGGGCATTACTAGCACAGTGGGCATTATCACTGTGAAGGGGCACAATGGTATTTCTACTATGGAGGGGGCACAGAGGGCATTACTAGCACAGTGGGCATTATTACTGTGAAGGGGCACAATGGGCATTAATACTGTGAAGGGGCACAATGGGCATTATTACTATGAAGGGGCACAATGGGGATTATTACTATGAAGGGGACACAATGGGCATTATTACTGTGAAGGGGGCACAATGGGGATTATTACTGTGAAGGGGACACAAAGAGGGCATTACAACTGTGAAAGGGGCACAGAGAGGGCATAACTACTCTGAGAGGGCACAATGTGGGCATAACTACTGTGAGTGGGCACACATCTGTACAAAACTACTGTAAAGGTCGTACAATGAGGGCAATACTACTGTGAGGGGGTACAATTTTTTAAAAGTATTTTGGGGGGTTCCAGAGAAGGGACCTGCCCCGGGTGCCAAACACCCTAGGCACGCCACTGGAGGTAAGTATGATGTAAATTATTTATTGTTTTAAAATTTTACACTGTATGATCACTTTCAGATGCAGCGATCAGCTATGAACGCGGCATCTGAGGGGTACAATAACTGGGAGCAGAGCAATCGCCGCCCCCTCTTATTGTACCCACTACTCACAAAGAAATGCGCTTTGTGATGAAGTAATTCGTCACAAAGCAAATTTTGGGTAAAGTTCTGCGAAACAGCTAAATCATTTTTTTTTTTATAATTGGCTCATCTCTAGTCAGTATGCCTACTTTAAAGCTGATTTTGACGATGACAGACACTCTTTAAAGACTACCATGATTTTCATAAATAGCTATTAGGTATGCTCGCAATACTTGATCAAACTAAATTTTGGGGTAAGACAGGAGCGGGCATTGTATCACTTTTTTTAGAAGTTTCATTTAGGCAATCAGTATAAGATTGGTGGGGGTCTGCCTCGCAACATGTGAATGGGATGAAGCTGTAAATACCCTGCACCACCAGTACTATGTAGACAATGTGTAGGTACAATTTAAAGCCCTCTCAAGGAGCTGATCGGTGGCCACCAATATTCTGAAGGTGCCTCTAGACCTTCAACAGCTGTCATCTGAAGGCTATCACTCCTGATTATTCCATGCACATACACACTAATTTCAGTGAAGTATTTATAAATTTAATTTGGTATAGAGAAGAGAGCCAAACATCTCTGTCAGTGGCTCATCTCCCAGCAGAAAACAGTTTGGCTTTAAAATTCAACGCTCTTGTCCTGATCCTTTTCTCCCCAACATCCTCTGTTGGGGGAGAGCCAGGGGCTTCCCAAACACATTAGATGCCTGGATCCACAGAAGATGGTGGGTTTAACCAAAATACTCTATTATTCAGGAGTTTGAGAAATATCAATGAAAGGACAAGACAACCTTTGCTGACCTTTGTATTTCCTCCAGGTCACAGGCTGGCACAGGGGCATCTTCCACGGCTCTCCCTTCAAACAATGTCATGTATCTCAACATCCTCAACCCCTGTGGGTGTAACATTAGGTGATCGAGACATTGGGGCTCAGAATAAGGCCATACGGTAATTACCCTTATTTTAATTCAAAGGTTTTAAATAATGGCCATCTTAAACGGGTCCATAAATTTCTAAGCACTGAATAAACAACCCTACTTTTCTAATGTGAAGCAAAAGCCAGCATCGTAGATTAATAATTTATCAGGCAGACATAAGTTAGCAGCTGTGTGCAATCAATATCAAAATTGCTGATTTACCATGTGCGACACATCATTTCCTGCAAAATCCAGAGCCGTTTCTGAAAGAATTACATCTATAAAAAGTGGATTTTCAGAGCACTCATAGCACTGTGTCTACAGGCAGACCCTCCCAACAGTCACAGAGTTTGCCCAACATGATTCCTTATCTTGTGCAAACTTCATTTATAGTCACATATAATTCAGTATAAAAATACATTAGCACAGAGTGAATTAGTGTTAGATTTATGTTCTAGGTATTTTATACCCCCTCACATCTAGAAAGCTGCGTGAAGTTTGAGGATGTGTTTAAGGGTTGATTGACACAACTATGATTGGCCCAGGAAACAGAGTCTGTTTGTTGGCCGACCGCGGCTCCTATGACCCGAACTGACTGTATCATAGTATTTTATCATACCATTAGTTCATATCTGATCATGGGGCTATTGCAGTGGGCTTACATCTGTTTTCTGGCCATGATCACTGTCGTGTACATGAGCCTTAAGGTGGTTGTCCAGTATTAGAAACACAGAGCTACTTTCTACCAAAAACAGTGCTGCATCTGTCCACAGGTTGACTGCAGTATTGCAGCTTAACCTCATTCACTTTAATGGAGCTGAGCTGTTCGCTTTAATGGTGTTGTCTCATGAAGATAACCCCTGTCTACTGTATATGCCCTATTAGGGCCTACGAACCCAGTGGTTTACCGAGAAATGACTGGGCCCTGCAGCAAATTTTTTAATGGGCCCTTACCCCCTTCCTCTCGCAGCAACTTCTTTGCAACCCCTTCCTCCAGTGCAACCCCCACTCCTGCAGCTATGCAGCTAGTCAAGATCACTTTTTCAGACCGGGCCGGCAGCTGCTCAGTCCACTTCCTACAGTGTCACTGTATATAATGTCATTGTATATACTGTTGAAAGGGCCATAACAATAAAACATTTTAGCCCTACTCCTGGGTGGGCCCCTTCCGAGTTTGGGCCCCAAAGCAGCTGCATCCACTGCTTTACCTATAGCTACGTCCCTGTACGGACCCATCCCTGGACCTCTCTAAGAGCCAGTATGGAGAGTTGCATTGTATGAGTGGTATCAGCTCTGGTGGATTCGAGCTTTCTATGTAGTACATGGATGGCTACCTTGCAAGGGTATGTCCACATGGTTTGTGAATTTAGCAAAAAAGCCACAGATATTCTGCCAGAACTGCATCCTTGCTGGCTATAATTTAAGGGGTTATGCCATGATTGATGTAAAAAAATGAAAATCAGACAACATATAGCACGTTAAAATCTGTTTCTACCAAAGCTAGAACCAGCCCTGTACCTCACAGTGCTCTGCTAGATTCTCTTCAGACTGACAGCCTAGGGGGGCATGTGGTTTCTGCTGAAACTCTCTCCCTGTAACTGACACAACTCCTACCAGAACATATGGCTGGATGTAAACATATAAACTGAGCGCATGCGACCACCTCAGTGAACAAGAGGTGGACTAGAAATGAGGAAAAGAACAAAAAGCAGAAGGCACCATACAGATACATTTTATTAAATAACTCAGTGGCTATACTAAATTTTTAATTACATGCAATTACAAAAGTATTGAGATCCAGTTGCCGGTTTGAAAAAATGTAGAATGTGTTTTGTGGCACAACCCCTTTAAGCAAGAATAATTTGTGAAAAGTTGAACAAAAAATGGAAGATGCCCACAGCATGAGAAAAATTTGAGATGCAATGTGATTGTTTGCTGCAGCTATTAGTTTATAGCATTTAGAACCCTGTTCTTATCTAGCTATCATTAATTCTAATTATCTAAGAAAAGAAAAGCATAAGAAAACCTATGGCAACCTAAAAACATTACTTACGTTTTATACTATTAGAATTACCATAAAAAGCACAATTCATTTGAATTTGGCATTTCTAAAGTCGTAAAGCTGAAATGTTTATAAATTAAAAAAGATAATGACCTGTTATCTGCTTGCACCTTCATAATAAGTATAATTTAATGTTAATTGTAAACAACACCCAACTATAATGCACATAGTAACATAGTACAGTTGAAAATAGACATACGGTATGTCCATCAAGTTCAACCAAGAGATGGGAGAGAGCATGGACGAAGGAAAGGACTATTGCTAAACTTTAGTTTCCCCCTATAGATCCATAGGTAGGTACATATGACATACCCTCAAATAGGTTTCCGGGAAAAGATCTTAGCACTCCAAAAAGATTATGCAATTATGAAATAATCCATCTTTATTCCCATGAGCATCATCCTGAAACTGATCAACTGGAACTACATGTCACATGCACCCATTTGTGGTACTGGGCAGTCTTGGAGATCGTGCTGCTGGTAAGTGTGTTTCTTATCTTCAAATAGTCCACTTTTTTACTTTACTGTCCTAGGAACAAGACGACAACGAGATGGAGCTTATGTAGATTTGTGTTTCTAGGTAGTTTTGGGAGTGTTATTGGATGGACTGGGGTGGGGCTTAAAATATCCAACAATTTGGAATTTAAATGTTGAGAGGTGATGTTTGCCATGACAGTTCAGATCATTATGCATAACTTTATAGAGCAACATTTTGCACTGTAAATGTATTCCTCCTCCCAGTGGCTCTGAATCCAGTGTACCTATCTAGATCCAGTTTGGTTTATTCAAAGTTGCCCTAAAAATTGTAGGATTGTGTTGCATTTAATAAATATCAAACATATATACCAATATCCTTATGTTTGCAAGAGACTGGCCTCTCAACATTTCTAACCCATGGGGTACAAACAATGCATCTGAGGGTACTCAGTAGATGCAGCCAATGGTACTATGGTCATAGTGCTGGGTGCACCTATATCTCTATATCAGTATTCTCCAAATTTCAATAAACATAGGATATGACCTTAACAGGGCTTTCTGGAAGTAAAATATTGATGTCCTTTCCTTAGAATAGGTCACAAACATGTGGCTCCTGGCACTGCTACAGATCAACTGTTTGAAAAGGCCATGGAATTCCGGGGAGTGCTGCTGCCTCTTCCTAGACCAGTGACATCATGTTCTTCAGACACATGACCTAGGTACAGCTCAGTCCCTTTTAAGTGAATGGGCCTGGGCTGCAATATCAAGCACAGCCACTATACAATGAATGGCACTGTGCTCGGTAAGCTAAGAGGAGGCTGCAGCACTCACCGGAACATCTTGGCCTCTTCAAATAGTTGATTGGTGATGGTGCTGGGAGTTGGAACTCTACCGATCAGACATCAAAGACCTATCCTATTTATATGGTGTTTTGTATGGCATCTGATGGAGCTTGTCAATTTTTATTCATGAGGTGGCGCTCACACAAACTCAATTTTGTACACACACGTTGCATCATACGGGAGTACAAGACCTCCATAGGATAAGGTTACCTCCGTATTACAGCTCTGTACTACTTGATGCCATGTTTTGTATACATGAGCTCTCCCATAAGGACACCTACATCTGCTTGAGCTATGGCTATGACGTTGACGGTCATCACCTTGCCGCATAGAGTTCAGGGATGTAGTAACGTAACTGGGCATGTTTTTTTTTCTGTATTCGGCTTAGCTATCCATTGAGTATTCTCACATAGTGTTTGCTTTGAACAAGTTTCCTTTGAAGTTTACCTAACAAACAGATCCAATACTCAGAATATAGAAAGGATTTCTGATATCCTCCATGGAGAACGATTTGGTTTAACTCTGTGTTTGCTTCTCTTCTCCTTGTCATGAAGAAGCCTTTATTCTCCTTGAGGTACACTTCTTTTATGAAGCTTGGTATGCCATTTGCTCCATTCATCCTCTAATTTCATCAGACCACATATTGAGTCTTTTCCGCTGTGTGTTTTAATATATACAGAATTGACTTTCCGCAGAATGTTCCATTTATATAGTTCCATTTCATTCAGTGAATTAGCTCCTTTCATATTGTTGTTTGGTGTTTTTTATTATTACAGCAGTAATAGAAGGTTATTAATGTGTCAATCCTAATAAAATAAAAGATTCTCCCTGGGGCTGCTCCACATACAGGGATGTGCTACAAGTCTCCTTTTATCAGAGGCTGCAGCTAAAATATCAGACTATTATTTCTTCTTTCTCCATAAACCTCTGTACAACAAATTCTAGCTTTGCTTTGTGCATAGAATAGTATAACCGGCCCAATTAACCTGTTACACGGCTGCAGCTTGAACTGTTCCTCGATTACTCCTCAGCCTTTCATATGCACATATTGGAATCACTTAGCCAACATTTGCTCATAAAACCAGCGTGCCTTTCTTCTGATGTTTTCTACTCATCCATATATTTTCATTCAAGGCTACGCCTACTAGGGTTGAGCGAATCAAAGTTAACAAAGTGGAATTCGATCCCAATTTCAGGAAAAAAATTAGATTCACCACGAATTGGAATTTCTTGGCGCTTCGGGGTAACAAATCAATTTTTCCTGAAATGACAGTAAAACGAAAAATAAATAAATAAAAAATACATACTCACCTCATCCATTCGATCGCAGAGAGGCCATCGCGGCCATCTTGATTGAAAATAACGTGCCAATTCTATAGCGCGATGACTAGGTTAGTGTGTATTTTTTGTTTCAACCCTTGATTAACCCCCTGATAGCAGCATCTGAGAGTCACATCCAGCCTGTCAGTGTTGAACGTGGCATATGAGAGGTTAAATTGCCGTTGTCCTTCATTGCCCTGCTCCTTACAATGGAATGCAATTTGTTACGAAGTAAGGCCTCATGCACACGACGGTTCAGTTTTTTTTTTTGCTTTCTGCAAACCGCGTATCCACCCGTGTGCCTTCGCAATTTGCGGAACGAAACGGGGCGGCCCATTGTAGAAATGCCTATTCTTGTCTGCAAAACGGACAAGAATAGGACATGATATATTTTTTTTGCGGGGCCACGGAACAGTGCAACGGATGCGGACCCATTGAAGTGAATAGGTCCGCACCCGAGCCGCAAAAAATGTGGCTCGGATGCGGACCACAACGGTCGTGTGCATGAGGCCTGATTCCTAGCAAATCAAAGCTCTTGTCAAAGTTTGGCAAATCAGATTTTTTAGACCTTTGCTCATCACTAAAGGCTATCCTAAATTCTTTCTATTGTTCACTACATATACACCTCTTGTAAATTATACTAAAGTAATAGCTAACTATAATTACTTATGATAATTAGTTCTTTTACTAAATATTTTAGGACATCGGTGCACTGCCTTCTTTACCAGCTTCCCCTTATTCGTGTAACCATTAAAATTAAAAGAAGATCCTGCGCTAGATCATTTAACACCACAAAGAACCATAGTAAATCCTTGTTCAGGCTCATTTTAGTTTTTTGCTGTCAACAGCTTCCATTTCACATACGGCCAGAAAACTGTTATATAACTGTGTAAAATACTTGGCATTTGCATTACCAGTTTATCTTTCCTGTCAATCAAATCTGCCAAACATGCAGAAAGCATAAACTGGAATCAATAAAGCCTGATTTATTTTACATTTCATCAGCTGGAGTCACGCTTTAGAGCCCTTACCCAAAAGTAAGGCCGAAACAAACAACTGATCCACGTACGCAATGCAAATAAGGTTCAGGGGGCTTTATCACTTGCAGTATAGTCGTAAGAATAGTAACAAGTGAACAAAAAAAAGACTGAAGAGCCTGCAGATTTAGAGCAAAGAACGGACGGGAGCAGAATTCAAGGAGCAAGCGATATTAGAACAAGGGGTCATGCTTTGAAGCTGGGAGGCTTTAGGCAATGTAACTATTACTTCCTTGAATCCATTGGGTAAAAGTGTAGTCAAAGTAAATTCAAACACACTATAAAACATGATAGGCACGAGTGCTGAAAGGTGCATAGTTCAATAAAAGAACAAATCATTGGAAAGTATAAATAAAATGTAGGCGTCTGTTCATATTTGCATAAGGCTGCACTGGAACTGTATTTTAGGCTAGATTAAAGCAACACTAAGGGGGAGATTTATCAAGACAGGCGTGTGCTACGCCGGTCTTGATATCCCCTGCACCGCCGGTAGATGCATTTAATTTATGACTATGTGCAGGCTTCATCATGAATAAATAAATCCTCTGGCAGTCCTTGTGCCTGATTAAAATCTATGTCAATTTGTAGCTAGCATGGATTTTAGTCAACATTTACGACTGAAAACCGAAGTAAATGATAATGAGGCCTTTTGCACACAAAAAACGGATCCGCAAAAAATACGGATGACATCGGTGTGCATTCCGTATTTTGCGGAATGGAACAGCTGGCCCTTCATAGAACAGTGCTATCCTTGTCCGTAATGTGGACAATAATCGGACATGTTCTATTTTTATTGCGGAACGGAAATACGGAAATATGGAAACGGAATGCACATGGAGTACCTTCTGTTTTTTTGCGGACCCATTGAAATGAATGGTTCCGTATACGGTCTGCAAAAAAACGGACACGGAATGAAAATACGTTCGTGTGCAAGAGGCCTAAATGTGACCAAGCCAACCTACGACCCATAAAAATCTCGGAGAAAAATTAAATATATAGCAATAGTATAAGTGTCCGTGAAAGTGAATATTAGCCTAGAGACTGGACCCTTTTAAAAAGTAGCTTTTATTGGTTCAATTAAAAAGCAAAATATATCACCCTATGATAACTGGGTGACCGAAAAAATATATATCAGGACAAGATATCGCCCAGCTACCACCGTGAATTGGTGAAAATAATAAATAAGATGTAAATAGTGCAAATTCCAAGGGAACTTATGACATTAATGAGAGGTGTGGGATTTGAGGAAAGGCTAGGGCACTTTTGATGGGTGCTGGGGATGATTCTCTCCCTGTACCCGCCCTAGGTTAACCCTTTGCCCAGGGATGATCCCTGATGGTGGGATCGCCCTGTCCCCGTACCTACCCTGTCTGGCCCTGTACAACCCTGTACATTGGGAATTTCACATATATACTGATGTCAATTTTAACCCCGATGCGTTTCCCCACCACGGTTCATCAGGGGGTCGGTTAGAGGAGGATAATTGTTGTAAATAACATCATAGATCAAAACAGGATAAATAGATAAAAAAATATATATACTATGTCCTGGATGATACCGTGAGGCAGGCCATACTTGGGGCTCGATAACTCACATAGACTCTCTTATTGGTGAAGAGGGATGTCACTAGTAATATGCCCCAGTGATGTCCGGACTGCCACCTGCCGTATTTGATAACCTACGACCCACCCTTATCACTCCTTCTTCTTGGAAGTGCCAAGGGCAGAGTTACAATGCTGACTCCAACTGCATTTAGTCATAATGGAATATAAAAAGTCACAAACTCGGGGTTAGCAACTTTTTTAAGCCAGAAAACTGGCATATGGGGTAGATGAATCTTCATCTAAAAGTATAAAAATACCTAAAATCGTTCTAAAATATTCAGTATAAGTTCCATATGATCAGCAGTTTACCACTCCTCTCAAAAATCTGTAAGACAACTGGCTGGGTAAGAATCTTCCTCCTCTCTGCTCCATTTATGATGGGAGACATAAGATGGCGAGACCTGCCCATAGCAATCTGCCAGCTAAGAAAATGGAAGGGATAGGGAAGAAATGAGCACCGAGTTTTCTTCCACCTTTTTACACAACTGTTTGATAACCTGCGGACAACCTCGGCAAACAGTATGGACGGTGCTTTTTTCTGTTTACTTTAATCATTCATTCTTAGATATACTGTTCCTTTAAATTAGAATCAACTGCAGTGACAACTGGTGTATCCGGAGTAAGAAACCAGGTCTGGCTTATTATTTGTCTAGTAATTAAAATCCATTAGCTGATTTAATACCATCTTACTTTCTTTTTTAATAGCCAGATTTCAACGATTTTTGCAGTCTAGAAACTAAATACAAATAAAATCAATTAGAAGTCTACTCTAACCTTAAAAATAGAATAGTTGACACATTCGAATTCTGCAGGAGGACAAATACCTTTGTGCTGATGTTGTTACCAAGGCGGCTTTACAGTAGAGAAAACTATGAAAGTAAATCATCCAATGAAGCTGACTGGTTAGCTGCCATATCTAGGAGAAGCGAAGACACTAGAGCCAGCATGAAACATCTCAAAACTCTGCTTTCCCTGAATTTCTATTGTATTCGTTCAGGTATAAAACTTTAAATTCTGCCTTTACTGTAGATTTCCCAAGTACAGTTTCTTTTTCAAAATGTTCAGCAACTATAATTTTTTTTTTAACTTAGAAAAGTATCAGAAAGAAAGATCAAGTCTGACTTGCCATTTTTTCTGCAGCTTCAGATTCCTGAGTTATGTCTCAAGGCCTGTTTAAAAGGTTGAACATTGATTTACAGGATACCTATCTTATATCTGGAGGAATTAGAGGCTCAGCTTTCATCTTATTTTCTCGGAGGAGTTTTACCTGGCCTATACGACTCCTTACGCCTACTAGGCACTCTCCATGAGGAGAAACAGTAAACCTCAGATTCATTATATTATTCAGGATACGTACCTTGTTGGTGAACCTGGCCTCGCTGCAACGGAGAAGAGTATTCATAAATCTTTCCAATTGTGTATATAGAACTTAAAAATTCTCCTTTTATCACCAAGAAACACATGGCCTCTGTGATTTTAACAGCCTAAGAGTCCATTCACACAGCCGTAGGCCGTCCTTGCACGTATTGTGGACCACAAATGGTGGTTTTGTAATACACAGTCACCGGCAGTGTGAATCCTGTATCATGGATGCAGAACCATGGACTTTAAGGGGTCAGCAATCCTAAAGATACGGCGCAGTGCGGAGCGGATCAGAAGCACCTCAATAAAATAGGACATGGTTCCACACACCGCCATACGGGATTCACACGATCAGCAATTTGCGGTCCGCAGCATGGGCACGGAGCACACAAGGTCGTGTGAATGAACCCTTAATATTGGCAAAAAATATTTAATAAAAAACTAACCTAAATGCTGTGTATGATTCCAGCCTTAGATACATCCCAGACTATGGAGTCATCTATAGCCAAACTGCAGGGCTGTGTTGAGTACCTTTAGTGTGGAGAAAGAATACCGTTGATTTGTGGGATCCATATCTGAGGTCCACGATCCTGTATTTATTTCCATTCCATATTTTTACATAATTGAAATTAGAGGGGTTGTTTCATTAAGACTACCCTTCTGTATGTCCTACTAAGTAAGAGAACGGCTTTGCTGGAGCAGGCGCAGTAGCTACAGCGATGCCGTGCCCAGAGTGGGCATCACAGTGCGCATGCCCCAGCCAAGCGAGGCAGAGCGTAGGCGCGGGATTTCGCTGGGAGAGGAGGAGGACGCAAGGGAAGAGAAGGGCGTTCCAAGGCAGAGGCTGGGATGGGGATATGAACAAAAGAGGATGATCAGCCTAGGCTCCAAAGAAGTTAACGCCGCCCCCGGGCTCTTGTGAGCCCTCATTTACATCTGAATAAAAGCCAGTTTTTGCCGCAGGTGAACCGCAGATAAATGCAACAAAGGTACCATTTGATCCATCTAAAGTTATGCCAGAACTCTATGTATGCAGTCTATAATGGCCAAATGTGGTGACAGACTCCCTTTAAAAAGGCCATCATGTAATACTACACTTCCATTCTAGTGACCACTGTAGAGCACACACATAGCCAAATTAACTACCTCAAGTATCTTTACCTATGTTTCTTTGATCCCAACAGGGATTTCTTACCAACAGAAGGAAGGATGAAATCTTCCAACATTCCAACTACCCAATTTTTCTAGTAATACTACAATGTTCCCTTCTATGGGAACTGAGCTGCAGTAACCTGGCATGGCCACCACACTTTGAACAGCGCTATGCTTCCTGCTCCATTCACAGTGCTAGTTCCACGCCGAAGGCTGCAAGGAATGGCTAATCGTGCGGGTGCAGGGTATCGAGCCCTTACCAATTGGATGAGGATAGGTCATCAATATGAGGAGCTTGGAAAAACCCTTGAAACTAGACCACTAAAAGATCAGGTCAACTAACTTGCGTAGATGTCTCTACTATTGATATTCACTTTAAATGACATGCTTTTGATGTTTTCTGACATTTTCATGAACAAATTTTACTTCCTGGCCTCCCAAATATAACCTCTCTTAAAATCCATAGTACAGCTCTACTGTATGAAGAGTATGTGGGACGGAGATAATGGATTGCTTGAAGTACAGTAATCTTAGCATCATTCATTGTAACTTCACTGTCTGCTCAACAGTTCTGAACATACTGAGATACCGCTATGACTGCACACTACAAGCACAGCTCATTAACCCTGCCAGCCACTGACGCCTGCCTTCAATCAGTTTGCGCTTTGAGTATACTGCCATTTTGAATCAGATAAGTGACAGAAGGCAGGATGAAAACACTGCTTTGTGCAATACACTGGAAATATATTATATACACAATCTACTTCATATTAATGACACACTGTTACATGCATAGAAAAGACACAGGTCCATCAAGTTCAATCTATATTCCTACTTTGTTGATTCAGAGAAAGGCAAAACCCCTATGCGTTGGTTGCCAATGACTTTATATTAGAGAAAAAATCCTTTCCCTTCCCAAATCAGAATAAATCCCTGGTCAATGTCAGACCTCCCGAAATCCAGTACCCAAAACTTGTGATATTCTTATTTTCAAGAAAGTCATGTAGGCCCCTAATAAACCTGTGCACTGACTCAACCACCATGGCATTGTGTGGCAGAGAATTCCACAGTCTCATTGCTCTTACATTAAAGAATCCTTGTATATGACGGTGATGAAACTTTCTCTTCTCATAGTTACAGGCCTAGGTATAAATGGTCACCAACATGTACTGTCCAGATATTTGTACATTGTAAATACACTTCCCTTAAAGGGTTGGCTCACACATAGGTGTCTAATCGCTAGCATATGCCACCAATGTCTGATAGGTGTGGGTCCCACCTCTGGGCACTTCCCATTAATTTCCATGAGACTTCCAAAAAATAGCCAAAAACGCAGCTCGGCTATTTTCTGCACTCCCATAGAAATAAAGGCATGATTTGTCCACTCTCCTCCACTTTACGAGCTCTGTTCTAGAGATAGGTGTGATGTGCCACCAATGTGGGAGATGAGCAAACCACTTTAAGCCGTCTTTTTTCCCAGTTTGTTAACCTGCCTTGGTACTGAAATCCACCCACTTCCTTAATTATCTTGGTCACGCTACTCTGCACCCTCTGTGGATCAGCTATATCCTTCTTATAGACAGTGCAATATTGTAGACAATATTCCATGTGTGGTCTGATTTGTGTAGAGGCAAAGCTATGTTATTGAACATCTATACCTCTATTGATGCATTTGTTAGCCTAGACAGCAGCTTCCTGGCACTGGTTGCTAAAGTTTACTGTCCACCAGTATCCCCAAGTCTTTTTCATGGTCAGTTTTACCCAGTGTTTTACTAGTTATTACATACCATCATTGTACATTTTGTTTCCTCTGCTTAAGGACATAGCTTTATGCTTATCCACGTTGAACTTCATAGTGGTTCTTCTGTCTTGTCTTTGCAAGATTAGAAAAACATGGAGGCTTTCTACAACAAGAACAATGCTAGAACTGTCCACAGATTGTGTGTATCATTGACTGAGGATCTGCTAATTCTTGGGTTCCTCTTTGATCATCCATGATGGCTGTACTGCTTCTCAGACTGATTCACGCTATACATTGGTAGCCCAAGACACTTCCTACAGTACATGGATAGATTGGCCAGCTCTGTCCATGTGAGCAGTTCTGGCCAATCCAAGGGCAGCAGGAAGTGTCTTCGGCTGCCATATGCATAGTATGAATCAGGTAGTCTGAGAAGAGATGCAGCCATCTTGGATGGTAGATGAGGAACCTGAGAATCAATAGACCTGCAGCTAAAAAGATGAAAAGGAGGGCACCATGTATATATTGTGTTCGTTTTCCAGTTAATGTGAATGATTCTTCTTGAACTGGAGGTTTGTTTTAAGCTGGTGAACCCATCATGTTAACTCATGGTTACCAAACATTTTCCTGTTGCCTATATAGCACCAATATATTCTGTAGTGCTGTACATGACTACAGTCAATGTCACAGAAAGCCAATGAACTGCCCCATGTGCCATATTATGGTCTTACAGAAAGATTATTTACACCTGTATAAATTAGAGGTGACGAAGCTCATGACTGCGCAAAATTATCGTCGTCTGTGTACACTGCGCATCCTTTATGTCTGATTTTATGGAATGAAGAAATAAAGTACCATTGTAACTTGCTTTATTATACTTTTGTGATGGATACATGCTGGGGCTGCATATTTGGCGCATTTTTAAAAAATCAGCTTATAATCGGGTCTATACAACACCACTGTGACAAACTCAGCCCTGCTACATCCGCATTACAAATACCAAGACCAATACTAAGTAGTAGTTTGCAATCTACTTTTCTACCACTAGGGGGAGATCTTGTGTTTTCCTGCATGTTCCAAATCGACTGACATCCGAAGCTGACTTTGTCGTGGGGAACACATTTATATTACACAATGCATCACTAACAATGTCTGACATTCTTTGAAACGCCTCATCCTAACAATAATTAGGTTTCTTGTAATATACTTGACCTGTGCCCCACCAGAAATGCACAAATAACTTGTGGTCATAACCTGGGATTTATGTAATGCTGTTAATAGTCAGAAAAAAACTAACTTGCCGGCTCCTATTTTAAAGATCGTAAAAGAGTAGTGTTGAGCACGAATATTCGAAAAGCAAATTTTTATCACCAATATCGCCACCTTGAGAATTCGTGAATATTTAGAATATAGTGCTATATATTCGTTATATCGAATATTCAGCATTTATTTCCATCTGAACACATGATTCCTCCCTGCTTCTTGCTTGTGGGCCAATGAGAAGGAAGCAATGTCAAGTTCACAACAATACTGCACCAATCAGTAATCTGTAGTCAGACCTGCTAAAATGTGAATATTCTAATCACTGCTAATTAGCGCAATCGCAAATATATTGGACCACACTATCTGCATATAAAGCTATTCTAATGTTACTCCCTGACAACCATTTTCTCCAGTCTCAGGAAACTTATAGCAGCTTGAAAAATGTAGCCAAAGTGACCCACGTCTGTATTTCGCGTTGCGAATTCGCATTACGCGATTTTTTACATTGCCGATTTTTCGCATTCAATAAAATAATTTCGAATTCGCGAATATATGATAAATATTCTACAAAATATTAGTGAAATATTGCAAATACAAATATAGCCCCTGGCGCTCATCACTATAAAAGAATGGGGGATGGATCAAATTATACCGCAAGATGGCATTTTAAAGGTTAAAAGACAACACTGAAAGGGCCAGTAACAACACAATCCATTGGCTCGAGCTGACTTATAATAACGTGCATTATAAGCCATTATTTATAGCAGCCTGAAAATCAATTTCATATTGTATTTAAATGTTAACAATATAAACAACTTTCCGAGATGTTAATACTGATCGGGGGGTCCGACACCTGAGACTCCCGCTGATCAGCTGTTTGAGAACTCATCGGCGCCGTTGTGAGCGCCATGGTCTTCTAAGTGCTGACCAGGCCACGTAACAGATGAATATGTTGTCACTGGCCTAGGAAAAGCTGAGAGAAGGCCACTGCATTCACAGGAGCGCTGCTGCCTTCTCAAACTGCTGATCAGGGGGAGTCCCGGGTGTCGGACCCTCACCGGTCAGATACTGAGGACCTATCCTGAAGATAGGTCGTCAGTATTAAAAGGTTAACAAATATAAACGGGTTTTCTGAGACTTTTCTACTCTCGATAGGTAATTAGTACCTGTTCGGTGGGGGTTTAACACCCGGGACCCCTGCCATTTAGCTGCTTGAGAAGGCACCGGCGCTCGCAGTAGCGCCACAGCCTTCTCTCAACTCACTAAGCACAGCTCCGTAATTGTACAGCTTGGTATTATTCAAGTGAGTGGGGATGAGCTGTGCCTAAGCCATGTTATCGATGAATGTGACATCACATGACCTAGGGCAACCTGCGAGAAGGCTTCTGCGCTACTACGAGTGAGTGTGCCTTCTCAATCATCTGATTGGCGGGGGTCCCAGGTTTTGGACCCTCACTGATCAGATGACCTATCTAGAGGACAGGCCATCAGTATAAAAGTCTTGAAAAACCCTTTAATTAAATGGAAGATCTACATAATATTGACATTGATGAGTATGTTGACTCCATTTTATATGTGCATGGGGCCTTGTCTGTACCTTCGAGAGTTTTCCTGCAGGATATTATAGGAATGACATGCTCCATTGGATTCCCTATATGTTGTGGTATGTTCCCTTCATTTTTTCTGTTTTCTTCCTACCTTCCTCTATGCCTCTATGTCTTCTTCACACTAACCATTTTCTCCCCTTTTCAAAAGCTTTTTAAAAATGTAATTCATTGCTTGTACCATTTTTTCCTGATATTTGTAACATGTTTATAACATATGCTGTTTTTCAAGTCCTATACAGGAGCCTATAGGAAAAACATTGAGAAAAAATGCCTAGAGCATGTGGCATTTTCAGAAAACACCACATCCCCCCAAAATGCTAACAAAACTCCACAAATGTCGTGAATGTAGACTACCACATTTTTGTGGAAAAAGGCAACACAATCACTGTGGAAATTGCTACTAAATGCTGTGTGTGAATCCAGCAATGTGTGGTCTGTGAAATGTGGTCTCAGACCAACCATGGCTAGTGATCTATGATGCTGACGCTCGAGTCATATGAGCCACAGTCAATCTAGGGAAATGCGGCCATCACACTGACCGAATTTCCCAAACAACATTTGGCCATGTGAAAGCAGTCTTGGGCTGACTGTAAAGAATAATTCACTCCCAATTCATGCATTTTGTAGCTAAACCGCACTCCAGTAGACGTGAATGTGGACTAAGGCAACTGCATGGTATTTTTGTCTATTTTTCATTTGCTTTTACTCATTCTGCCCAACAAGCGGGACCTGGCGGGGATCTAGGTGGTTTCTGGCATGACTGCCACGTTTTTGCTGGACAAAAACTGGTGCATGGACCTTTACAAGGGCCGTCATCGAGAAAGAGTCTTTGCTCCCAATAATTGCCCTGTCTAAAGCTAGTGATCACCCAATTGCCCTGTCTAAAGGTGCTACTGATCACCCAATGAATGAGCAAACACTTGTTCATCAGGTGAATGCATCACTGGTGTGGTCACCAATATCATCGTTTTTGGGCAGCAGATCATGATGTCTAAGCAGCCATAGCTGCCCAGAAGCAATGATTGTATATAGGAAACAACGATCACATACTGATGACAGAACAGTTTTTTTGCTTATTGCCTGCTGTGTCGGCCTGTGTAAAAGGACCCTTATTTTCTTGGCAAATTTCACTTTCTTACTGATACAACATGTTGATAAAATGTCAGTTAGTCATCAGTTTCTGAGAAGCTAATTCAAAATTGATACCCAATATGGCTTCACTTCCTGTTGTTAATTTTGCAAAATGGCAGCCACAAAGAAAAAAGAAAAATATCACTATCTCTGTAAGTCAATAAAACACAATTACCAAAATTTGCCCACTGCTCTGGCTACTCATTGACTTATATTAGACCAATTTTATCGCGTGGGTCCAAATCTACTTTAATTCCGCGTGGAATAACAGCAATAGCACGATATCAAGTGAAAATATTAAATGGAATGCTCAGAATGAATACGTGATCTAAGTTGAGGTGTCTAAAGTAAAGTCTACAACTTAGTAAATGCGGCCTGCTGTAATAGGAAGGAACATGTTGTCGAGTGCAAAGCGTGGCCAGGGTAAAAGACTAGATAGAGTCTCTTCTTTATATTCACAACAGAAAGAAAATAGATATTCCCTTATCTTAAACAAGAAGAGTCTTCTGTGGGCAAAATCCAATTTGAGTTTCTTTGCATTTGATTCAGAAAGCTGTGAATGTCTGACAGTCCAATTTTACGTTTAATAAGTCACAAGGAATATGGAAGAAGACTGTTTTTTAGGCTGTAACCTTTTTCACTGTCTGGAAGATCTGCAATGCAAAGTAATTGTCTTGTTCATAGGGAAGTAATCACGTTAACGTATTTAAAATGTATTCTATCAGGGCTTCAGAGCCGAGTATCAGATGAAGGCGGTAAAGTACTTACTTTATGTACAGCAATGAATCAGTAGGAACATTCACATGCTTGCTTACGTCAAGTCAAGATTTGCTGCAGGGACATTTTCGACTTATCTGTGGACACAGTTCAGGTCAGGACATTGGAATCAAGGAAATGGAGTCAGTTCGGTATAAGAAGCTAAACATATGGCGGTGCTGAATAGATCACTAAATTTAGTGGTGTGTGTAGCAATTAAGAAGTGCACGTGGCTATTTTGAGTCCCCAAAGAAGACTGCAATATAAACCATACCTGCTAAATTCAGGAAATCACTTTGAAGAAGATTAGTAATAGTATATTTGGGGGCCTTTTTTCTAGACCCCTTTTAAGAGGCCATATTTCAAATCATAAGGCTAGGTCTACACGACAACATTTGTCGCGCGATAATAAGTCGCGCGACAGATAGGGCACAACTACACTGCAACATTTGTTGTGCAACATTTTGTTGCACCAATGTCGCGCACCAATTTTTATAATGATAGTCTATGTCGTCGCACTGCAACATGCGACTTGCTGCGACTGCGACAGTCCATCTCAAATGGATCTTTTGCAACTGTCGCGTCGCAGCATGTCGCATGTTGCAGTGCGACACCATAGACTATCATTATAAAAATTGTCGCGCAACATTGGTGCAACAAAATGTCGCGCAACAAATGTCGTCGTGTAGACCTAGCCTAAGCGGTTCTGTAACGCCCCGATCGGCATTACCACGCCTACGCCCTGCTTCTGTCTGTGTATGCTGGTACGGTGTCATCCTGTGTATTTATTGCCAGGTCCTGCATAATGTGAATCTGTATTTCTGATTTTGTAACTGTTAAAGTGTAATATACCTGGTTCACCAGCAGATGGCGGCAGCTATGGCAGAGCTAGTTTGTCTAGTGTGGAGCCTGTTTAACATTCTAGCTAGTTAAGGAAAGTTTAGAGTACTCCATGCAAGGGGAAGGGTGTGCAAGCCAGCAGAGCACACTTTCAGCTCTAATGGGCCTAGATGCCCAAGCTGCAAGCCTCATAAGCCAGGAGTGAAGTTCCCTGGATTATGAAAGACAGACCAGACTACAGAAAGTAAAGTTCAGCAGTAAGGAAAAGTTTCTATTTAATCTAGCAGCATAGCAGAACTAAAGAGGTTCAGATGTAGTAGAGCTGAATGTGTTTGCCTGCCAAAACTTATGCCAAAGCTTGCTGGTGACCAGGATAAAGTTAGAAGATTGTTCCCTGATGCAAGTTTATTTAAGTAAAGCTGTTTTAAATGTTAATACAAAGTCTGGACTCAATGATTTCTACAAATCCCTCAACTATTCCCCCTGTTTGCACTGCTTCGGACAACAACGCCAGGGGTTCCAGGATATCCAGGTAGGAGCACCGTGACACATGCACAGCCACACCTAAAGGGACATTTTAAGCTACCCTTACACCACTCTGGCATTCTTACACCTGGGTACCACCATCACAATCTACTTAGAGGGACTCCATCCCTTGCTGCTGAAATGCAACTGGCGTCACAACAAAAAAACTCTTTCACTTTAAGGGAGCCCTGGTAGTTCTCCGTGCGTTGCAGTTCCCATGAACTATACTGAAAGTATCATATACTATAATACACCCCAAATGTTCTTCCTATTCCAATGTAACTTCTCTAGTTAACCCTTGTCTACCTATGAATTACAAACCAATTTTCAAATTTCCCCAAATCAACATAAAAAAAAATAAGTGTGCTTTCTAATTTACCCAAAAATGACTTCCTTGCCAGTTCACCATCCATAACACCGCTTAATCAGATTTGGCCCAAAACATCTGCAAATACAGAATTTCAGGACACTCCATCTCTGCAATCAGTGCCATATTTCTCCTCATATCTACTGATAATCTCCTATACAGCTCAGGGAATGACTGCAACTGCTCGGTTTTACAACATGAAGGCAAATGCTGATCCAGAAATCCTCAAATTACCATGGAGGTCTCTTAAAACCTAATTTTTTCACTGGTAGGCTTGACTACAGCTCATTTACTACAAACAGCCAACTCTTGCAGATGACTACTGCTGCTCAACTGCAGGAGCTCTGTGGCTTAATAGGTGGGTTTACTAGAGGACGTGCCATATAGTGAAGCATGGTGTCACCAAGAAGGTAGTGTTTGGGAGGTCTTCTGCATGCTCCTGGAGAGTTGGCAACTATAATATAACCATTCCCTTGGTTGGTGAGAGCATGAAAAAAGGCTTTCCACTACAGGAACTATAGAAGTAGTATACATAAATAGAAGAGAGCAACTGCATAGGAAAGATCAAAATGAAACCTCAAGTATGATGTTGGTTTTGCAACCCAGAACAGAAGAGCCTTGAGTTTGTTTCCACCTTTATTGTCTGTTCTCTCCTCTGTAGAGGAAAGTCCTATACAAGTTCCTGCCACATACTAGAAAATGGGACGGGGCTCACCAGGGCTGAGCCCCCATTCCCTGGTATACATATAAGGTACATACATTCTTGCACTACAGTGTTAATAAATGAGGCTGATGTACGTAGAAGATGCGAGGCCCCTGGGCTAACATAAAAATAGATTGCTTTCAAGGTCTTCTTGACACCAGCACACTCGTCAAATGTTTAGCTTCATTGTTTGCTAGAAATTACAGCACCTGTCGAGACCCCATCCCTATGAAAAGAGTCACTACCCTTAGTAACTTTGCTGGTTTTAACGGAGTTGATCATTAAAAATCTTGGACAAGCCCTGCAATAGCCTAAAATAAAAATAAAAGAATCATCTTATACTCACCCCTTGTTTTACCGTCGTTCTATATGGTGCTGGTACGGTCCTCCTGCCACCGCTTGTGTAAAAACTGCAGTGGGGACTTGCCAACCCCTTTAACAATGTCATATAATTGCAAGTTAGAAACTGACAGTAACAGAAAATCTGTTCAGATTTTGGACAAAATTCAGAGAACTGTGTATAGTAAGTGGGAATAAATGAAAAATGAGCAGAAGTGAACAGAATAATATAGCTCCATGCCCCATCTGCTTGGCCATCTAGGGGTGTAGGAGGCAGACAAGCTCCACGCTGTGATTTATCACTGTAATGATTATCTCAGTGACCAGCACCAGAATGTGTAAGGCATGTCCCCATCCATCTGTCAGTGTCACAAATACTCAATATAAATCAATATACATTGAATTAGAGTTCAATACAAAATAAGACACTGATACCACATACCCATATTCCTGGATCTGCTGTATACATCCATATTGAGTTGAGGTCTTTGTTTAAACAACACAATACTTTTCCAATTTGAATATATTACAGAAAATGTTCCTGTCTTTAGATGTTGCTGTTACATGCTTGTTATGGTGCCCCCTGCTACTCATTCTATTCCGTCTCAGAACATCCATCTAAGGTGCCTTGCACTAGTGGTCACACATGCCTGAACGCTTTTCAATCTGGTTTCCACTGGACATCACAAATCTTGTGCTAACACTGTTTCCTTTGAAGACATACCACCATAAACCTATGTTCTCCCACAATTAAAGTTATCCTGTCAGGAAATTCAAGCTGTCTGATCTGCAGGTCAAATCCCAACAGGCTTCTTAATTACAGACTACTATGTTTTACTCTGAAATGCGGCAGTCATGGGGTCAGCTCTCCACCAGCTTCTGTCTGCTTGTTTTAGCTTCATTGACAGGTCTCTCTCTACTCTCAAAAATTTAGTAGTGGATGGCACTCCTTGTGTGGCTTTCGGTGCTCAGTGGTGTTGTTCAATATAGATATAGGTAAAGACCACGGCACTCGTATTTGAAATAATCAAAAGTAATAAATTTATTGTCCATCCCAAAAATTTAATCTTATGACACTGGCCAACGTTTCGGTCCACCAGGACCTTGTTCACGGCCTTAATGGTGAAGATCTAGAGGCATCGAGTGGACAAGTCCACCCAATGCCTCCAGATCTTCACCATTAAGGCCGTGAACAAGGTCCCGGTGGACCGAAACGTTGACCAGTGTCATAAGATAAAATTTTTGGGATGGACAATAAATGATTTACTTTTGATTATTTCAAATACGAGTGCCGTGGTATTTACCTATATCTCTCTATACTCAGACAGGGAGATACCTGTACTGGGCGGAGAGAATGACAAATGGCAATGACAAACATTTGTAATACGCTTTTCTCACAGGAACATAATTTAGGGATAGTTGTGTGACGGGGGCGACTGCCCCCAGTGGCTGTCATATAAGTGCTCATCCACAAAACACAACACAAACTATGGTCAAGAGAACAAAGAGAAGTCCAGTGGAGGTGCCTAGAGATGGACTTATTTAATACTAAATGGGAAAACTTTCGAAAAGGATTCTACAGCCATTCTGACTTTCAAGGCAAGTACACCAGCCTCATCAGGTCTCAGACATCTATTTAATAATGTATACAGTCTACAATTTAATATCTGGTAATAGATCCTCTTTAAAGGGGTTCTCCAGGAATTAAAAAATACCTAAATATTACTTTATTATAAATATATTCCCAAAAATCTTTCATTAGTTGTAATGGCTCATTTTGTCTAGGGAGCGATCTTTAGGGGGGAAAAATGTCCGCTGTCCTATTAGTACACACAAAACCTGTCCTAATCACACAGGAGGCCAAGTTACTTCACAACATTGAGCTAAAGAGCAGCCTCATTCTTCTCTCTGCTTGTCAGGTAATATGATCCTGAATATAGCTGATCTTTAGTTGAGTATCTGTAGCAATGGAGTTTATGAGGAGACATGAAGTACAGAGAGGAAGGACAGGACAGACTGTGGTAATGTGGGGCTGTGGTAATGGAGACTGCATACAAGTGCTACTGCTCATTACACACATCCACACCCTCCTCTCTGTACTTCATGTTTCCTCATAAATTCCATTCCAACAGAGATTCAGCTGAAGTTCTTATCAGGTGTATTCAGGATAATCATAATTCCTGACAAGCAGAGCAAACAGGGAGGCTGAGGCAGCTCTTTAGTTCAGTGTTGTGAAGTCAATTGTCCTCCTGTGTGATTGGGACAGGTTTTGTGTGTACTAATAGGATGGCGGCCATTTTATTTCTCCTAATGATTGATCCCTAGACAAAATGAGTCATTATAACTAATGAAATGTATTTGGAAATATATTTATAAAAAAGTAATACTTAAGTATTTTAATTATTTATTTCCTGGAGAAACCCTTTAAATGCAATAAAACAGTATTTTAAACACTTTTCACATGAAGTGAATGTGAGAAATGTAGTGAATACAGACACTGAAGCATAGCAGCATAGGAAGCTGGGTTTGTAACTGAATAACAATTTAGATTTATATGTAGAGATGAGTCAATCGATTCTATAGAATCGAAATTCAACCTAAATTTTTGAAAACATTCTGATTCTATAGAATAAGAAATATAGCTGATTTGATTTGGGAGACGTGTGAGAGATAGAGAGTGAGAGAAGAGACAGAAAGAGAAAGAGAGAGAGAAAGAGGGAGGGGATCCTGAATGTCATCTACAGCTTTTCAGGGCAATTAAAGCACTTTTAATTTGGGAATCCAAATGAATTGGACGGTTGATTAGGGCGAAATTCACTTCTCACTATATACAGTATATACCATTGTGTGTATATCATACATGTTCATACATCTTTACAAGGCAAGGCTAAGGCTACTTTCACACTAGCGTTCGGGTGTCCTGCTTGTGAGCTCCGTTTGAAGGGGCTCACAAGCAACCCCCGAATGCATCCGTCCAGCACTAATGCATTCTGAGTGGAGGCGAATGCATCAGTCTGGCAGCGTTCAGCCTCCGCTCCGCTCAGCAGGCGGACACCTGAACGCTGCTTGCAGCGTTCGGGTGTCCGCCTGGCCGTGCGGAGGCGCGCGGATCCGTCCAGACTTACAATGTAAGTCAATGGGGACGGATCCGTTTGAAGATGACACCATATGGCTCAATCTTCAAACGGATCCGTCCCTCATTGACTTTCAATGTAAAAGTCTGGACGGATCCGTTCAGGCTACTTTCACACTTAGAATTTTTTTCACAATATAATGCAGACGGATCCGTTCTGAACGGAGCCACCGTCTGCATTATATGAGCGGATCCATCTCAGACGGATCCGCTCTGAACACTAGTGTGAAAGTAGCCTTAAAGGGGTTCTGCACTTTGTTTTAACTGATGATCTATCCTCTGGATAGATCATCAGCTTCTGATTGGCGGGGGTCGGACACCCGGGACCCCCGCCGATCAGCTGTTTGAGAAGGCAGCGGCGCTCCAGGAGCACCGCGGCCTTCTCACTGTTTACCGCCGGCCCAGTGACGTCACGACTAGTATCAACTGGCGTGGGTGGGGCTAAGCTCCATTCAAGTGAACAGAGCTTAGCCCCGCCCACGCTAGTTGATACTAGTCGTGACGTCACTCGGCCAGCGGTAAACAGTGAGAAGGCCGCAGCGCTGCTACAGCGCTGCTGCCTTCTCAAACAGCTGATCGGCGGGGGTCCTGGGTGCTGGACCCCCGCCGATCAGATGTTGATGATCTATCCAGAGGATAGATCATCAGTTAAAACAAAGTGCAGAACCCCTTTAAGCAGTTTTATCCATCCCATACTATAATATATATATAGAGAATTAAATTATGTTTAATGGAACATTCTATGTGTATGACATTTGCTTTTAAAAGCATTTAACAACGTAGATTTTTAATTAATGCATGAACATCTGAGTAGGTGAAAATAAGTATTTTAATATTTAGACATTGAGCTATTTATCATGTCATGGGAACTGCTGTATTCATGAGAAAGAGACTGACATTTCAAACACCTGGCACAGGATTTTCAATTTCTTAACATACGCAGAATGACGCAGGTAAAATAATGAACATGATTCACACCTGCTTTAGTACTGCCACATGGCTCTTCAAAAAACTTTTTGTGCCAACTAAATCTTCGGTGTCCATATTTTGTGTTCTTTAACTAAACTATTAAAAGGGTTTTCCAGGACATACATATTCTAGTTCATCAATATTAGATTAGTTGGGGTAAAACTTCTGGCACCCTGACTGACCATTGCACCACAATCTGTGCCTAAAATACCCCTAATTTAGTCGTATTTCAGATTACTAAATGACCCCCATAGTTTGTAAGGCTGAAAAATGACAACTGACCATCCAGATTATTTTTATTTTTTTACATCAGCCATAGCATAACCTCTTTAATAGGGGTGATTATGTTGAGATGTTGAAGAGCAGGGGACACATACAAAGGTCTTGCATGGGGGGCCTCTGCTTTCTCCGTCCTACCACAGTAGGAATGCAAATACACTCCTCGCATATACAAAGTACAACATTCATGAGGCAGCACTACCTACAAGAACACCTTGCAAATGCTGTATACCATAAACCTACATACACTCCATCTCCTTGTAGAAGGCTTCTGTCGGCCAATACTTTGAGGAGCCATTTAACACTTCATGGACATGTCTTCTAATTGCAATGCACGCTCCTTTTATTAATAAACATATTCAGGATGCTATTTGCAGCAGAGCCTTCACTTGAGGCAGGAGAATGTGTCTGGTTTTCTCTGCTTGGTTAGCGCTAGCTATCTTTAGAATGTGTGCAATTTATAGGAGATGATTTCACGATAATTAACCAGAAATCATTTTTCAAACAGCTTTAATTTCCTGCCCAGAGAATTGCGTTGCCAGCCTCTGTGACAGTGCAGGGTTAGATTTTACCGTTCCGAGTAGTGCTCTGTCAGTAAACTCTATCTGTTATATCCACCCTGAATACTTAGTACCCTCCCCAACATTTTTTTTCATTTTTTTTTTCAAGCAAGGAGAAGGCATTATTTTTTTTTCACCAGCCATCCTTTGAAAATTGCTATTAGTTTTTTGTTTAGTTTTTTTTTTTCCACATTAGAACACATGGCTGTGGCAGGCTAGACCCCCAGTAACATTCAGGGCCCCTTTTGTAATGTGTTCTCTTTCAATTAAATATGCCATTAATCAGAAGAGTATTACTCGGCTATGAGGCCTTAGGAACTACATTAGCACATGGAGATTCTTTTGCATTGCTTCCATGTATATACATATGAAGGTGAAGAACAGCCTACTTGTAGGCAGGGTTTAATTTAGCTACTTTTCATTTAGGGTGTGCACCCTAAAGCACAAACACACATGCTGCACGCGCGTGTATGTATGTATATATTATATACACATACACACATATATATACACAAATGCACTCTGCATACATAGCCCTATAAGACGCACTGGGTTTTAGAGGGGGACAATAGGAAAAACATTTTTTTCATTACACCTGAGGTCAGACCATTATTCAGACCCCCAATATTAATCAGACCTCAGCTGACAGCCCCAATAAGACCCCCAATGTTAATAAGACCCCAATAAGACCTCAGATCAAACCCCAATGTGAATGACCCCCAATCAGACCTCAGATACCAGTCCCAGTGCCTCATATCAACCCCACAGTGCCCCTCTTTACCCCCCCAGCCCCCTCTTCAGCCCCCCAGTGCCTCATATCAGCCCCCCAGCACCCCTCTTCAGACCCCCAGTGCCTCATATCAGCCCCCAGTGCCTTATATCAGCCCCCAGTCGCTCATATCAGCCCCCAGTGCCCCTCTTCAGCCCCCAGTGCCCCACTTTAGCCCCCCAGCAGCCCCTCTTCAGGCCCCAAGTGCCTCACGTCAGCCCCCCAGTGCCCCTCTTCAGCCCAATTTGCCTCATATCAGCCCCCCAGCAACCTCTCTTCAGCCCCCAGTGCCTCATATCAGCCCCCCCCCCCCAAAAAAAACACTTACCGTTTCTGCTCCGGATGCTGTCGCTCCTCACCGCCCCCACTCATTAATCCTCTTGTACAGTCTGCTCACGGGCACAGTGTGAGGTCACAGCGCGGCCTCATCCTGTGCGCAGCCTTCACAGTGGAGCGCCGAGGATCAGGAAGGAAGAGGTGAGTATAGTGCTTTCAGCTCTTCCCAGCCCTGGCAGAACCTTGAGTTTGCTTAATTAGGGTGTGCCCAGGCACACCCGGCACACTCCGTGCGCACGCCTATGCTACTTTTGATATGTGTGCAGTAATGCATATGGACAAAAACATTTTTCAAGACAAACTATGTTGTCACTTAACAACCTTGCTGAAACCGTCATGGCTGTTGTATCCACAGACACCACATGAGCCAAATGGTAAGAGAAAAGGTGAAAAGCAGCTTAATAAAAGGGCTAGTAATCAAATTTTTTGATGTGTAATGTTTTTTAGAAATACACATACAGCTGGCCTCACATGTCCTGCCTTGTCCATTGAGTCCTTTAAAAAAATGCTTAAATGCAGTTATTTATCACTGGATAAAAACCTCTGTAAACCAGTCTAATGTGCAGCCAAACCACCATGCCCCTGGTGTTTACCTCCTTCTTGTGTGGTGTACCATACCCGGAACACTTGGTTATCTCCATGTACATCCCTCCCCCAAGTACAGACATATATTGTCCTCTTCTCTACCTTCTATCTCCACCCTTGCCTAGCTCCTGGAAGGGGGTGTGCTTCATATGCTGGGCCGCAGATTGCACAGCCAGTAACAAAGCAGAATCTCAGTAGCTAAGTATGCAATCTCTGTGATGACAATGGGTAATTAGAACGATACATGTCACCTTATATAGAGAGACAAGAAGGCGCTTCCAAACAGAGACATTGTCTATGACTGGGAAAAGACATAACAGGAACTGCAATCTTTTACATTGGTAATTCCTCCACAGCAAGTCCTGGTAGCATGAAAACAACTGTGCTGCAAAGACGTAGGCATTACAATAAAAATGAAAAAATAAATACTTTTAAGTTATGGTTGCATGATCTGCTGGTATTCAAACATATATAGCTACTTTTCTGTATTTTCCATAAGCTATTAAATCCCTTTAAGAACCACAACAGCAGTTTTCCTAGATGAGTTTGATATATCAGGCCCTGAGCTCTTACAAGTCTCCAGGTGGCTCCACAAACATCAACTCAGACTTAAAACAATAGCTCGTTAGCGATCATCTTGCAGTGTAATACTGCTGCCGACTGCCCGATGAACAAGCAAACTCGTTCATCGGGCAATTATTATTTTTAAGCATTAAACACACATAGTAAACAGGTGGCACAGCTGTACACTCTATAACAATCCATACACCGAACACCGACACAGATGTCTTGTGCACCTCCACGTCTTCACTGCAATCTTGTGGGATATGGTTTAACAATATCGGCAGAAATAACAGGGGCGGAATGCAGATGATCCACACCAGTGTGTAGAAAAATGCTAAAAATCTGCAGCACTCGCCAGTGTAGTAAATCCAGTGGTGATTTATTCACGAAACAGCATGGTAAAGCGACGTTTCGACCTTCATCGGTCTTTCTCAAGCAACCAGTGTGTATCATCTGCATTCTGCCACTGTTATTTCTGCCAATATTGTTAAACCATATCCCGGATCGTTTTTGTAAATTACTGCATGGGTGAGTGCCGTCTTCTTACTTTATCTATTTTAGAAATAATTTTTTGCTTAAAAATGAATGCTTGCCGGCAGCAGATCATGCTGTCTAATAGCAATCTGCCACCGGCAAACCATTAGACAGTAAGGGGACAAGCGATGGCATAGCAATCGCTTCTCCCCATGCTGCGGAGGAGATCACTGCATGTAATAGCAGAAGTCTCCTCTGCTAGCGAGCAGGCGATTGCTGGGAAGGAACGTTTCTCTACCGACAATCTTTTGCTTATGTGCCTGTCTAATACACGCCTTAGTCACGACTCAATCACTGTATATTGTAGACAAGGGATGTGTTGTTTGTTAGAAGTGGCTACTAGAAATCAAGAAGACTACAACTCTATTTGTCTCTAGAGGCCGTTTGGAAAATGAAAGTCGCAATATGAAATTTTGGTACACCTCACCTTGGAAATGATGGTAGTAAATATACATTTACTTGCTAAACCTTGTTGAGTCAAGATAAATTAAATGTTATTATTGCTGTACTAAAAGAGATGTTTTATTGTATGTGGCACAATGAACAGCCTCGTTCCTCTGTGTTTGGATCCAGAATCGCTTTTAGGTCTCATCTGGGCATTTTCCTGTTAACTGACACTACTATTACTTTATTTGCCAGTGTAGAGTGTACATTTTCCTAAAGGGAAGTATTTATTCAAGATACATTGAAGCAAATATTTCTATGGTGTATACATTTTCCAGATAGACTTATCGAAACTGAGGTAAAGGAAAACTAGTTCTGTTGCCCATAGCAACCAATCAGATTCTACCTTTCATGTTTCAGAGCTCCTTTGGAAAATGAAAGCTGGAATCTGATTGGTTGCTAGGGAGAACTCAGTAAGTTTTCCTTTGCAACAGTTTTGATAAATCTCCCCCATACAATATGCATAATATTGAGGGAAATAAAGTTCCTCTGGGCATACACTTCCTGTTATGTAGCCTCCATTCTTTTGTATGTGTTTATATATCAAAGGACGTCACATGACAGGAAATCAATATACAGAACTGTTTGGATGCTACCATAGTAACCCCAGAGCAAGCAGAGTATTTTTGTTAATCAAACATACCATAACATTTACATGTATAAAAAGTTCAAGACCCCTTTCATTTTGTCTTGCTTTTTGCTTAGCAAGGTACAGTATGCCTCTGATACAGTGCTACACGCCAGGCTGCCGAAAAGTAATAGAATCATTACTGCATAAACATATCATGATTATAGCTTGATCCAGTGTTCAGCATTTGGAATTTGGATGGCAAAATACACATGGCGAATACCCAAGAACATTATCTTTGCTGTGATGTTAATTTAAATGTGAATACTAAGGCTTCATTCGCAGTATACAATGCAATAAATGTGTATTCAAATGAGACACATTTTCAAGTGTAACAGCCCAAAAGGTTATTAAGAATATACCGTCTTTTCAGCTAATTGCTTGGTGAATGGCCAGAGTATTACGTTTTGATAGCGCTTTAATTTTATTTATAGACCCCGCTACGACTTCCAGTGGATGGAAAGCTGGGAATAAGCCAGGGCCTTTTTGCCATGAGCCGTTTCTCTCGCTGGCTTCATTCTACACAACGCAGCGGCTTCATATTCATCCAGAACATCTAACCTTACTGCAAAGAATATCGACTGCATTCTGCAACACATCTTGGCACCAATCAATCATTAAGATTTTATTTGTTAAACTCAAGACCTCACTAGTTCTATCACCATGGCCAATGCTTCTTTTCCAACCATAACAGAATCCATGCAAAATGCTATGACATTGTGAATTTTCATCTCAATTTGATAGCTTAGACTGCATCTAAACACTACATTTAATGTATATATGCCAAAAGATTCCACTCAACCAATGGAGACCAAAAAAATGTTCTTTGATGAGTCAGTATTCATCAATAACCCCTTTTTTTTTTAGTGTGTTTCAGAGTGTGCTTTCCAACACAGGGGAGCACCACAAAAAATATATTTTTTTAAATGGAACCAACAGTGGCCTTCCTAAGAATATGTTGGAAGCATCTCTGATGGATGTCTGATGGAAGACTCAAACAATATGCACTCAGAGGCTATGTGTCAAATGGTATCAAATAGCAAAAATAAATTCTCAATAAAAATACAAAAATAAGATACAAAAAATTAGCCAGATGTTCCTCATGACACAAAATCTAGATGTCTTAATGAAAATGTGATCTTAGCCTTGTATGAGTATTTTCTCTAGTAAAATAGTATTTAAAAAAGATCACTGTATGGACCCAATTCAACATTGTACATTTTGTATGAAAAGTATATAGAGGAGATTTGAATTGATTCCAGTCCTGAATGGGATATAAGATGGAGGTTTATAACCAGAGTTGGACTGGTTAAACAGAGTTGGACTGGTTCCAACAGAATACACAAAGGATACTGTGATGGTCTCATAAACCTTAAAGATCCAGAAGAAGACTCAAGCTGAAGGTGATTTGGATCCCACCGCTTGCTGCTAGGGACAATTTTTATAGCTTTATTTGCAGATAACCTATTAATAGAATATGTAATAAAAAATGACTGTGCACATGTGCTGTGTAGATTGATAACATGCCCTCAGAATCATTTCCTCTCGTGGGTCCAAGGCATGCCAGGCCGACACTAACAGACCGTAACTCCTCACTGATAGATTTTAAGACAGGTTTGAAGATAGTAGGGGAATTTACATTACACTGGGGTTATGGACAGAATAAATGTAAGCTCTGTACAAAGCTTTGAAGTCTATAGAGGGATAATAGCTGAAACATTGAAACATTTCATAGACGTATGATATACAAAAACTGAAAAAAATGTCAAGGATGATGTTAACGGCATTTAGACACATCTAAAATAATATGTCACAAGTCATAAAAAATATAATGGTGGACATTGGTATTAGATCCTTTCATTTTTTCTAAATGCTATTCTGACTGAATTACCTGTCCAATAGCTACCATCATCATTAGCAGTATTAGCTCTCATAGACTGTCATGTGGTCACCCAGAGGATCTTCAGTCTCAGTTCATCTTTGGCCTCCTATGCCTCAATGTGCAGAGACCTGCTTGATTGACTATAACGATAGTGTTAACAATGATCTAGTATCAATAAACGCATTTATTTGTCTACAGGGGATGTGTCAGACAGAGCAGAGCCTTCACTCTGATTTATAGTCCACAAGGTTACAAGGTTTGGTGTTACCTTGTAAATGAATGTACTTGAGCAATGAGAATGGTGACATCAGTGAGGGAGTCAGTAGCTAGCATTTGTTCCTACTTTGGTTTAAATAGAATTCAATCTATCTGGCAAGACATAGATTGTTCAGCATTTTTCATGTTCATGACCTCACAGAAGAGCCTCCGATAAGACATTAGGGAACTTTAAGGAACATAGCTAACTGGGCCCTGGTGCCTAAGGGGACCCAAAAGAAAAGGACATCAAATAGAGCTTTGTTCCAATTTTTGTGTTGTAATGAATTTACTAAAACATTGAGGCAAACATTTTACATGGAGGCATAGGAACCTTAAATTACACCTCCGAGATTAGGGTAGACTCCTATTTGACAATGCAGCTAAGTTGTAATCACAAATAATACAGTATGTGTAGCATACTGAGTTCAAGAGGGGCCTGGATGGATTTCTGGAGTGTAATAATATTACAGGCTATACGGTAGATACTAGAGAGGGTCGTTGATCCAGGGAGTTATTCTGATTGCCTGATTGGAGTCGGGAAGGAATTTTTTCCCCCTTAAGTGGGAAAAATTGGCTTCTACCTCACATGTTTATTTATTTTATTTACTTCCTGTGGAACAACTTGCAGGATAACATCCGAACTAGATTGACAAATGTCTTTTTTCGGCATTATATACTATGTTACTATATGCAGCAAACATTGAGTAGAGCATATAGTAGGGAACCTTTACTCAAAGGTAGCGGCTTAAATATTAAAGGGGCTGCCTAGGGGGTGGGAATTCTTTAGAAAAGTCTTAGAGTGATACATTAAAAATAAGAGAAGGGAAATTCACCCTCAACAACCTCTCAAAGCTCCTGTTCTGATGCTTACTGCTAGTCTCTGCTTCTTGGTCCAGTGATTTGCGCCTGATCAGAACTTCCTACTCTTGGTCCTGATCGACACACAGGAAATACCTAAGAATGCCAGCTCAGCCAATCACTGGCCACAATGGTAACCATCCGCCTCTCCAGACATTTCCTGCATGTTAAGGGTGAACCAAGAAGCGAAGAGCAACTGGGACTCGGTAAGCATTGAGGGTCTGTGAGGGTGTTTCCCTTCTTTTATCTTTTATACGACTCTGAGCCACTCCTGAGTTACTCCTTTTAAGACCCACAACAGGATATATTCTTTAAGTGGAAAGCTCTTTCAAGAAAGTTAATTCTACACAATAATTTGTGCACATATCTTCTATATCTAATATATAAACCTAATTTATTATATACTAATGTTCAGTTTTATTGATTCGGAGGTTGTTTGACTGTTGTTGTTTGACTGATGGACGCCTGTTTGCACCACCTGCAGAAAAAGGGGGCATTGTGTATCTTGCTGTCCATATTATAGTAAATCCCTTGTTCTTGCCGCTAGACTTTGCTTCTAGAGTCTTTATGGTCTTGTGTGTAGGGCATTGATATGAGAGCAAGCGCTCAAGCACCAGCCACATTACCATAAACCCTATTTAATGATCCATCGGTACAATATATTTCTTTTTAAACCGAATCCAAAGAATTTTCCAGGTTAAACAATCTTTTCAGTGCTACCGTGATAAGAGCAGGCAAGGTTTATAGGACAGGGACAAATTGCAGCTGTCAGTTCTAATGCGTGCAGCACTGCATATTATCTTAGTGATATTAAAGAAATTAGAATTGTAAATTCAGGCTCCCAATTTAGACGAAATATAAGTTATAGCGTATACAAGCTCCTAGCTCAGTGCCGCACTTCATCACCTTACAAGTTCACCCATTTCCTTCAGCACTCTGACAGTCCAGTCTGCAGTACTGGGGGCGAGCAGAGCTATTTTAAAGAGTCATAATTATTCATAGACTATTATTAGTCTCTGGCTGGTTGAGACCTATATTCTCACCAGCTCCTTGGGGTCACTTAAATGGGTTAGACTAACTTCCTATGATTTCTTTACCAGCACATGGTTTACGTGACTTCGGCATCGGCTTCATTTCCAGGCAGTCTAATTGGAAAGCTTATTTATATTCATGAGTTATTTGGCAGTTGTCACTGAACATCTTTGTGTGGATCCAAATTTTCAATGCAAATTGGATCAATGAATATCCGAGCCGCTTCTGGTACGATAAATATAATTACACGGCAGTGATAAATTCCTTCACATGATGCATCACTTTTCTTTTCTAATATGAGCAGTCTGCATTTGTGTGTAGTTTGGTCACCTTGCTCATGTAGCACTTTGATTATCACAGGCATTTGTTACATAGGTAGATCTATTTTCTTCATAGACACAATGGAGTTTTCTCTTGTTCTTCCTTTCCATTGCACATCCACAGCACTTGTATTCTGCTGACAGAATCGGGAACAGTAGAAGTGTGAGATTAAAGGGCCATTCCACCCCAGCCTGCTGTACCTGTGGGAAAATAACATACTTACCTGCTCCCGGCCACTCTGTCCCGTTTCCCTGGTTTTTTTCACTGGTCTTCTGTTCCCCATTTGTATAGCTCCGGATGGATGGGGTGATGTATGCCTCTGCAGCCAATAACTGTCCTCAGTGGTCATGTGTCCCCAAGTGGCACGTGACCCAGCAGTGACATGCCACTTGGATACATGTCATTGTTGAGGCCAGGCATTGGCTGCAGCTGCACGCGTGACACTGTCCATGCAAAAGGTTATAGGCAGGGACCCGAAGACCAGTGAAGAGAGCCTGGGAGCCAGGTACTGCAGTCTGGGATGTTGATTAAATAAAAAACAAAAAAACTGGAAAACTCCTTTAAGATAGGTCTTCAATATTAGATAAGCGGGGGTCCGACTTCTGGCACATCATGTGATCAGCTGTTTGCAGAAGCCACTTTGTGCCAGAAGTAGCACAGCTCCATGTACTGTGTAACATTCAGTAGTAACATATGGGGTCATTTATCAAACTACTGTAAAGTTAACTGGTTAACCAATCAGATTTCACCTTTCATTTTCCAAAGTAGCTCTCAAAAATGAAAGTTGGAATCTGATTGGTTGCTATGGGCAACTAAGCCAGTTCTACTTTACACCGGTTTGATAAATGACCCCAATCGTGTACAACAGCTCCGGCAAGCAGCAGGGGTGCAGGGTACCAATCTGGTATCAATGTCCTATCCTAAGGATATTAGTAAGAAGATCTATGGCACACCATAAGGTTCTTTTTAGATAATGCCTTCCTCTCAGATGGCCTTTATAATTGATATAATATCTGGATAAAAAAGCATGATCAAAATGATGTGATGAATTGCACTAACAACGGTCGTGCAGAAAGAAATGGTCTGCAGATACACTGAAAGTGAAGAACAAAAACTATAAAAAATATTCATAATGACTAGAGATGAGAAAAGTATTGAAAGGTTCGGTTGCTTCACCAAATTTTACAAAAAAATTCACTTTGTGACAAATTACTTTAACACAAAGTGCATTTCTTCATACTTAGTGGGTGCAATGACAGGGATCAGGAATTGCGCCACTCCCTGTCATTGTACCCCTCAATTGCCACATTGACAGCAGATCCGACAACATCCGATAGCAATATTACAGTGTAATTTTTAAAAAAATAATTAAATTCATACTTACCTCATCCATTTGATCGCGAAGAGCCGGCCTCCACCATCTTGATTGAAGATCGAGTGTGAAATCTCGGTTGGCCCGTGATGACGTCATCACGTCCGCCGGCGTGGTGACGTCATACTTCACCATGCACGGGATTTCGGGCGAGATCTTTGATCAAGACGGAGGAGGCCGGCTCTTCACGCTCAAATGAATTAGGATTTTATTTTTATTTTTATCGCCATTGAGGGAAAATCGATTTACTACCATGAAGCACAAGGAAATTTGGTTTTGCGGTAAATTGAATTTTCCCTGAAATTTGGATCGAATTCAACACTAATAAAGACCAATTGAAAAAAATTCATGATTTTGAGTCCAAAAAGAGGAAAATGCAATATCTAAAAAAATTCCACGAAAGGTGTTCATAGCATTCATAGCATTTAAGATGCATCAGGTGGCATCAGATCATTTTCCATTACGGTATTCATTCTTTCCATGGTCATATCTGATTATTTTGAAGCCCGTCATCCAGAGCCTACCACCACCCATTGGCCCAGACAGTGAACCTTAAGCATTCCCAGTAGACTACATGTTTTTCGTATCCCCTCCTTTATATTCCATTGGCAGATACATAATCAAACGACTGCATTTAGGTCACTAGTATGAAAATAAAGCCTCCAAATCATCGGATTAGCTCCTGGTAATATACAGTATATACTGGCTGATGCTCCCTTTACTAATTCAGCTTATGCACATTTTCTCAGCACTAGCGTGCAGACCGAGGCTGAAGAATATTATATTTATCCAAGAGTATTCCCATAGCATTTTTGGGCAGAATGGTGCAGTTCTTACATCTTTCTACAGTCTGGTCCCCCGGGTGTTCGTTCCCTCTGTAAATAATTGGGAATTCAACCTTTAAATGTAGCTTCTATGAAAGGGGTTTAGGACTACTTTCTATTTCTTCCTAGTCTGATAATTGAATATTTAATCTAATTACATTTTTGAGGCTAAGTGCACAGAAATTGACGAGTAATTGATCACCGGCTAAGGCCGGCGCATTTATTGTAACATAGCTTTTGGTGCATTCAGCCAAGCAAGCGCCATACCTTGCATTAAAATCTGAGATCTGTAATGAGATGCAATTTATAATAGGAAAATATGAGAAGGTTGTAATGGCGCTGGGTTAACGCTGTGCCTTGTCAACCATGGGTAATAGGATATTCTAAAGGGCTATTGGTAGGTGTTTGCACTCAAGTTTAATTAAACTTTTATATACTGTAGCTTCTCTCAGCCAGACGGATACATGTCTGAATGCACCTCTTTACATTGTACAAGTCATTCAAGGCAGAAGAAAGCAATTACCGAGATACAGATCTATGATCCTCTAATTAATAAGGGGGGATCTCTTTTGTTGATGGTGAATGATTAGCTACCGCCGCGCACAGATTATTCCGCTGTTCTTTCTTTTGCAGGCGATATAGGATACCATTGTGCCAGTGTACAAAATATTCAGAGCAAAAGTAGGCCAGATGTGGTATCTATAATAGATTAGAGAAGTTTCAACACAATGGCAACGCTCAAGATCAATAGCATTTGCTGACGTGTTATATAAAGGTAGTATTATACCATGCACTGTACATATTGTGTATCCGCGCACAATGGATAGTTTACACATCACCAGTTGCTTTAGTGTTATTGTCAAAGAGAGAAAAACCTGACTTTGTATACAAAGGGCACCTCTGGATCTGAAGGAGAGCGTCAATCAAGCCCTCTCAACTCTGCTGAATGTCTCAGCGGGGGGAAGAAACATTTCCCCAAACAAGGGCGAACCCTTATGGAAATGTAGAGGGCTCATGACCACAACTTTTCAGTTAGTTACAGCACTATGGCATAGAGATGTCGCGAACATAAAATTTTCCGTTCGCGAACGGCGAACGCGAGTTTCCGCAAGTGTTCGCGAACGGGCGAACCGCCATAGACTTCAATAGACAAATTTTAAAACCCACAGGGACTCTTTATGGCCACAATAGTGATGGAAAAGTTGTTTCAAGGGGACTAACACCTGGACTGTGGCATGCCTGGAGGGGGATCCATGGCAAAACTCCCATAGAAAATTACGTAGTTGACGCAGAGTGTGGTAAGTTGAATTCGCAATGCGATTAATATAACCTGTATTAACCTGTATTAATCGCATTGCGATTACAACTTATGGTTGTATTGCTAGAATTGACAAATATAACGAATATAGCACTATATTCTCAATCTTCGTTATATTCTAGCAATACAACCATTCAGTGGCGTTGCGAGGGGGGTGCGGTCGGTGCGGGCCGCCCTGGGTGACACCAGTCTGATGGGGTGTCACCCGCGGCCCGCCGGCGCAGGAGTTCTCACTCAAGTCACAAGTTCAACTTCTAAACTTTGCAAGCAAGCACATCGCGCCGCCACGTGGTAAAGGGGGACGGGGGTGTGACTCACTGCAGCCTGGTGAGCAGTGGGGCGCCGCGGGAGCTGCCCTGCAGGAGTCTCTGGTGCCGGGAGGTGGGTAGAGCGGCTCTGACTTTATAGACCAAATTATTTTAATAATACCCCAATTATAATAAGTTAATAACCTAACCCCATTCATAAATTACTGTGGATTATTATAGAGACGGCCCCAGGCCAGGAGACATAAGGGGTTGGGTTGAACTGTGGGCTGGGGCCACCCGGCCACATTTACTAATCTTTGCTCAGGGGGGCCCTCATAAATATAGACCCACATGGTGTGGACTGGTCATTTTTACTAAGGAATATAGTTTAAACGTTTATGTGCAAAAGAGAAAATAAGAAGTCAGCTCCAATCAGATATCTGCACATAGACCAAGACTCTGGGTCTATGCAGATATCTGATTGGAGCTGACTTAGTGACTTCTTTTTTTTTCTCTTTATCTCTTTATTATGGCTTCGGGGGAGGGGGGCAGGGATGACACCATTTTCTACCGTACTGGGTGACACCAGCCATAGCAACCCCACTGCAACCATTAGGAACCCAGCACTAAGTTGAATTTGCAGTGCGATTAATATAACCTGTATTAATCGCATTGCGATTACAACTTTGTGACACTGCAGCTTCAGAATTAATCTAAGATGGATGCTGCCCTTGCTTTTTGATAGGCGGTGGGAGGGTCTGGGAGGGAGGGTCTGCTGCTGATTGGCTGGAATCTGTCTGCTGACCGTGAGGAACAGGGTCAAAGTTTGCTCAATGATGATGTATAGGGGGCGGACCGAACATTGCATATGTTCGCCTTCCGCGGCGAACGCGAACAAGCTATGTTCGCCGGCGAATAGTTCGGGACATCTCTACTATGGCATAGACACTGAACGTGATAAGCTGCAAAGTATGATTCTTTGGGGAATTTGGTCGTATCCCTAGAGCAGGCATCCTCAAACTGCGGCCCTCCAGCTGTTGCAAAACTACAACTCCCAGCGTAGCCGAACAGCCTACAGGTATCAGCCTACAGCAGGGCATTGTGGGAGGGCCGCAGTTTTAGGATGCCTGCCCTAGAGCTTTGAAAAATATTTATTATGCAGAAATAAATATGTACTATCTATATCTGTCTGTCTATCTATCTATTCATTTTCTGCCTCTATTTTTTCTGTATCCTCTCTACCTGTTTTTAACCTATATATCAGTTTATGTGCTATCTATCTATCTATCTATCTATCTATCTATCTATCTATCTATCTATCTAATATCTTTCTATTATCTATCTATCTATCTATCTATCTATCTATCTAATATCTTTCTATTATCTATCTATCTATCTATCTATCTATCTATCTATCTATCTATCTAATATCTTTCTATTATCTATCTATATATCTATGGTTTTATGCATCTGTCAGTCTATCTATTATCTCATATTATCTCATCTCCTATATATTAGCTCATCGTATATTTAGATGTGTTTCTTCCTTTACCTTTGGTGCTCCTGCAGATTTTGTCAAATAAAACTAGGTCACACAGACATGGAGTGCCAGTGCTGGGAATATTCCTCTGGTGAGGAGTTCAGTGCCCTATTTTTCTGGACGGCGACATTCAGTACAAGAGTCGTCTTCAGTGGCACTGAAGGAATGCCAGGGGCACTGTGTTGCAGGGAGACTCATGGCAATAAAGAGAGACCTAATGTAAATTCTGCACGCTAGATTCGCCAAGTACTTAACTCTGTATGCTAGAAGCTAGTTCTTGCATGCGAAGAAATGGTAGAAAAGCCCGACAGCAGAATTATACTAGCACTGGTTTGAGTCTGTCACTTCCTACAAATCCTAGGTTCCGTTTGAAACATGGTCCAGGATTTGGTTAAGCTCTCTTGGAAAATGCACAGACCAGACTGCTGTATGTATACACCTCTGACCGACTCTTACACTCGTCTTCCTAGGAACAACAGTTAACAGGGAAACTGTTATCGGGGGGTGATATATATTTGGCAATGGGAAGACACTGCACTGCCTCAGGCTTCCTCCACATGTGAATGACAAGTACAAATTCTAAACATATAGTAAATGATAGAAGGCAGATGTCCATAGCTCTGGTGTGACCTGAAAATCCGTACTGGGAACTTCCTAAATAAACTGACCTTGTATGAGGTTAGGTTTTATCAAGAGAGTTGTCAAGAAGCAACAGAAGTATTATATTGGATAAAAAGCAACAAAAAAATGCTTTTTTTTTTTTTTAAAGAAACCATTCTAGGAAACGAGGAAGGTAGAATGGAGTGAAGGCCCTCTTGCCTTGCACTGAGCGATTATTCTTAAAAAAAAATTCCATGAATGGTAAAATTTGTGTTTATCAATTGATGATTGTATACTGGGCTGAGGGTACTTTCACACTAGCGTTTTTCTTTTCCGGCATAGAGTTCCGTCACAGGGGCTCTATACCGGAAAAGAACTGATCAGGCATATCCCCATGCATTCTGAATGGAGAGTAATCCGTTCAGGATGCATCAGGATGTCTTCAGTTCAGTCGTTTTGACTGATCAGGCAAAAGATAAAACCGTAGCATGCTACGGTTTTATCTCCGCCGAAAAAAACTGAAGACATGCCTGAATGCCGGATCCGGCATTTTTCCCCATAGGAATGTATTAGCGCTGGATCTGGCATTCAAAATACCGGAATTCCGGATCCGTCCTTCCGGCCTGCGCATGCGCAGACCGGTAAAAATGTGAAAAAATATACAAGACGGATCCATCTGTCTGCATGACAAGCGGAAGAGACGGATCCTTCCTTGCAATGCATTTGTGAGACGGATCCGGTGGGCAGTTCCGGTGAAAGTACCCGAAGAGGGAATGTCCATCTTTTATCATCATGTGGCTTTTAGTTTTACATTTCTACGTTAATACATTTCTTAACATTTCTATACTGTGGTCACAGCTCCATTCATCTAAAACAGAACTCCAAATTCCCTTCGTAGGTATAGAGTTAAAAGTTAATATTTCGAGGGCCTGCAATCACTAGAGTGAGTTTTAAGCTTTACATGTCATTTTCATTTTGTATCATAAAAAATTAAGCATATTTGCCATTTACATGGCATCCCGTGAAGATTTATGACATTTACTCACATCGCATAGCGCCACCTGGTGGTTAAAGTGTATAGAAACGTTAATGTGCTTCGACTGAGCAGTGTGGTGCCGGTCACACATGCTCAGTCACTCTCCACACAACCAGATCTCTGCATAGCCATTCTGTATTCACTGCAGAGTGCTACAGATAAGAAAATTAGATTTCTGCAGGCAAGGGAGACATTTTATAAGCTCCAGTGCAATAAACATTATGCAGACACGTACCTGTGGGGAGAGTGACTGAGCATGTGTGACCAGCAGCTCACTAGATGGACATGCATTATACTACACACTTTGATCACCAGGTAGCGACATGCTATGTAAGTTAATGTCAGAACTCTTCACTTTCATTTTATTTGAATATGACAAGTAATGGTCGGACAGCCCCGATCTCACTGCATACTCTTTGTACAGTACATTGAACTCAATAATACCACATTATGCAGTAAGTCCCCTATAGCGGTGGCAGCAGGTAGCTGCTATCTTCTGAATATAGGTTTATGCAGGTGATTTCAAACGCTATATCATAAAAACTAACTCCTATCTTTCCACTACCCTTATCTCTGTGGAGGCTCCGTTCCTGGTTTTGGCTCACAATCACTGATGGAAATCACTGACCAAAACACGGATGTGCGAATAAGGTGTTGTGCAGACTGGTTAATGAGCTACATTTTGCTTGTCATTCCTTCCAGGGATAACTTTCCACCACAATGGAATCAATCTGTTGCATCAGATATGGTTCCCAACATCAAGTAATTGGTTTGGTCCAAGCTAAGAATTTGTACTGTAAGATTATCATTATACCCTAAAATTGCTAAAGTGTAGTGCAATGCTAGGCAACCTTCCATGACTTTTCCTTATTTGATACAAGGCTAAATGTTCTTTTTAGCTCTCAGAAACGCGTCCATTGTTGCACAACATAAGCTCAGCAGAGAAAGAGTAAAACCCCTCATCTTAGTTTTTGAAATGTACCATAGAGAAATATAGAGCAAGGCTTCATCGGTTTACTGATAATTGATTTCTTGTATCCTTATACTACTGCAGATATATCCGGTAGACCTAGCCATTAAAAAGTATGTTCCTTACAAAATAACAACCAGAGCAACCAGATGAAGCTTTTCAGAGCTCTAGGTGTCAGAAATGAAAAGTTGTGAAAATTCCATATTGTTCTTCCTGTGCTGTATACCTCTATGGATTCCTGCCACTCAGGAATAGAACTAATAATACTCATTTCTTATCTTCCCACATAATCTATCATTATTATCTGGGCTAAATGGATTAACGAATGTGTTCATTTCTCAAATAAATTTATCTCAGGTGACAGCAATAAAAAATTGGTGGAAATGTTGAGGGCATAAAATATGATTGTGTCACAATGGAAGGCCCATTACTATAGGTCCCACCTGCTGCCCACCTGTCACCAATCCAGCATCTTTACATACTTTCCTCCATGTAGGGGCATGTCACTCTGGAGACACTCTTTATTCCTCACATACTTCTCTAGGCTTCTTCCACCTCTCTCTTCTTGATTTCTACTGGCAAAATATCTACAATTAGCCATTTTTGTAAATTGCTGTTGGTACATCCAGTAATATACCAAACTGGCTAACTGTAGAATCAAAGAAGGTAATTATATAAGATAAATGTGAACAAGGCTCCAGGTCTAGATTGTCTACACCAAAAAATTATTATAGAACTCAGTTCAGTTATTGCAACTGGCGCAAGACAAACGTGGTGTCCATATTTAAAAAGGGCTCTATGTTCTCCTCAGGTAATTATAGATCACTAAGTTCCAGTGTGGGAAAAATGTCTGAAGGACTCTTAAGGGACTATATACAGGAGTATGTGACTGTTAATAATATCATAAGTGATAACCAACATGGGTTTACCAAGGACAGAAGTTGTCAGACTAACCTGATTTGTTTTTATGAGGAGGTGAGTAGTAGCCTGGACAGAGGGGAGGCTGTGGATGTAGTGTTTCTAGATTTTTCAAAGGCTTTTGATACTGTCCCTCATAGATGTTTAATAGGTAAATAAGGTCAATGGGCTTGGAAAGTATAGTTTGTAATTGGATTGAAAACTGGCTGAAGATCTTTGTCCCAGAGAGTTGTGGTCAATGATTCCTATTCTGAATCATCCCTGGTTATAAGTGGTGTACCCCAAGGTTCAGTGCAATCTATTTATAAATGGAATAGTCTACCTCAGGATGGGGTCACAGCAGGAACAATGGGCAGTTTAAAAAAAAAAAGGGCTTAGATGATTTCTTAAAAGTAAATGACATTAATGCTTATGAAAATGTGTAGAAATCTGTGTATTACTCCCTTTTCTAAAATTCACATCCCCTCCTATCCCTTGGTTGAACTTGATGGAGTTATGCATTTTTTCAACCATATTAACTATAAAAATGAAGATAGGAAGACTTAGATGACCAGGACTGGCAAAGACAGGAAGGGTCTATACCCTGCAGATGTCCTCTCTAGCGGAGGTGTCTAGCTCCAGACATGACTTCTATGGGAGAGGTTTCTGGGCATGCTTTGTAACCTGTGCGGAGGTCATTGTACAAGGAAAGAATAAATAAGATCTGACAATCACCTACTGTGAATGGTGGATCCTGTCTTATCTATACACAGAGGTGATATCATTACAGGCAGGAATAGAATAATATATAACTGCAGCAAAGTGATCTGTACAAGCCAAGAAGTGGCGCCTATTATTAGGCTTAGTGGCCAGTGCAAAAACTGCAGGAATGTATGGGTTTTGTTTAAATTTAGATATTGACGTGGAAAATTTAAAATAACATAATTAGAAATTCAGTAAAAATATGTTTAACATAAAACGGTGATTTAAACAATAGGTTGTTTTCTGATGACACATTCCCTTTAAAATAAGACGCAGTTACAATAAATAGGGCATGGTAAAAACACCTGACAACACAGATGAGGAGTATCTAAAATGTGGCTACATAGTTATTACATTGATAAAATGAAAAGTAATTAAACGGTCTAATAATGAAACTAATAATACAATGAGAATAAATAATAGTTAAAACTGGGCTCATGACTCAGCACAGTACGGGCAACATCAGATCAGTAGTGACCCTGCAGTAGGGAGACTAATGCAAAATCTGTCCCCCCCCCCCCATTTATGGTGATTAGAGGGACCTTTCACACCGTCTGGGTCTCTGTGCAGCCTCTGTTCCCTTTGCGGGGATGTCAATTTAGGTGGCACAAGTCATGTTTAAAATGCGAGTGAATTATTTGTAATCCTGCCATGTAGCGCTGATGGACAGCTTCTCTCAAATTCAGTGCGTTCTCTGTAAAAACTGATGCATTACGGGCTCCGACTGCAAGTGTATTTGACAATTGCATCCTGTTAACAGTATTCATGAGCGAAGCAGCGTCTGTCTCCAACATTAATCATGCAATGTCTCCTTCATCCGTACCAGACTGAGCAATGAAAATTCAGAAAAGTTATCTCCGTCAAGGCCTTTCCTATCCTGTAATGCAAAGCATAATTACTTTAATAAATAGGATTTTTGGGACTCCTGCCTACTGCCATAATGCAAAATCTAATCTGCAGTTGAGATGGGTTGAGGTACAGATGCAGTTTCTTAATGAAATAGATCTCAAGCATATGGCTAAACATCTCCAGTCCAAATGGCACTGAATACTCTGACCTGCAATTAATTCTCTTGGCAGACTGAGGTAAAGCTTGTATTTCAAGTAAACATGACTGCTCCCGAATGTGGAGAGCTTTTGTTTAATGCCCACAGGTGGCAGTTGTTTCAAAGAAGGTTTTACTAAAAAATGAATATGGCTATTAGTTTAGGTTGTCTCATGCGACCTAGTATTACTAAAGTACAAACACTACATATCACACATTTCTGTACTGTAACCATACAGACTGATGGAGAGTGTCAGACCAGAGATGCAGTCCTGTAGATGGTCATATTTGAGGAGGTAATATAGAGAGAAGTGTACATTGAGCTTCACCAATAGCAGCTGCAAGTAGTCAGTATTTTATCTCTTCGCCAAAATTGCAGTGTATGTGGACATCTTTTTCCCCTTCTGCCCCCAGATTATTATTATACGAGAACTCAGATCATAAATCGTGCTCTCTAACTTTATTAAAAGTCAGAGCTATTGACATTAAACTTTGGTTATCAGATTAAAAGAGTCTCCATTTTCAATAGGTTTTTCCTTAATAAAAAACCCCCCTAAGGATTCATTTACCCAATGATGCCTCCAAGAAACTCGCAATAATGTTTCCTAGCTTACTACAGGGCATCTTTTCTCATGAGAAGTATGGACTGGTGCTGCCATACTAACATAAAACCATGGGTTCAGGTTGAGCAGTAACCATGAACTTCTTGCTCCCAGGTCACCTACTGTCCTACAGTAGCATCTTTGGTGTTTCCTCATGTGGATATCTCCCACTCCCTCTTTTGCCTATATGCAATTTTTGAGTAACACCTCCTTCCCTCCAGTTTCCAGTTGAGGGAGCCCAATATCAAAGATGGACCTCAGCAACTAGTATAGGGTCCTCTACTTGCTTTGTTACAATATCTAGATGTCCATTTCTCTACAGGCAGAATAATCTGATCCCTATAGCTTGGGCTCCTGGTGTATACTTAGTTATCTCATTTCTTAAAGGGTCACTGAGTTTTGGTAAAACTTTTGATATGTCATAGAGACATATCAAAAGTTTCATCAGTGCGGGTCTGAGTGTTGAGACCTCCATCAATCACTAGAATGTGGAGAGATAAGAATGCCCATATCGCAATCTCTCTTCAGGAGACAGACTAAATAAAAGTCTATTGGCCTGACTCAATTCTGTCCTCTGCAGTGAATTAAGAGCAAGATATGTGCACTCTTCTCTCTCCTTGTTCTAGTGATTAGTTGGGTCAGTGCTCAAACCCCCACCAATAAAAACTTTTGATATCTCACTATGACATATAAAAAGTTTTACCAAAACTCAGTGACACTTTAACCACCTTTCTATCTTGGTCTTCTTATGCTAGTCATTATAATGCTTTTGAGTTGAGGTGTTCTACCTCTGGTTACCTGTGACAAGTCTTTTCCTCCAAGAAGGCTATTCTGATATCCCCACCTAACTTGTCTCCATACACATACCTTTTCAACTGGGAATTGGATCTCAACATATCCTTGACACATAATCAAATGGTTTGTCTTCTCTCTCTAGCAGGATACAAGAGGCTAGTTTTAAAACTTCTCTCAAGGTGGTACACATTTTATAACCTTAACTCTTCAATCTGCATGCACATTTTCAGTATATTTTCCGGTAATTTCCCAATTTAACTAATTTTATAGACTTAAGGCACCCATATTGTTGGCCAAATCTGCCATTTTTGGCAGAATTGGACAACAACATAATTTGTCTGGGGAGATTCTGACTCTCTCCTGACAGATGATATGGCAAATAAAATGGTACCACTTGTTCTGCAAAAAACAAACCCTATATAACCATAGGAAAAGTAAAACAGGTATAGCTCTTGGAATGTGGGGAGAAAAAAACCCTAATAAAAATAAATGCAAAACTTAAATCAGTAGTACAGACGAATATAAAAAAAACGCTGTATTATATCTTAGAGAAAAAAAATAAAAAAATTTTCTTCTTCCATCAGCTCTGAATTTTCTACTAATTCTTTCTTTGGAATTAACACGACTTGTCAACAAGCCTACATAGAAGTCTATGGTGAAGGCAGAGTGTTATATCTCACCCCAAGTACTTTATTCATCTATATTGCTCAGTAGCAGAACATGCAGTCTCTGTGTAGTCTATGGGGAGACATCATACCAGCTAATACCCACCCTTCAGCATAGGAACTACTGGGAATCAGAGATGGAGAAAGCAGAGTGGAAAACTTCTAAAAATACTGGATACAAATCATCTAATGGTCAGACATAGTGCTATCTCTCACCTACACACATGGCAGCTTTGTCTGCAAAGTTAATGTATCTATGACCTTTCTTATTCAAGTTGATTAATCATATGTTAACTCTTAGAACTTGTTTGATGTCCTACTATGCTGTAGCATAGACATTCATATGACATTTAGAAGCAATGCTTCTGAAAGAGAAGACCTCAATTTGTAACTTATTGTTCAGCAAGGTGACATGCCTATAGCATGAGTGTAGCCTTCCACTTTATAGGAATTCAATAAAGGCAATGTATTTCAAATCATCAGCCCACGGAATTCCGTGCATTTATTGAGTGACACTGACAATTGAAATGCATTAATCATATGTTAACTCTTAGATCTTATTTGTATGGTTTGAGCATCTTGATGCTCGGCACATGGCAGTATTTGGCAGAATACCGCTTGTGCTTGAGCGCAATGCTCGAGTCTCCTCCCTGCACGTTTGTTGGCTGCAATGCAGCCAATAAACATGCAGGTAAGTACTGCCATTCACTGTAATACCGTAGCCATGTTGGTTATTTGTATTACAGTGATTGGCTGGCTGGAACGCGTCATCGGGTGCTATATAACAATAAATGTTTTTTTTTAAGTTTAAAAACTTGTCAGAGACCCAAAAGTCCTTTTAAGGTCTTACAAATCCTACACTACTGTACGTGTGACATACTTTGAAGCATATATCACAATGAAGAAGGCGAGCAGTAAGGGACAGGGAAGCGGCAGTGATGCTGATGGTGCACGCAGAGGCCGTGGCCCTGGGCGCATTGAAACTGTGCCTACTGCCAGAGAACAAGAAAAACAATCATCCACGATACCTAGCTTCATGTCCCAGTTTGCAGGGCGGCGCAGGACAACGCTCTCAAAGTCAGACCAGTGCGACCAGGTGGTCAGTTGGATTGCAGCAGATAATGCTTCTATTTGGTTAAGCACCACCCTGTCTTCCACCAAGTCCAGTCTCAGTAGATACGAGTCTGATCAACACAATCCTCACCCTGATCCTCCTTCCTCCCACCATGGAGAGTCTTGCCAAACAAGTGATCACACACTCGGATATTCCAAGGAATTCTTTTCAGAGCCATTCCTTCATTTGGGCCTCTCGACAAGCCCGCTTGAAGTTGATGAGTTCTTGTTCAAATGAGTTCTTGTGCCCTGATTCCCAAACTCTTGATCATCCACAGTCACAAGAAGAGGATGGTGGGGAATGGCAATTAGTGTTTAACGAGGTGGATGATGATGATGAGACACAGTTGCCACTAAATCAACGGCAATTAGTGTCTCAAGATGTTGATGATGAGGATAAAACACATTTGTCAATAACGGAGGTTGTTGTTAGGTCAATAAGTCAGGAGGATGAGCAGAGTGAGGAAGTGGAAGAGGAGGTGGTGGACGATGAAGTCACTGACCCAACTTGGGAAGGTGGCAAGCCGAGCGAGGACAGCAGTACAGAGGGGGAGGGATCCCCAGCACCGCAACAGGCTGGAAGAGGCAGTGGGGTGTCAAAAGGAAGTAGGCGGGCCACACCAAACAGGCCCACAACTGTTCCCCGGAGCACACTCTTGCGGAAATCTCCCTTGCCAAGGGGTAGGTGTTCCGCAGTCTGGCACTTTTTGGAGGAAAGTGCGGACGACAAAAGAATTGTCATTTGCAACCTGTGCCATCCAAAAATGACCAGGGGTGTGAACACTAGCCACCTCACCAGCACCAATATGGTCCGCCACATGGCATCAAAGCACCGTAATAAGTGGGCCGAACGCCTGGGTCCACAATCTGTGTCTGCGGGTCACACCACTGCCTCTTCTTCCCCTGTGTTACGTGCTGGTCAATCCGCTGTCGAAGATGCAGGCCCTGCACCTGGACCTTTGCCAGCACCATCAGCGACCACATACACCTCCGTGTCCCAGCGCAGCATACAAATGTCCTTACCCAAGGCATTTAAATGCAAGTGCAAATACCCAGCCACCCACAGGCCATAGCACTAAATGCACAACTTTCCAAATTACTGGCCCTGGAAATGTTGCCATTTAGGCTTGTGGATACTGAGGCCTTCCGCAGCCTGATGTCGGCGGACGTCCCTCGTTACGCAGTCCCCAGCCGCCACTATTTTTCATGGTGTGCCGTGCCCGCCTTACACCAGCATGTGTCCCGTAACATCACCCATACCCTTACCAACGCAGTTACTGGGAAGGTCCACTTAACCACTGACACATGGACAAGTGCTGTCGGCCAGGGACGCTACATTTTCCTGACGGCACACTGGGTGAATGTTGTGGAGGCCGGGAGTGAGTCAAATTTTTTACAGGGTCAGCTCACCAGCAGGCCCTCACCTACAATCTTTTAGAGGGTCATCTCACCAGAAGGCCTGCAACCATAATGTTTTACTTGGTCAGCTCACCAGAAGGACTTCGCCCATAATTTTTTCAATGGTTAGCTAAGCAGCAGGCACTCGCTCATAATTTGTTCAATGGTCAGCTCAGCAGCAGGCACTTGCCCATAATTTTTTTGATGGTGAGATCAGCAGCAGGCACTTCCCCCTAATGTTTTAGAGAGTCAGCTCTGCAGCAGACCCTCACCCCTAATGTTTTAGATGGTCAGCTCAGCAGCAGGCCCTCGCCTGTAATGTTTTAGAAGGTCACCAGCAGGCCCTTGCTCCTAATATTTTTTCAGGGTCACCAGCAGGCCATCGATAATAATTTTCCAATGGTGTATGATACCCTTATGTGTAATACAGGGTGTATTGGAGTGCCGGTTCCTTGTAATTTTTGGCAGCCCTTTAACTTAGTGCATAGGCTATATGAGTGTAGGAGTCCCACTACCTGAACAATTGTACCACAACGTGAATGAGTCCCTCCATTATGTGATATACAGGTTGTATCGGAGTACCTCTTCCTTGTAAAATTTGTCAGCACTTGCACTTTATATACAAATAAATATACAGAAAAGAATGTTTACAAAAAAAAAATTCCTCTAAAATCGATTTTATCTTCGGTTTTGTGCGTATTATTGTCAGTCTGTAAAAGTGGCGTTCGGATAAAATCGTTCCCAGCAGTGACCTGGGAGTCCAAGATGCACCCAGATATCCTCCCCATGCTGTTCTGAACTATTTTTGTGGTGTTTCCATCAATTTCTGACCTTTTCCTATGAACCAGACACCCTCCCCTCTTCAGAGCAGGGGGTGCCTGGTTTAATGCTTGGGTTCTCCCATTGACTTCCATCGTGCTTGGGTGCTCGGTAGAGCACCTGAGCATCCAAAGGTGTTCGACTCGAGCACCCAAACACCTGAGGACTTTGGTGCTCGATCAACACTACTTGTTTGATGTCCTACTACTTAAAATTTATCTATGACCTTCCTTATTCAAGTTGATTAATCATATGTTAACTCTTAGATCTTGTTTGATGTCCTAGTATGCTGTAGCATTGACATTCCATATGACATTTAGAAGCAATGCTTCAATTTGTAACTTATTGTTCAGCAAGGTGACATGCCTATAGTATGAGTGTAACCTTCCACTTTATAGGAATTCAATAAAGGCAACGCGTTTCAAATCAGCAGCCCACGAAATTCCGTGCATTTATTGAGTGGCACTGACAACTGAAGCACATTGTTTAAATAAAAAATACATCCAGGAGCAAAATTTATGTGTGCTCTCTTCTTCTGTCTATGTCCTTTCAACCATACCTATCTCAGATAACTCACTAATAATATATTATTATGGCAGCACCATAGAGGGTGCAGTGGTAGCAGTTGAATTGAGCCCTAGTGCCACAAAGGGCCAAAAGTCTCCTCTGCAATTTCAAAGCATGCTTACTTTCCAATTTTCAAAACTATCATAGAAGTGAATGTAGACGGTCCCGTACATGCACGGCCACCTCTTCATTTACAGCAGCCACAAGATGGGGAACCCGGCTCTTATTCCCAAAGGTGGAACATATACCTATTCGACATTTATGGAATATATGGTGTATAGGAATACCCTATTGTAAGTGGGGCCCTGGCACAGATTTTGCATCACGACCAAGGAGCTTCAAGTTAGACTTCTGCTCAATGACATAGCTGGAAGGAAATCTAGAATGAGGGTGACTTGAAAATCAGTTGTTAGCAAATATGTTCTGTTTTACTTCTTCAGTAAGTAATTCATATGTTGATGTGTCGATTAAGTAATATGTGCCTGGTATTTCCTGTACATAGTGTGCATGCATAGTATCAGCTGACAGTAATGTTAACCACTGAACAAATGTAGCAGAGCTTGCGCTACAGCATGAGAAAGCATATTACTTATATCACTCTGTGGACTGAAAATTCCATTACTGCCAGTGGGCCGTATGATATTGCTGTGAGCTAGCTAGAACACAAATAACCCAGTCACATCTACTCATATGCAGAACACAATGGCATGTACAGTTTTATTTTTTTTAAATTGTGGATTTCCACATCTGATGCTGCAATTCCAGCCTTTGCCTGATAATTTTATTTGAAGATATGCTTCATTTTTCATTTTAGAGTTTCTTTAGAAATCCTGGTAAATGACAATCAAAGCCAAAATCATAAACTTTAAGTGACAAAATAATAAGCAGGGACTGGACTAGGCTTGTGTATTAAAGTAAAATAAATATGCTTTAGCCTACCACAACTACAAAAGCCTTCATGTTTTCCATTGCAACCATGGAGATGTGGCTTAAAATTGTTCTTCAGCATCCAACAATGTTAAACAACCAAATAGCTATATCGTTCTCTAGCTATACTAATGGCAATACCGGTGGACCCTCAAGTTACAATATTAATTGGTTCCTTAGAGGACAACCATTGTAAATCATTCTAACGTGAGTCCATAACTCTATGGAAAATGAATAATTGGTTCCAAAGCCCCAAAATGTAATCCCAAGATAGGAGAACATGAAAATTTAAGAAAAATGAGCAGATAACTAAGACAGATAAAGCAAGTCCTTATGAACAACAGCCAGTAGCAAATGCTAGAGGCTGTCAATCACTTTCTATCATGAGGACATTGGCTTCTTCAGGGTATACAGTGTGCCAGAAAAATAAAATGGAGCTGTTTTCATTTAACATCCAAAGGAGCTGCTCATCCTAACACAGACAGAGGACAGTACAGATGTAGAGACATGTAGTACTACACTGTACTGTACATGTAGTACCGCACTAGTTTACTAGAGATGTCACCATGTTGATTGGTTGAATCTGAGTCTAAGGCTTTTATGTTGAGTCTAGTTTCAACTTATAACAGCCCAGGAAAGACCATTGTGAGTTGAAAATATTGTATCCTGAGGCCAGTCTATCTTGAGGAACCACTGTGTAGGCAAATTACGCTGACTTGGTTAGTAAACCAACACAGGATGAGCAGCACTACAGTTCCCAATTTGGGATAGACGTACCAGTGATGAGGGTAGTGGTAATGGTGCATGCGGGTAGAGATCTTGGCTGGGGGTCCCGTTATATACCAAGTATATAGAAATCCACAGCACTCACCAATTAGATGAACAAATCCAGTTACTTTATTTGCACCAGCAGCTTGAGAAAGACCAGAGGTGGTCGAAACGTTGCAGTTATTATGCTGCTGGTGCAAATAAATGAAACCGGATTTGTTCATCTAATTGGCGAGTGCTGCGGATTTCTATATACTTGGTTGGTAAACCAGCATATATCTTCCACCATTAAGTTGGTCAAGTGATAACCTTAACATCATGATCATCTGATTTGCTAATACTGGATGAAACCAAATTACATGATATTCACACTGCATTCAGTAATTTTAGTCAAAAGGTTCTGATGAATGTATAGACAGATGTATGCAACTATACTAGGCACATTATAAAGTCTATAGGAACATCACAATATATGATGGGATATTTTTTCCGGGGCATATGCCGACAGTACAGTGAATTATTTTTGGCTACACTTCTTTATAAAAATCTTGTTAGCAATCTAATTCTTTGCATGATCAAGTTAACCATTTTCCCCAACATATAACCTTGTCATAAGTGCCAAATATTAGAAAATCTTATCACACAGTATGCTTCAATTCTTCATAATCTTACTTTTAGGATAGGAAATATTTTATTACAGATCTTAACATTACTATTTGAATCAACCATCTAGAAAATAACATTTTTGAATGAAATTCCACAAAGCAGCATAGGTAACATTCTGAGGATGCATACTTCTTGTTATTTTAGTTTAGCAGCAAATGTCACCTGTGTAACAGGCCTGTGAGCAATGTCTCTTATCCTCACTTCAGTCTCTGCACCTATTACTTTTTATGCCTAAGGTGTGTTACGCTTTCATTTTGTTATGAGAATAGACTGCGAGGACTGTAGCCTGATAGCTGCAGAACAGAGATATGGTTAGCAAAAAGGTCATGGAAGCACTGCAAAGACTCACTAACGTAGGAAAAAAAATAATTCAAGGCATGATATGATGGGAAATATGAACATGTAAAAAAGTAAGGACAACAGAATAAAGACTAATCCTTCTTCTGTCCACCATCTTGATACCAGAAATCACTATTTTTAGGCAGTAGCTCTGTTAACCATATTTTCCATGATGTTCCACAAAAAACGTGTAGACCACATTTAGCAGTCAAAATGTCACGTAAGTAATGTGGGAGGGAACACCACACCGACAACAGGAGGGAAGGGAAAAGGAACTAGACCTCAAAGCTAGGGAAAGAGAAACGGTCACCACCTATGGAAACCCTAAGCCTAGCCCTGACTCCTATCCATATGAACGGATCTTGTGGAACCTATGACCCTGGAAAACCCTGAATTGCCCTGAAATAGTGTCAGGGCTTGAGACGACCTTTTCCTTCCAATATGAACGAACAATCTAGTGGGGAAACAGCAAAATATAAAAGGGAAAGAACACTTAACACTTCTGAAGTAAATGGCCAAGCAGGAACTCAGAAGAGGACAACACACAAGCTCTTCCAATACAAAACTGAAGCTATCAACCACATAGCATGATGGGTGAAGCCAGACTAAAAAGAGGAGTTGTAATGACCACTAAGCTACACCTGAGACATAAGATGTCGTAATTACCAGTGATGGTCAGTTCGCCATGTTCGCCCGCAAACACATGCGGGCTGCCATCTTAACTCACAAGTCTGGTGATGCACAGGTAAGCCCTTACCTGTGCCTGTGCCACAAGCCGGTCTGAAACAAATGCGGTCACCGGGAGCAGGCAGTTCCGAGAACAGCCGCCATTGGGCTGTTCTCGGAACTGCCTGCTCTCGGTGACCGCATTTGTTTCAGACCGGCTCGGGACACAGGCACAGGTAAGGGCTTACCCGTGCATCGCCAGACTTGTGAGTTAAGATGGCAGCCCGCATGTGTTCGCGGGTGAACACGGCGAACTGGCCATCACTGGTCATTACCAGCAACAACACTGAAAACATAGGCAGTTTGAAAACTCCAGTCTACTGTGGCAGACTTTATTGGCAATTTTTGCAATAGTTTACAAGGGTATTGTTTTCACTGACGTTTCCCTTTAATGTTGATGTATGCTAAGCTCCTCTTCCATAACCTTGCCACATCTATGGGAAGTATTAACCTCATATCTCTGGACCATTCGAGTTTTGGAAAGACTTTCCTTTTTTATTTCTAGCTGAATTATTTTAAGTATGTTGTGTAAATGGATACTTAGAGTAAGATTTACTATGGACAAGCTACGTATTAGACTAAATAGTTAGGAATGATTTTTTTCTGAATGGCTGTTGGAAGATAAACCAGATCCGCTAATATTGATTTAAACATAGGCCTTCAATAAATTACTTTGAAGTATATCTTGGCTTTTTCTATACATGGGACAGCATAATCTCTTATAACGTGCATTGAATTCAACCATATAGTAACTGCTTTGACAGTCAATCTGACCACAGCCAGAAGTTACTGTAGCGTCTTACTGTAGTATTTATAGCTTAGTGGAACCAGTACATAATGTTGGTCATCTTGTGAATTTTGATTATTTCTATCCTCCCCCTACTAGTCATATACACATCAAAATGTGCAGGTGAGATATACTAATAGTGAACGGAAGTACAAGTTTATATCCATGAATTTATAAGTGGGTTCCTTTGATGATTACAAATGTAATTCTGTTGAATACCAAGTATTAAACAGGGACAAAAGCGCATATAGACTGGGTGTACAGTATGTGGCAGTATGCCTTACAGTTCCATATGTCTACCATTAACACCTAATGTAAAAAAAACTGTCTATCATTATTTTCTAATGTAAAAAAATATACCGCGCACTATGCTTCTGGGCAGTGTAATGGAAAACGTAGTCAACTACACCATCTGGTACAACTTGAAAAAGGTATGCCAATGCACACTGGCCAGATTGTGCCAAAGGAAACTTTTTTTTTTGCCATATTTCCAATCTATCCAATCTATCTATGGATATATTTGGTATATATGTTAGTAAGGGTGGGTTCACACTAATGTTATGGAGTCCGTTATGGCTTTCCGTTATAACAGGGTTATAACGGAACATAACGGAATATATAAGACGGAAGGGCGGATCCGTTTTGCTGCCCATAGACTTGCATTATGACGGAATGCAAAACGGACTCCTTTAAAAGGCATTCAGTTTTGCTCCGTCCTAATAGAAGTCTATGGGAATCAAAACGGATCCGTCTATTTTCCGTCTTGCATAACGGGATCCAGAAGGATCTGTTATGTTTTCCTATAGACTTCTATTAGAACGGAGCAAAACGGAATGCCTTTTAAAGGCTTCCGTTTTGCATTCCATCCTATGGACTCCGTTATGTTCCGTTATATAACGGACTCCATAACCCTAGTGTGAACCCACCCTAAATTAGGTTATTTCCTCAGCTTATACACTGGACGTGTGCACCAAAAGTGGAATGAACAGAGCCTAAAGGCGAATGCACATGAATGTCTGCCGGCCAGCTCCGTATTGCAGATCGCAAAGAGTGGATCTGCAATATACCGACCCCAGCCATTTGTGCACCACATAACGGATCCAGACCTATTCAACATTTTTTATTTTTTTGTGGTGCAGACAGATCACGGACCCATTCAAGTTGAATGAGTCTGGATCAGTCTGCGGCAGCCACACGGATGATGCCTGCGCAAAATTTGCGGTCCCTAATGCCGGGCATTGGCCAGTTTTGTCTGCAGTTTTTTTGAACCAGTGCCAGGTGTGCTGTATATGGCAAAGATTCTACTTCTCTTTTTTTAATCCACTCTTCAAACACTACATCAAACCAGCACACATGGAAAAACCCTAAAATCACTGTATAGGTGTAAACGACATTTTCCATCATCTCTATGATGGGATGGTTAAAACCAGTAACCAGGTAAATGTATATTATTTCACTTTTGAAAGAGGATAAGTGCTACCTGAGTGGTTTGAACATTCACTCTCTTCTTGTTCCAAAGCTCCTTCCAGCAGAATCTCAGCATGCCAACTAACCTGCCTTATAAATTAGATTAAGGGCTACACACATTGTAAACAGCTGCAGCAAGGAATTCTCGCTCTGAGCTGCGAGTTGTGACTCACTTTGCACTGCAGCCAGCAAAGTGGTATGTGGCAGCAGCGCAGAGTCAGAGATATGAACTGTGCTCTCCGACTCTGCTGAAACTGCGAGAATTGCCAGAAACGGCTGGTGATGAATCTCGACAGAAATACTGGAGATGCCAAGTCCAATTCAGGGTTATGGAGAATCCTGGAGAGCTGGATTGGCCTCACAGTGTTTAGACTAATTCACACGTCAGTGATTTCCATCAGTGACTTTGGGCCAAAATGTAGGTGCGGCTCTAAACACAGAACAGGTGCAGATCTCTCCATTACACCTTATGTCTATGGAGGCTCCAATCCTGGTTTTGGCTCACAATCACTGATGGGAAAACACTGACGTGTGAATGAGGCTTTACACGTTCTAACGGGAGAGTAAAAGATTTGTCTGAAAGGAGCACTAAATGAATGATAAAGTTAAAGGGGTTGTATCACTTCTGCAAATAGCATTTATTATGTAGAGGAAGTCAATACAAGCCACTTACTAATGTATTGTGATTGTCCATATTGCCTCCTTTGCAGGCTGGATTCATTTTTACATCACATTGTACACTGCTAGTTTCCATGGTTACGACTAGAGATGAGCGAATTTCCGCTTATGAAATTCGTTCACACTTCGTTTGTTGGTTAAAGGTGCATTGCTTTATGGATTCTGTTACCACGGATAGGGATGAGCGAACTCGAACTGTATAGTTCGGGTTCGTACCGAATTTTGGGGTGTCCGTGACACGGACCCGAACCCGGACATTTTCGTAAAAGTCCGGGTTCGGGTTCGGTGTTCGTCGCTTTCTTCGCGCTTTTGTGACGCTTTCTTGGCGCTTTTTGAAAGGCTGCAAAGCAGCCAATCAACAAGCGTCATACTACTTGCCCCAAGAGGCCATCACAGCCATGCCTACTATTGGCATGGCTGTGATTGGCCAGAGCACCATGTGACCCAGCCTCTATTTAAGCTGGAGTCACATAGCGCCGCCCGTCACTCTGCTCTGATTAGCGTAGGGAGAGGTTGCGGCTGCGACAGTAGGGCGAGATTAGGCAGATTAACTCCTCCAAAGGACTTGATTAACTGATCGATCTGCAGCTGTGGATCATTGAGCTGCTGATCCTCAATTGCTCACTGTTTTTAGGCTGCACAGACCGTTTGTCAGTCTCATTTTTCTGGGGTGATCGGCGGCCATTTTGTGTCTTGTGGTGCGCCAGCACAAGCTGCGACCAAGTGCATTTAACCCTCAATGGTGTGGTTGTTTTTTGGCTAAAGCCTACATCAGGGTGAAGCTGTGACACCAAGTGCATTTAACCAGCAATAGTCTGTTCATTTTTTGGCCATATACAAAATCAGGGGCAAGCTGCGCCTGTCACCAAGTGCATTTAACCCTCAATGGTGTGGTTGTTTTTTGGCTAAAGCCTACATCAGGGTGAAGCTGTCACACCAAGTGCATTTAACCAGCAATAGTCTGTTCATTTTTTGGCCATATACAAAATCAGGGGCAAGCTGCGCCTGTCACCAAGTGCATTTAACCCTCAATGGTGTGGTTGTTTTTTGGCTAAAGCCTACATCAGGGTGAAGCTGTCACACCAAGTGCATTTAACCAGCAATAGTCTGTTCATTTTTTGGCCATATACAAAATCAGGGGCAAGCTGCGCCTGTCACCAAGTGCATTTAACCCTCAATGGTGTGGTTGTTTTTTGGCTAAAGCCTACATCAGGGTGAAGCTGTCACACCAAGTGCATTTAACCAGCAATAGTCTGTTCATTTTTTGGCCATATCCCAGTCTAATTCTGTCACTAAATCCATACCGGTCACCCAGCGCCTAAATACTAGGCCTCAAATTTATATCCAGCTAAATCTGTCCCTAGTGCTGTAGCTGGGCGAGTTATTTAGTGTCCGTTCAAGCACATTTCTTGTTCTGGGTTGAAATACAATTCCCAATTTAGCAATTTCATAATTTAGTGGTTCCTGCTATATCAGAGCTCTTTGAAATCTATCCCAAAAAGGGTATATAATATTGAAGGTGCACATAGGGTCATTCAGAGTAACTTCACACACACCCGCTACTGTGTATTTCCAAGTCTAATTCTGTCACTAAATCCATACCGGTGACCCAGCGCCTAAATACTAGGCCTCAAATTTAATTCCCTCTAAATCTCTCGTTACCCACCGCTGTACTGTTGTTGCTGGGCAAGATATTTAGTGTCCGTCAAAGCACATTTTTTGTTCTGGGTTGAAGTACAATTCCCAATTTAGCAATTTCATAATTTAGTGGTTTCTGCTATATCAGAGCTATTTGAAATCTATCCCAAAAAGGGTATATAATATTGAAGGTGCACATAGGGTCATTCAGAATAACTTCACACACACCCGCTACTGTGTATTTCCAAGTCTAATTCTGTCACTAAACCCATACCTGTCACCCAGCGCCTAAATACTAGGCCTCAAATTTAAATCCCTCTAAATCTCTCGTTACCGTTGTCCTGTTGTAGCTGGGAAAGTTATTTAGTGCCCGTCAAAGCACATTTTTTGTTCTGGGTTGAAGTACAATTCCCAATTTAGCAATTTCATAATTTAGTGGTTCCTGCTATATCAGAGCTATTTGAAATCTATCCCAAAAAGGGTATATAATATTGAAGGTGCACATAGGGTCATTCAGAATAACTTCACACACACCCGCTACTGTGTATTTCCAAGTCTAATTCTGTCACTAAATCCATACCGGTGACCCAGCGCCTAAATACTAGGCCTCAAATTTAATTCCCTCTAAATCTCTCGTTACCCACCGGTGTACTGTTGTTGCTGGGCAAGATATTTAGTGTCCGTCAAAGCACATTTTTTGTTCTGGGTTGAAGTACAATTCCCAATTTAGCAATTTCATAATTTAGTGGTTTCTGCTATATCAGAGCTATTTGAAATCTATCCCAAAAAGGGTATATAATATTGAAGGTGCACATAGGGTCATTCAGAATAACTTCACACACACCCGCTACTGTGTATTTCCAAGTCTAATTCTGTCACTAAACCCATACCTGTCACCCAGCGCCTAAATACTAGGCCTCAAATTTAAATCCCTCTAAATCTCTCGTTACCGTTGTCCTGTTGTAGCTGGGAAAGTTATTTAGTGCCCGTCAAAGCACATTTTTTGTTCTGGGTTGAAGTACAATTCCCAATTTAGCAATTTCATAATTTAGTGGTTCCTGCTATATCAGAGCTATTTGAAATCTATCCCAAAAAGGGTATATAATATTGAAGGTGCACATAGGGTCATTCAGAATAACTTCACACACACCCGCTACTGTGTATTTCCAAGTCTAATTCTGTCACTAAATCCATACCGGTGACCCAGCGCCTAAATACTAGGCCTCAAATTTAATTCCCTCTAAATCTCTCGTTACCCACCGGTGTACTGTTGTTGCTGGGCAAGATATTTAGTGTCCGTCAAAGCACATTTTTTGTTCTGGGTTGAAGTACAATTCCCAATTTAGCAATTTCATAATTTAGTGGTTTCTGCTATATCAGAGCTATTTGAAATCTATCCCAAAAAGGGTATATAATATTGAAGGTGCACATAGGGTCATTCAGAATAACTTCACACACACCCGCTACTGTGTATTTCCAAGTCTAATTCTGTCACTAAACCCATACCTGTCACCCAGCGCCTAAATACTAGGCCTCAAATTTAAATCCCTCTAAATCTCTCGTTACCGTTGTCCTGTTGTAGCTGGGAAAGTTATTTAGTGCCCGTCAAAGCACATTTTTTGTTCTGGGTTGAAGTACAATTCCCAATTTAGCAATTTCATAATTTAGTGGTTCCTGCTATATCAGAGCTATTTGAAATCTATCCCAAAAAGGGTATATAATATTGAAGGTGCACATAGGGTCATTCAGAATAACTTCACACACACCCGCTACTGTGTATTTCCAAGTCTAATTCTGTCACTAAATCCATACCGGTGACCCAGCGCCTAAATACTAGGCCTCAAATTTAATTCCCTCTAAATCTCTCGTTACCCACCGCTGTACTGTTGTTGCTGGGCAAGATATTTAGTGTCCGTCAAAGCACATTTTTTGTTCTGGGTTGAAGTACAATTCCCAATTTAGCAATTTCATAATTTAGTGGTTTCTGCTATATCAGAGCTATTTGAAATCTATCCCTAAAAGGGTATATAATATTGAAGGTGCACATAGGGTCATTCAGAATAACTTCACACACACCCGCTACTGTGTATTTCCAAGTCTAATTCTGTCACTAAACCCATACCTGTCACCCAGCGCCTAAATACTAGGCCTCAAATTTAAATCCCTCTAAATCTCTCGTTACCGTTGTCCTGTTGTAGCTGGGAAAGTTATTTAGTGCCCGTCAAAGCACATTTTTTGTTCTGGGTTGAAGTACAATTCCCAATTTAGCAATTTCATAATTTAGTGGTTCCTGCTATATCAGAGCTATTTGAAATCTATCCCAAAAAGGGTATATAATATTGAAGGTGCACATTGGGTCATTCAGAATAACTTCACACACACGCTTCTGTGCATTTCCAAGTCTAATTCTGTCACTAAATCCATACCGGTGACCCAGCGCCTAAATACTAGGCCTCAAATTTAATTCCCTCTAAATCTCTCGTTACCCACCGCTGTACTGTTGTTGCTGGGCAAGATATTTAGTGTCCGTCAAAGCACATTTTTTGTTCTGGGTTGAAGTACAATTCCCAATTTAGCAATTTCATAATTTAGTGGTTTCTGCTATATCAGAGCTATTTGAAATCTATCCCTAAAAGGGTATATAATATTGAAGGTGCACATAGGGTCATTCAGAATAACTTCACACACACCCGCTACTGTGTATTTCCAAGTCTAATTCTGTCACTAAATCCATACCGGTGACCCAGCGCCTAAATACTAGGCCTCAAATTTAATTCCCTCTAAATCTCTCGTTACCCACCGTTGTACTGTTGTTGCTGGGCAAGATATTTAGTGTCCGTCAAAGCACATTTTTTGTTCTGGGTTGAAGTACAATTCCCAATTTAGCAATTTCATAATTTAGTGGTTCCTGCTATATCAGAGCTATTTGAAATCTATCCCAAAAAGGGTATATAATATTGAAGGTGCACATTGGGTCATTCAGAATAACTTCACACACACGCTTCTGTGCATTTCCAAGTCTAATTCTGTCACTAAATCCATACCGGTGACCCAGCGCCTAAATACTAGGCCTCAAATTTAATTCCCTCTAAATCTCTCGTTACCCACCGCTGTACTGTTGTTGCTGGGCAAGATATTTAGTGTCCGTCAAAGCACATTTTTTGTTCTGGGTTGAAGTACAATTCCCAATTTAGCAATTTCATAATTTAGTGGTTTCTGCTATATCAGAGCTATTTGAAATCTATCCCTAAAAGGGTATATAATATTGAAGGTGCACATAGGGTCATTCAGAATAACTTCACACACACCCGCTACTGTGTATTTCCAAGTCTAATTCTGTCACTAAATCCATACCGGTGACCCAGCGCCTAAATACTAGGCCTCAAATTTAATTCCCTCTAAATCTCTCGTTACCCACCGTTGTACTGTTGTTGCTGGGCAAGATATTTAGTGTCCGTCAAAGCACATTTTTTGTTCTGGGTTGAAGTACAATTCCCAATTTAGCAATTTCATAATTTAGTGGTTTCTGCTATATCAGAGCTATTTGAAATCTATCCCTAAAAGGGTATATAATATTCAAGGTGCACATTGGGTCATTCAGAATAACTTCACACACACACGCTTCTGTGCATTTCCAAGTCTAATTCTGTCACTAAATCCATACCGGTCACCCAGCGCCTAAATACTAGGCCTCAAATTTATATCCCGCTGAATTTGAATACAATACATTGGGCCAAATAATATATTTGTTGTTGTGGTGAACCATAACAATGAGAAAAACATCTAGTAAGGGACGCGGACGTGGACATGGTCGTGGTGGTGTTAGTGGACCCTCTGGTGCTGGGAGAGGACGTGGCCGTTCTGCCACATCCACACGTCCTAGTGTACCAACTACTTCAGGTCCCAGTAGCCGCCAGAATTTACAGCGATATATGGTGGGGCCCAATGCCGTTCTAAGGATGGTAAGGCCTGAGCAGGTACAGGCATTAGTCAATTGGGTGGCCGACAGTGGATCCAGCACGTTCACATTATCTCCCACCCAGTCTTCTGCAGAAAGCGCACAGATGGCACCTGAAAACCAACCCCATCAGTCTGTCACATCACCCCCATGCATACCAGGGAAACTGTCTCAGCCTCAAGTTATGCAGCAGTCTCTTATGCTGTTTGAAGACTCCGCTGGCAGGGTTTCCCAAGGGCATCCACCTAGCCCTTCCCCAGCGGTGAAAGACATAGAATGCACTGACGCACAACCACTTATGTTTCCTGATGATGAGGACATGGGAATACCACCTCAGCATGTCTCTGATGATGACGAAACACAGGTGCCAACTGCTGCGTCTTTCTGCAGTGTGCAGACTGAACAGGAGGTCAGGGATCAAGACTGGGTGGAAGACGATGCAGGGGACGATGAGGTCCTAGACCCCACATGGAATGAAGGTCGTGCCACTGACTTTCACAGTTCGGAGGAAGAGGCAGTGGTGAGACCGAGCCAACAGCGTAGCAAAAGAGGGAGCAGTGGGCAAAAGCAGAACACCCGCCGCCAAGAGACTCCGCCTGCTACTGACCGCCGCCATCTGGGACCGAGCACCCCAAAGGCAGCTTCAAGGAGTTCCCTGGCATGGCACTTCTTCAAACAATGTGCTGACGACAAGACCCGAGTGGTTTGCACGCTGTGCCATCAGAGCCTGAAGCGAGGCATTAACGTTCTGAACCTGAGCACAACCTGCATGACCAGGCACCTGCATGCAAAGCATGAACTGCAGTGGAGTAAACACCTTAAAACCAAGGAAGTCACTCAGGCTCCCCCTGCTACCTCTTCTGCTGCTGCCGCCTCGGCCTATTCTGCTGCTGCCGCCTCGGCCTCTTCCTCCGCCTCTGGAGGAACGTTGGCACCTGCCGCCCAGCAAACAGGGGATGTACCACCAACACCACCACCACCACCTCCGTCACCAAGCGTCTCAACCATGTCACACGCCAGCGTTCAGCTCTCCATCTCACAAACATTTGATAGAAAGCGTAAATTCCCACCTAGCCACCCTCGATCCCTGGCCCTGAATGCCAGCATTTCTAAACTACTGGCCTATGAAATGCTGTCATTTAGGCTGGTGGACACAGACAGCTTCAAACAGCTCATGTCGCTTGCTGTCCCACAGTATGTTGTTCCCAGCCGGCACTACTTCTCCAAGAGAGCCGTGCCTTCCCTGCACAACCAAGTATCCGATAAAATCAAGTGTGCACTGCGCAACGCCATCTGTAGCAAGGTCCACCTAACCACAGATACGTGGACCAGTAAGCACGGCCAGGGACGCTATATCTCCCTAACTGCACACTGGGTAAATGTAGTGGCAGCTGGGCCCCAGGCGGAGAGCTGTTTGGCGCACGTCCTTCCGCCGCCAAGGATCGCAGGGCAACATTCTTTGCCTCCTGTTGCCACCTCCTCCTTCTCGGCTTCCTCCTCCTCTTCTTCCACCTGCTCATCCAGTCAGCCACACACCTTCACCACCAACTTCAGCACAGCCCGGGGTAAACGTCAGCAGGCCATTCTGAAACTCATATGTTTGGGGGACAGGCCCCACACCGCACAGGAGTTGTGGCGGGGTATAGAACAACAGACCGACGAGTGGTTGCTGCCGGTGAGCCTCAAGCCCGGCCTGGTGGTGTGTGATAATGGGCGAAATCTCGTTGCAGCTCTGGGACTAGCCAATTTGACGCACATCCCTTGCTTGGCGCATGTGCTGAATTTGGTGGTGCAGAAGTTCATTCACAACTACCCCGACATGTCAGAGCTGCTGCATAAAGTGCGGGCCATCTGTTCGCGCTTCCGGCGTTCACATCCTGCTGCTGCTCGCCTGTCTGCGCTACAGCGTAACTTCGGCCTTCCCGCTCACCGCCTCATATGCGACGTGCCCACCAGGTGGAACTCCACCTTGCACATGCTGGACAGACTGTGCGAGCAGCAGCAGGCCATAGTGGAGTTTCAGCTGCAGCACGCACGGGTCAGTCGCACTACAGAACAGCACCACTTCACCACCAATGACTGGGCCTCCATGCGAGACCTGTGTGCCCTGTTGCGCTGTTTCGAGTACTCCACCAACATGGCCAGTGGCGATGACACCGTTATCAGCGTTACAATACCACTTCTATGTCTCCTTGAGAAAACACTTAGGGCGATGATGGAACAGGAGGTGGCCCAGGAGGAGGAGGAGGAGGATGAGGAAGAGGGGTCATTTTTAGCACTTTCAGGCCAGTCTCTTCGAAGTGACTCAGAGGGAGGTTTTTTGCAACAGCAGAGGCCAGGTACAAATGTGGCCAGCCAGGGCCCACTACTGGAGGACGAGGAGGACGAGGATGAGGAGGAGGTGGAGGAGGATGAGGATGAAGCATGGTCACAGCGGGGTGGCACCCAACGCAGCTCGGGTCCATCACTGGTGCGTGGCTGGGGGGAAAGGCAGGACGATGACGATACGCCTCCCACAGAGGACAGCTTGTCCTTACCCCTGGGCAGCCTGGCACACATGAGCGACTACATGCTGCAGTGCCTGCGCAACGACAGCAGAGTTGCCCACATTTTAACCTGTGCGGACTACTGGGTTGCCACCCTGCTGGATCCACGCTACAAAGACAATGTGCCCACCTTACTTCCTGCACTGGAGCGTGATAGGAAGATGCGCGAGTACAAGCGCACGTTGGTAGACGCGCTACTGAGAGCATTCCCAAATGTCACAGGGGAACAAGTGGAAGCCCAAGGCCAAGGCAGAGGAGGAGCAAGAGGTCGCCAAGGCAGCTGTGTCACGGCCAGCTCCTCTGAGGGCAGGGTTAGCATGGCAGAGATGTGGAAAACTTTTGTCAACACGCCACAGCTAACTGCACCACCACCTGATACGCAACGTGTTAGCAGGAGGCAACATTTTACTAACATGGTGGAACAGTACGTGTGCACACCCCTCCACGTACTGACTGATGGTTCGGCCCCATTCAACTTCTGGGTCTCTAAATTGTCCACGTGGCCAGAGCTAGCCTTTTATGCCTTGGAGGTGCTGGCCTGCCCGGCAGCCAGCGTTTTGTCTGAACGTGTATTCAGCACGGCAGGGGGCGTCATTACAGACAAACGCAGCCGCCTGTCTACAGCCAATGTGGACAAGCTGACGTTCATAAAAATGAACCAGGCATGGATCCCACAGGACCTGTCCGTCCCTTGTCCAGATTAGACATTAACTACCTCCCCATAACCATATATTATTGGACTCCAGGGCACTTCCTCATTCAATCCTATTTTTATTTTCATTTTACCATTATATTGCGATGCTACCCAAAGTTGAATGAACCTCTCCTCTGCCTGTGTGCTAGGCCTAAATATATGCCAATGGACTGTTGCAGTGGTGGCTGACATGAAGCCTGATTCTCTGCTATGACATGCAGACTAATTCTCTGCTGACATGAAGCCAGATTGTCTGTTACGGGACCTCTCTCCTCTGCCTGGGTGCTGGGCCTAAATTTATGACAATGGACTGTTGCAGTGGTGGCTGACGTGAAGCCTGATTCTCTGCTATGACATGCAGACTGATTCTCTGCTGTCATGAAGCCAGATTGTCTGTTACGGGACCTTTCTCCTCTACCTGGGTTCTGGGCCTAAATTTATGAAAATTGACTCTTACAGTGGTGGGTGACGTGAAGCCTGATTCTCTGCTATGATATGAAGACTGATTCTCTGCTGACATGAAGCCAGATTGTCTGTTACGGGACCTTTCTCCTCTGCCTGGGTTCTGGGCCTAAATTTATGAAAATTGACTCTTACAGTGGTGGGTGACGTGAAGCCTGATTCTCTGCTATGATATGAAGACTGATTCTCTGCTGACATGAAGCCAGATTGTCTGTTACGGGACCTCTCTCCTCTGCCTGGGTGCTGGGCCTAAATATATGCCAATGGACTGTTGCAGTGGTGGCTGACGTGAAGCCTCATTCTCTGCTATGACATGCAGACTAATTCTCTGCTGACATGAAGACAGATTCTCTGTTACGGGACCTCTCTCCTCTGCCTGGGTGCCGGGGCCTAAATATCTGAGAATGGACTGTTCCAGTGGTGGCTGACGTGAAGCCTCATTCTCTGCTATGACATGCAGACTAATTCTCTGCTGACATGAAGACAGATTCTCTGTTACGGGACCTCCCTCCTCTGCCTGGGTGCTGGGCCTAAATATATGCCAATGGACTGTTGCAGTGGTGGCTGACGTGAAGCCTCATTCTCTGCTATGACATGCAGACTAATTCTCTGCTGACATGAAGACAGATTCTCTGTTACGGGACCTCCCTCCTCTGCCTGGGTGCTGGGCCTAAATATATGCCAATGGACTGTTGCAGTGGTGGCTGACGTGAAGCCTCATTCTCTGCTATGACATGCAGACTGATTCTCTGCTGACATGAAGCCAGATTCTCTGTTACGGGACCTCTCTCCTCTGCCTGTGTGTGTGCTGGGCCTAAATATATGCCAATGGACTGTTGCAGTGGTGGCTGACGTGAAGCCTCATTCTCTGCTATGACATGCAGACTGATTCTCTGCTGACATGAAGCCAGATTCTCTGTTACGGGACCTCTCTCCTCTGCCTGTGTGTGTGCTGGGCCTAAATATATGCCAATGGACTGTTGCAGTGGTGGCTGACGTGAAGCCTCATTCTCTGCTATGACATGCAGACTAATTCTCTGCTGACATGAAGACAGATTCTCTGTTACGGGACCTCCCTCCTCTGCCTGGGTGCTGGGCCTAAATATATGCCAATGGACTGTTGCAGTGGTGGCTGACGTGAAGCCTCATTCTCTGCTATGACATGCAGACTGATTCTCTGCTGACATGAAGCCAGATTCTCTGTTACGGGACCTCTCTCCTCTGCCTGTGTGTGTGCTGGGCCTAAATATATGCCAATGGACTGTTGCAGTGGTGGCTGACGTGAAGCCTCATTCTCTGCTATGACATGCAGACTGATTCTCTGCTGACATGAAGCCAGATTCTCTGTTACGGGACCTCTCTCCTCTGCCTGTGTGTGTGCTGGGCCTAAATATATGCCAATGGACTGTTGCAGTGGTGGCTGACGTGAAGCCTCATTCTCTGCTATGACATGCAGACTAATTCTCTGCTGACATGAAGACAGATTCTCTGTTACGGGACCTCCCTCCTCTGCCTGGGTGCTGGGCCTAAATATATGCCAATGGACTGTTGCAGTGGTGGCTGACGTGAAGCCTCATTCTCTGCTATGACATGCAGACTAATTCTCTGCTGACATGAAGACAGATTCTCTGTTACGGGACCTCTCTCCTCTGCCTGGGTGCCGGGGCCTAAATATCTGAGAATGGACTGTTCCAGTGGTGGGTGACGGGAAGCCAGATTCTCTGCTATGGAACCTCTCTCCAATTGATTTTGGTTAATTTTTATTTATTTAATTTTTATTTTAATTCATTTCCCTATCCACATTTGTTTGCAGGGGATTTACCTACATGTTGCTGCCTTTTGCAGCCCTCTAGCTCTTTCCTGGGCTGTTTTACAGCCTTTTTAGTGCCGAAAAGTTCGGGTCCCCATTGACTTCAATGGGGTTCGGGTTCGGGACGAAGTTCGGATCGGGTTCGGATCCCGAACCCGAACATTTCCGGGATGTTCGGCCGAACTTCTCGAACCCGAACATCCAGGTGTTCGCTCAACTCTAACCACGGACCATTACGCATTTCTATGACGGAATGCATATTGGAGGCATTCCGTTATTTATTCTGTCATAATAGAAGTCAATGGGCTGCAAAACGGATCCGTCCCCTTTCCGTTATGCAGGTTATAGCACTGGGCATCAGCCACAGCTACCGTGCAGCCTTTTTCACAGTGGAGTGGCGGTGGCATGTATTTAAAAAAACAAAAAACAAAACAGATTTGTTCACACTTGTGTTGGAGGCTCCATTCGGCATCTCTATCACAGATTCTGTAAAAAAAGACTAGAGAAAAAAGTCCTACATACAGGACATTTTTGCCCCATGAAAAACAGGATTCCAAAAGGAAACTGAAAGACTCCATTATAGTCAATTAAGTCTGTTCAGCTCCTTTCAGGTCAGTTAAGTGGCACTTCCATTATTTTGTTTGTTCTGCTCCTCTAACGGAGGATTGAGAATGGCTCAATTGAGTCTGCAGGCCCATGAGAATTTTTACTAGTACTACATGCTGTGCATACTCCATTTAGGCCCCCTGACATTAAAGGGCTTCTGTCACCCCATTAAACCGTTTTTTTTTTTTTCTTTACTAATAATCCCTACACTGCGATCTCATCATACATAAGCTAATTAATGATTTCCGTTCAGTAGAATTTGTTAAAAATCGATTTTTGAAATATGTAAATTACCTTGCTACCAGATGGTAATGACGCCCCCTCTGCTTGTTGATTGACAGGGCCAGTGGACGGGATCTTTCTCTGCTGGCCCTGCCTGTTTTGATTCAATATCTGGCGCCTGCGCCGCGGCCGTACCTCCCTTCAATCTGCGCAGGCGCACTGAGAGGCGGCCACTCACTCGGCCGCTCGCTCCTCAATGCGCCTGCGCCGGGTGTAGATGTGACGTCATCGGCGCAGGCGCATTGAGGATGGAGCGGCCGAGCGAGTGGCCGCCTCTCAGAGCGCCTGCGCAGATTGAAGAGAGGTACGGCTGCGGCGCAGGCGCCAGATATTGAATCAAAACAGGCAGGGCCAGCAGAGAAAGATCCCGTCCACTGGCCCTGTCAATCAACAAGCAGAGGGGGCGTCATTACCATCGGAGGATGCGGCTGCTACCAGCAAGTAGCCGCCCTACTTGCTGGTAGCAAGGTAATTTACATATTTCAAAAATCGATTTTTAACAAATTCTACTGAACGAAAATCATTAATTAGCTTATGTATGATGAGATCGCAGTGTAGGGATTATTAGTAAAGAAAAAAAAAAAAACGGTTTAATGGGGTGACAGAAGCCCTTTAATAACCCTCCATTAACAAGCCGGTCCCACTGCTAATCCCTATTTGGGCACTACAGTTACTTCATAAAAAAAATTCCCATGTTTGGTGCTGGGCCTGGGCACTGGCAGAAGCCCCCCGCTACCCTCTCTAACATTCCCGTTGAAATGTGCCACCAGCCTGTCCAGCTTACCTATCTGCACTAGTGAACTCCGCTCTGCTTACTGCCCACAGAGCAGTGCTAATTGAGATTATACCTGATGGATCGGCCTTGGCCCATTGCTCTTCTCAGACTTCACTCGCAGCATTGTTTTCGAGGCCTAGAAGAAATGGTGGCGAAGCCTGCGAGAAAGCCAAGCACGCATACTCTGATGACTCATCTTTGTGCACAAGCTCAACAATTTGGTAGGCCACAAGCCTGCACGCAGTGTATGGGCTCAGCTGTTCACTCTGTGGTAGCACTGCGCTCATCCCAACAACACCATTCAGTGAATGATGCTCTGCGCTGCCTGACATAGAGTGGATAGCATTGTTAACAAAAAGAGCACCGACAGCCGGGAGCCCCCTGCAGTTTGGTGCCCCTCAGGCCTCTCCCCCACGCTACGCCATTGCGTCTGTGGTTAGCACAATGTTTGGAGCAACCACGGAGCTGAGTTCCTCCAAAAACTGTGTACAAATGTACCTAGAATAATTAATGTTGTTATGAAGGCAAAGGGTAGTTCCACCAAATATTATTCATTCACTTCGCATTTTAACTCCACCTTTGATTGTCCTCATTTTCACTGATGACAAAGATCCATAATAGTGAGGAATTTGGTGATAAAAGCTATGCAGCAATAATGTACTGGTGTGGTGACTAGGAATTATATTAAGTTTATTCATTTTTGTCAGGATGTTTTTTTGCCTTTTTTACTAGCTTTGGGTAATTCTATGATCCCCGACAAATGCCTCAGACATATTTCTATCTGAATTATGCCCAATTTTGTATCAAATTATCTCACTACTTTGGGCTCTATGGACAGTCACAGCAAGACTTTAGTCAAGTATGAATTCCTTTGTCATTTTATAATACAAATGGAATTATCCTAAATTGCTCTTCCAACCACCACCATATCCCCAACCGGTGAACACATACACAAATACATGAAAGATGTCTCTAGCATTTTTTCTGTGCAGGCCCTTGAATATTTCTATAGAGGTATTGTATGTAGAAGAATGAATATTATAAAATGGAGTAGCATTAACTGCAGCTTAAGTGGAGTTTTAGGTTTCTGTACCATTGTGATAATGGCCAGTGTGAACAATAGCTGCGTTATCACTCACAGTGCACAATATGATCCCGGCATTACTCGCAATCTCTCAATTACTTTGTAGAGCCCAAGGAAGTCATCCTGAAGGGTAAATTGGAACCATAACTAGCTGCCTGATACAAACTGCCGTAATTCTAGACTTGTGAAGACAAGCAATGTGTGGAATTATGCAACACAACAGAATGAGGACAGATCCTGAATGGTTGCAGGGACAATCCTTGGTAGACTAGAAACATGCAATATATATTTTTTTCTCCTCCATATTAACTAGTTATATAAGTTCAATGGCATTAAAGAGGTTTTCCATGAGTAGAAAAAAGAAACCATGCCACACTGTCCATGGACGATATTTGGTAATGCACCTCAGTTCCACTGAAGTGAATATGGCTGAGCGGCTGAGCATAGACAACTCTGGTACTGTAAAAAAAAACCTGTTTTCTACTTCTAGACAACTTCCGAGAGTACAATATTGCGGGTCTAATCAGCTGATTGAACTCTGCAGGCTCTTCACAGAACACAATGAACAGCACCATACATTGTAAGTCCAGGCCCATTCACCTAAATAGAATTGAGATGTACATAGGCATTGCTGCCAATAAATGTGACGTCACTGGTCTATAAAGAGGCAGTGGCTCTCTGGGCTCTTCAAAAAGCTGATCGGGAGTCGGTAGTCAGACCCCCACTGATCTGATGATCCAGAGTAGGAATCACTCTTTCTACCCCTCTGATATTCTGAATGGTTGACCTCATATTTTAATTTGAAATTCATTAATTGGGAAAGGACCTCTATAACATTGCCAGCAACAGACCTCCATACAACTATCCACCCTAGGAGAAGCAGTAAAAGCTCCATAAGTAACACTAGCTGCTCACTTACAGGACGTGACACGAGTGGATCACTATTTAGTGCTGATTTCTGTCAGCAGAGAATGGCATGGAGGAAACTTATGTTCTGACTTCTAGGAGAACACCCTACACAGTATCCAAGTGAGAAACTAGGCCAAATGAGCCACCTGAGGGTTCACTGTTGTATAGTTTTGTTCTAATCCATTTGACCTAAGAAATATGTTCAAGTCTATGGAGGGAATTCATCACACCTTCATTCTAGAATTCTGGCTTAAAAATTGGGGGTTTGAAAATGTTTGAGATTACTTGCCCAAAATGTGACTTTTTTAAAAAAAAATTTACACCACCACTCACTCCAGTTTTGAAAAATGAGTGGTAAACTGAGCATGGTAAGCTATGCTAATGGTTCCACTCCAGATTCGTTGGGACTTTTCAAAAAGTCCCAAAAAAGAAAGTAGCAGACTCTCTCCAGTGGAGTAGGAAAACTGGAGTAATATTTCTAAACAAAAGTGGCGCATTAAATTTAACTAACACCATGCGACATAATAAATTTGGTGCAATGAACACCAACATAGACTACTACAAAACTGACTTAAAGTATCACCCTCATGATAAATCCCCCTTCTTAGAAGAAGCAAAAAAAATAATATTTTTATTGCCTCTTTAATGTGGTGAGTTTATGTACATATGTTCACGGCACATCTTACTGAGTAACGCCAGCCAGTTTACCTGTCCATGGCCTAAGGGGAGAGATATTGAACTGAAAGGCTTGTGCAGTAAAGAGATTTAACTACCTTTGTCAGGCCAACACTTTAATTGGCTTGAAAAGTGACAACCATTTTTCTGTTCCAGCTATGCACAAAGAAATTGTCACTTCTCTTTTCCCTAGCAGGTCATAGAGAGTGCTTAACTTAGCAGGTAGAGACACTGAACGCTGGCAGGACTGGAGAGCAGTTCAGTATTACAGAAAAGGTTTTTGTCAGAATCATTTCTTCACCTTAAGGAATGTTGCCTTTTCCAGTGATGTAAACATCTTCTGTGACTAGGATGTAATGGGATTATTGAATATGGTGAAAAACATACAAAATTAAGCCCTGGACATGGACGGCTCAGGTTCTGTGTGTCATTTCTAAAGGCCCTTTCACACAAGCCAATGATTGGGGCAATTATTGGATAGACCGTTTTTAGGAGCACTCCTTCCCGATAATGGATAATAAGATTGTTGGAGTAAAACTCGTTCTATTCAAAATTATTCAATGCTTTCCAAGTGCTAAATTCATTTAGGCATACTTATGCATAGCAAAATTTCGTGACGTATTACAACAATTCTGACTTCGGATTTGTAATCCGCACACTCCATTTAGTATAGGACAAATGGTTTTTGCCCGGTAGCAGACAAAAATTTATTTTTTTGTTGCGTGGTGTAATTGACAGTCTCTTTCTAATAAAACTAGAACCAGCCCTGTACCTCACATAAATCCAGAACTCTCCCCATTAGTTTTTTCAATTGCTCTGCTAGATTTATCGCAGCCTTCCATCTCAGGGGCGTATTATTTCTCAAAAGGTATGCCCTATCTGCTGCAGTAGATAGCAGTTAATGGAATTGAGCATGTGCGTCCACCCCAGTGAGGTGGACAGAGAAATTAGAAAAAGAGGAAACAACAGGTGGCGCTATACAGATAGATTTCAGTGAATAACTTAGAGGCTACATTTTTATTTACATACACATACAAAAGTATTAAGATCCAAGTGCTGGCTTCAAATCTGTTGAATATTTTTGTGGACAGCCTCTTTAGGTGCAGATGGCTATTATACATAGAGATGTCAGCCTTATTTACACATTCTATAGGACTCCTATAAATATACATTCAATATACAGTATGTATTTCCAATTCTGGCCTGAAGCACGTACAATTGGTTAAAGCCATTTGGTATGGTATTAATTATCTTGTGGTTTCCATTGATAGCAAAAACCATACTGGAAGGCATGCTGGACCTGCTGTAAAATGAGTCTTAAAGGAGAACTTCCGTAAACAAATGTATTCTCTGACCTGTTAGAAAGGTGTATGATGTATCCTGTAGTAAATGTAATCTTATTATCAGTGACTCTATTTGTGAGTTATCTCCTTCCTTCTGCTTCTCACCTGTGTCATATGACCAATAATCAAACTTTACAAATAACACAGCATCTTATGTGTGGACAGGAAGTTAGTTTCTATATGTATTGCTATGGGAGCCTCATTGCCAGTTTCATAGTAATTAATAGAGAAGTAACTGACTTCCTGTCCTGTGTCAGTTGGAGATCAGAGAGTTGGTCACATGACATAGCTAAGAATTAGAAGGGAGGTTATAACTCACAAATACAGTCACTGATGAGAAGATTACATTCACTACAGTTTACATCATGCACCTTTCTAAAAGGTTAGAGAATACATTTTTTTGTGTGATGTTGCCCAAAACCTATTGATTTATGATCTGCTGGTGTTTCTGCCACAATATTATATTGCCATATTGATGGCAATAATAGTGCTGTATGCCATGATGTCTATTAAAGAGGCCCTTTCATGGAATTTTTTTTTGTTTAATTAAGTCCTTTCACTTGCGGGGTACCCTCCGCTGATGCTGCCATCCAGTGTTGGACTGGGGTACCTAGGGCCCTCCAGTAAAATTTACTTTGGGGGCCCACCATATGTATACATTCAATTATAATAAATAATCTAAGGATACTTTCACATTGGCGGCAGGGGAGTCCGGCAGGCTGTTCCGGCGGGTGAACAGCCTGTCGGATCCGTCCTGCCGCTAGCTCACGTGTGCCACCGGCAGCGCACGGCGAGAGGCAGCCGGACTAAAAGTACGACATGAATGGAGTCGGGGAGCAATTATTTTCCCCTTAAGTGGGGAAAATTGGCTTCCACCTCACAGGCCAAACTGGATGGACAAATGTCATTTCTCGGCCTCATATATTATGTTACTATGTTACTATGACATAGGCTGGTTGGGGTGCTGTACATTGAATATATGTATGTAGTGCAGTAAGTCTAATGTGTTATGTGCCACTTATGCAGGGGATGGGAGACAAGGGGCCCACCTTGCTCAGTGGCCCACCGGGGGGTTCCCCTGTACCCCTGTGGGCCAATCCGAGCCTGCTGCCATCCTTGTTCTTTTTTCAAATACCACTCGCATGCCCTGCTGTGCATCAATATCAGATTGATGGGGGATTGTCACCTGAAACCCCCACCAACCAACTATTTTAGGCTGTGTAAGTGCGGGAAACTATGCAGCGGACCGAGCTGGAGGCACACAGCTCCATACACTGTGTAGTGGCTGTGCCTGGGTACTGCGGCTTAGCTCCCATTCAAGTGAATGAGAGCTAAGCTTCAATATGCCGATGCTGGAAACTACACAGTGGATGGATCTTCTGTATATTCTATAGCTTTCCAGTACTGCAGTAACCCAAAACAGCTGAAAGGTGTGGTGCCCGGAATTGGACCTTCACCAATCTGATATTGATGATCTATCTGAAAAATAAGTAGGTCATCATTATCTGTAGCTCAGAGAACCCCTTTAGGGGTAAGACCCCACTGAATGGTCGTGTGGCACTTGCAGACCGAATAAACAGTGTGGTCTCATTAGTTAAATTAGAACCGGTACGACGGCGTTGCAAGTACCACATGACTGTGCCACCTAAGGAGCAGCTTAATCTGATCTGTTCTACTTCTCATCTTGTTTTTATGACACTGTCATCTAATAACGCTATAAATGGGAATGTGTGTCCATCTTACCGCTGTTGGCGCCAATAGATCTCATGCACATTATGATGTAAGACTATATTAAGTGCCTAGACTGTCAAGTTAGAAGGCATATAAACCCTACAGTATATGTGCCCCCCCTCTCTTCCCTGCTAAGGTCTGCATTTTAAAAGCCATGCTTTATAAGCATTTTTTACACCGAACTGGAAACATTAATTATATACTACCCCTTCATTTTCAAGAATTCTTTTAGAAGGAATGCTCCGAACTCGCTTTTTGTCCTTGCTATTTCTGAGCAAAACAAGTGAAAATCAGCAGAGCAGCAGATCTTTGTTCCATGACAATAGCAGAGAGAGCAGACAAGCTGCTTATGTTAATGTTTGCATCAAGGGGCTGATTGCTATCTTCGCAAGACTTGGGTGCATTAATCTTTAATGTCTGCACAGTTCACTTGGTCAAGTGCAGGCAAAGTGGCTTCGAGTGAGAATATCAACTCAATAGCTCCATTTTCAGTTTATTTCTACTAATGAGTATATTTTGACTATACATCTGGATTTTAGGAAAGAAAAAATAATAATTTTAGCAATAATCATCCATTTAAATTCTTATCAGCCTGCCATGTATGATGATAAGTATGCTTCATGTTTCAATGTGTGGAAGTTGTTACTGCAATTAAAAGGGTTATATAGGATTAAATTAAAATGCTTTATTGCTTTAAGAAACAGCGCCACCCTTATGTGTGGCTTAGGTGATAAATGCTTGATCACCGGGGGCCCCTCTGATCACTAGAACCATCTGGTATTGCGGATTGGCCTCAGTCATTACAGTTGTGGAGCATTTCTTCAATCCTCAATGTGCAAAATCATTCTCCTCCAGAAAGAATAAAACACTCTCATATATAATTCACTAACTAAGTCATTGTCTAAACCTTTAAAGGCTTTGGACACCTTTGGGGACCCATTTTTTTTTATTACTGCATTCTCCTTATTTTGGGTTAATCATTTTTTCACTTGCTCTTTATCAACAAATATCAACAGTTTTTCCTTTAAAAAATGTCAACAGTTTTTCCTCTACAGCTCTGCATATGCTTAAGGTTTCTAGCACTGCAGTAAAGCAAAACAGCTGATCTGAGGGGTGGCTGAGGTAAGACCAAAAAAAAGTTCACATGAAAACCTACACCGGTCAACTATCCCAAATAGAGTGCCTTACTGATGCTGAACGGAGCAACTGGGCCGCTGTCCCATTCAAGTGTCTCCTCTCTGTGACCATTCTAGTGATGTGATGGGACACTTATGACCTATCCTGTGCATAGATGATAAATGCCATTTGTGGGGATACATAAAGTTGACCGAGCTGTGGTAGCTGAATCTGAAAGTTCAAGTTGCAAGTATAAATCCATCCCAGTAATTAGCTTTATATGTACTCCTCTATTTAGTATAATGATGGCTGGACCATTGTAGAAATTAAGAACTTTTTACTTTTTGTGTCACCCCAATTTCCTAGTACAGATTGTAAGCGCTCTTGCTACCAAGGCCCTGAAACCTTTTCCTTGATATGTCCATTATTCTGATTTTGTCTGGGCATGTACTTTCTGAAGTACTGCCAAATAGTATTATTACTTTTATTGTTCCTTCCATCTAGATGTTTTTGAAAGCATACAGTATACAGGTCCTTCTAAAAAAAATTTGCATATTGTGATAAAGTTCATTATTTTCTGTAATGTACTGATAAACATTAGACTTTCATATATTTTAGATTCATTACACACAACTGAAGTAGTTCAAGCCTTTTATTGTTTTAATATTGATGATTTTGGCATACAGCTCATGAAAACCCAAAATTCCTATCTAAAAAAATTAGCATATCATGAAAAGGTTCTCTAAACGAGCTTTTAACCTAATCATCTGAATCAACTAATTAACTGTAAACACCTGCAAAAGATTCCTGAGGCTTGCCGCAAAACCGCAATCATGGGTAATACTGCCGACCTGACTGCTGTCCAGAAGGCCATCATTGACACCCTCAAGCAAGAGGGTAAGACACAGAAAGAAATTTCTGAACGAATAGGCTGTTCCCAGAGTGCTGTATCAAGGCACCTCAGTGGGAAGTCTGTGGGAAGGAAAAAGTGTGGCAGAAAACGCTGCACAACGAGAAGAGGTGACCGGACCCTGAGGAAGATTGTGGAGAAGGACCGATTCCAGACCTTGGGGGACCTGCGGAAGCAGTGGACTGAGTCTGGAGTAGAAACATCCAGAGCCACTGTGTACAGGCGTGTGCAGGAAATGGGCTACAGGTGCCGCATTCCCCAGGTCAAGCCACTTTTGAACCAGAAACAGCAGCAGAAGCGCCTGACCTGGGCTACAGAGAAGCAGCACTGGACTGTTGCTCAGTGGTCCAAAGTACTTTTTTCGGATGAAAGCAAATTTTGCATGTCATTCGGAAATCAAGGTGCCAGAGTCTGGAGGAAGACTGGGGAGAGGGAAATGCCAAAATGCCTGAAGTCCAGTGTCAAGTACCCACAGTCAGTGATGGTCTGGGGTGCCATGTCAGCTGCTGGTGTTGGTCCACTGTGTTTTATCAAGGGCAGGGTCAATGCAGCTAGCTATCAGGAGATTTTGGAGCACTTCATGCTTCCATCTGCAGAAAAGCTTTATGGAGATGAAGATTTCATTTTTCAGCATGACCTGGCACCTGCTCACAGTGCCAAAACCACTGGTAAATGGTTTACTGACCATGGTATTACTGTGCTCAATTGGCCTGCCAACTCTCCTGACCTGAACCCCATAGAGAATCTGTGGGATATTGGGAAGAGAAAGTTGAGAGACGCAAGACCCAACACTCTGGATGAGCTTAAGGCCGCTGTCGAAGCCTCCTGGGCCTCCATAACACCTCAGCAGTGCCACAGGCTGATTGCCTCCATGCCACGCCGCATTGAAGCAGTCATTTCTGCAAAAGGATTCCCGACCAAGTATTGAGTGCATAACTGAACATAATTATTTGAAGGTTGACTTTTTTTGTATTAAAAACACTTTTCTTTTATTGGTCGGATTAAATATGCTAATTTTTTTAGATAGGAAATTTGGGTTTTCATGAGCTGTATGCCAAAATCATCAATATTAAAACAATAAAAGGCTTGAACTACTTCAGTTGTGTGTAATGAATCTAAAATATATGAAAGTCTAATGTTTATCAGTACATTACAGAAAATAATGAACTTTATCACAATATGCTAATTTTTTTAGAAGGACCTGTACAGTATCTTCTCGCTCAAGTATGCCCTGAAGGGCTGTATGACTTAGTAACAACCTGTGGAGATATTTACCAGTACATACGTATTATAAAGGTTAAATCAGTTCATTTTAGGTCAGCGAAAACTCTGTGACCATGTTTTGATCTCCAAGCATCACATTCATTGCAAAGACCAGAAACCCTGTCATGAGTGAGAACATGTTAGTTATTTGCTAACAAGGAAGACATTTCGCTCACCATTTGTGCACCAGCTGTGGTTTGTCTAGGCCGTTAACTCCACAGCAATTATTATAAATCCGTTAGACAATTCTGTATGTGCTTTAGACATGTCTTTTACAGTCAGTCAAGAGATCTTATTAGCTTGTCACAAGGGTGCAAGGAGGGAATTCTTTAAAACCTACAACCCGGCACCACCAGAAGTGGCTGACAATAACACTGTCAAGCTTTATTCAAGAGTATTTAAAAGTTTACCTTCTATAAAAGCAGAGAGTCATGGCAAGTTATGGGTCAGCAAAATACTGTATATCACAAAAAGTATGGGGGAACTCTTAAAGGGGTTGCACCATGTGTCTAATCAGCAGGGTGCTGACTGCTGGGGCCTCGATGATGAATAGAAGGGGGGCCCATGTTCCCCTATGTGAACGGATCATCCGTGCTGCCTCCTTGTTCAACTCTATATGGCTGCCAGAGATAGTTGAGTGCTTGTAGGTGTTAAAAAGAGTGATCAGCAGAGACCCCAGCAGTCAGATACTTGACAATCAGACATACTTGTCAACTTTTAGCAGTTGCCTGTGGGAGATGGTGGCATTGGCGGCATGCAAAGAATACCACAAGATTTTTTCAGGGCATGAGCATCACATCCCTTCAGAGCATGTATGGGTGCTGACATTGCATCTAACAGTTAACATTCATGGAAGGCTACTTTCTGGGAAAGAACACTGCCTCAATGTTATTGATGGCTATCTACCTGTATATATTACTGGCATTAGAGGGTTACTTACTTGGAGGCCCACTTTTTTAAGCAATGTGGAAAATCACTTCAAAGAAGGTCTTTTGCTCAGAGTCTAGAAGACCAAGCATTGTGTAACACTTTATATCCAGGTCTTATTAGAGAATATGCGGTTGTTTACAGTGAATAATTTATACAGGCTTTTGCCTAGGTCATCGGAATAGCAGAGACATCCTTTCATGGGGTGTTTCATCTGATAGCATTTATCATTTATGTACTGGACATGGAGCCTATATGTAGAGTCCATCTGGTGTCACCACATTTCCATGCTTCACATTGATGCTAGGCTTTAAGGGGAAGATTTATTCTGTAATAAAGTATATAGTGAAGTATGGCAAGGGCTTCTTTGTAACCGTTGTTTTTTTAATGTAATCCGTATAAAAATCTATGGGTATAGCATTTTGGATCTTAATTGTATATCTCTACAATATGGCTGTGTGCATGAGGCCTAAAGGTGACAGGCCAAGGACATGAGGCCTAAACTTGTTGCCCTAACACTGCTGCCCCAGAAATCTAAGGTGCTGTTCCAACACAGTTGGTCATTTGACTGCATGGGCGATTTATCTTTCAGCTGGTAACAAGTTATTTAACCCCAACTGGTGCAATGAGTTGCTTCTCATTTCTTAAACAACCATGTCGAAAGACACATTTCGTGGTCGTGGAAAAGATGTTAGTCTGTTTGAGAAGGGTCAAATCATTGGCATGCATAAAGCAGAGAAAACATCTAAGGAGATTGCAAAAACTACTAAAATTGGGTTAAGAACTGTCCAACGCATTATTACAAACTGGAAGGATAGTGGGGACCCATCGTATTCGAGGAAGAAATGTGGCGGGAAAAAAATCCTGAATTATCGCGATCGGCGATCATCAACGTTTGGTGAAATCAAATTGAAGAAAAACAACAGTAGAACTCAGGGCTATGTTTAATAGTGAAAGTAAGAGCATTTCCACATGCACAATGCAAAGGGAACTCAAGGGATTGGGACTGAACAGCTTTGTAGCCGTAAGAAAACCACTAATTAGTGAGGCAAACCATAAAAAAATGCTTCAATTTGCTAGGAAGCATAAAGATTGGACTTTGGAGCAATGGAAGAAGGTCATGTGGTCTGATGAGTCCAGATTTACCCAATTCCAGAGTGATGGGTGCATCAGGGTAATAAGAGAGGCAGATGAAGTGATGCACCCATCATGCCTAGTGCCTACTGTACAAGCCTGTGGCGGCAGTTCTATGATCTGGGGTTGCTGCAGTTGGTCAGGTCTAGGTTCAGCAACAGTATGTGCTCTGAGAATGAGGTCAGCTGACTACCTGAACATACTGAATGACCAGGTTATTCCATCAATGGATTTTTTCTTCCCTGATGGCACGGGCATATTCCAAGATGACAATGCCAGGATTCATCGGGCTCAAATTGTGAAAGAGTGGTTCAGGGAGTATGAGACGTAATTTTCATAAATGGATTGGCCACCACAGGCCTTAACCCCATTGAGAATCTCTGGGATGTGCTGGAGAAGGCTTTGCGCAGCATTCCGACTCTACCATCATCAATGCAAGATCTTGGTGAAAAAATAATGCAACACTGGATAGAAATAAATATTGTGACATTGCAGAAGCTTATCGAAACAATGCCACAGCGAATGCGTGCCTTAATCAAAGCTAAAGGCTTTTTTTTGGTGGCGACTTTTTTTTTGGACAGGCAGTGTATAATACTATTGAGGGGACCCTGACAATAAAATCTTTTAGTCCTCCTCCAGGGTGGGCCCCTTCTGAAAGCAGCTGCTTCCCTTATAGCTACACCTCTGCGTATCTTGGATGTGCTATACAGCTTAATGGACAATGCATGATAACTGCAAAGACATCACCTCCTGCCAACAAGTCCCATGGATGATTGCAGGAAGGTGGGGGAGATATTCCTGTTATTATAGCTACTATTACTAAAGTACATATGAATAATGTTGCTTAGATTGTTTTAAGAAAGTACTTTCCTCAGTAAATGGGACCAATGCTGAATGTTTTATATTGAGTGCCCCTGTGGCCTATATACAGTACATATTTAGCAGATACTGTTATCCTGTGACTCATGTCTGAGCAAGGTCATTTTGCTCTATTGATACTGATTTTTCCCTGCAGATACTGAAGTCCCTGCCTCGATAAAAGGTTTTTCAGGTTTTTTGCCCTTTTTTACAGGCTTCATATCCTCCTGCTGTGCTGAATCTTTCTGACAGTGTGGGAATGCAATGTTTCCTTAGCTCTACAATACATGGAAAAGTAGATGGCTTGTGTCTATATAGCTGACAGGGAAGCAAGCATTATTTTTCATTAGCTTGTGAAAGCATTGCAGGGAAACTTTTTCACATATTAGTTATGAGATATATTTCTAAGACTTCAATAAGAAAATGAGGATTGATATTGTATTGCTTTATGTCATGTTTTATTATAGTCATTTCTGATTCTATTCTGTGCAGTGATTAAACATGTACTGTGCGCTTCCTGTTCTTCTACTTTGAATGCATACTCATATGTCACCAAAATGTAATAAGAAACACTGGAGGAACCATAGGATGATACATGGAGTGCTTACAGGTTTGTAATACAGACTGGGAAGGTTGGTGGGAAGTCAATATCAATAAATGTTGAAAAAAATAGAAAAAATGTTCCACAAAATAAAACGACATAAGAGATCACCTAGAGTGTAGTAAAAGGGGTGGTATCATGTTAAGCCCTGCCGATATGCTCCACACAGGCTACACAGAGAGGACCCCCCTGTTCTTGCTCGATCTAGTGTGTTGATGTATTTTATGGATGACCATTCATTTGAGTGTAGTACTACATTTAAAATGTATAGCCAGACACAAATGTTAGGCCTCCTGCACACGACCGTTTTTTTTCCCCGTTTACGGGCCGTTTTTTGCGTTCCATATACGGTCCGTATACGGAACCATTCATTTCAATGGTTCCGCAAAAAAAAACTGAATGTGCTCCGTATGCATTCCATTTCCGTATTTCCATTTTTCCATTCCGTTGAAAGATAGAACATGTCCTATTATTGCCCGCAAATCACATTCTGTGGCTCCATTCAAGTCAATGGGTCCGCAAAAAAACTGAACACATATGGAAATGTATCTGTATGTCTTCCATATCCGTTCCGTTTTTTTGCGGAACCATCTTTTGAAAATGTTATGCCCAGCCCAATTTTTTCTATGTAATTACTGTATACTGTATATAGGTAACTTGAAAAAAAAGGGTCCCAAAGGCAATAGAGATCCTCTAAAAGCTCTTCTTTATTTTTCACATAAGAATAACGGACACAGCCACATCGTTCACAGCATAACGTTGACGCGTTTCGGGTTGGTACCCTTAGTCGTAACACTTTGCTATGTGTGACCCCACAATTTAAAGGAGTTGGAATGCTCCTCCCTCCAAAATCCAAGGAGGGGAGGGTGGAGCCTCCAACCCCATAGGCTATCACACAGTGCATCACACCTTTCGTTAAATACAGCAATCACTAGTGTAATTGGTAACACACTGCGCTGCAGTTCTCTGGTCATATTAACCTCTGGAGTGCCATGGTCTCAACTCCCTGAGAAAAAGCCGCACAGTGTGAACAATGACATCCTTTCACCAGTTAAAAACATGTAATACAAACAACAATAAACATAACACAAAAATGACCCTGTACCCTGTGATGGGCTGAGAATAAATATAACATGCCTGATTTCATGGTAAATAATTACAATTTTTCAACGGATACAAGTCATCCTCACCCCTATAACAGGTTGCAATCATATCAACTGTTAGCAAATATCACTGTCTATGTGTGCGTGACATGGGAGGGTAGCTTCCAATTTATCCTAGATACCCAGGATCAAATTGTCATATACATGATCAGGTATAAAAGGAGGAAGAATACCGCCCTATGTGAACAGCACCGTCTACAGAAATATCAGCTATTTGCAGATCCTGCTGGCCATGTGTGCGTAACATGGGAGGGTAGCCTTCAATTTATCCTAGATACCCAGGATCACATTGTCATATATATAATCAAGTATGAAAGGAGGAAGAATACCGCCCCATGTGAACAGCACCATTTGCAGAAATAACAACTGTTTGCAGAAACTACTAGCTATGTGTGCGTAACATGGGAGGGTAGCTTCCAATTTATCCTAAAATCCAGGATCTACAGATATACTGGACTCAGTTCTGGTTACATCGATTTTGTCTGTGAGGTGACGGCATTTCTGCTGACCCATAATTACTTCATGTTTGATGGTGTGCACTACCTCCAGACCCGTGGAGTGTCAATGGGGGCCAAGTTTTCGCCGTCATTGGCAAACTTGACCATGTCCTATTGGGAAGAAAAGTTAATTTACAATTTGGATAATCCATTTGGGCCTGGTTTGGTCTGGTACGGCAGATACATCGATGACGTGCTCATGGTATGGGCGGGCGGTGTGTCTGCCGTCCCAGACCTCCAGGCGTACTTAAATAACAACAACTATAATCTACGATTTACATGTTCAGCGCATGAATCCCATATAAATTTCCTCGACTTGACACTCCACGGCAGTCCAGGCGAGATAGTGCACACCCACACATACAGAAAGGAGGTGGCTGGCAATTCAATTTTGAATGCCAGGAGTCACCACCCTTTGTATACCATCAGGGCAATTCCCGTGGGGGAATTTGTACGCACTGCCAGGAATTGTAGTCAACCAGAGAAACTTGAGGGGGAATTTAACAAGGTGGAACAAAGACTGAGGGCAAGAAGCTATCCAAAGTGGATGATACAAAGAGGGAGAGACATTGCAATACGTAAGGATAGAAAAGAAATGCTCTTTGGGAAGGCGAGATGTAACAAACAAACAATGGTCTCTGCTGGCAGTGGGAGAGTACATGGAGACAGGGACCGGGACAATGTCCCCACTCTTTCTTTAACATATAGTACAGAATTTAATACAATCAGTTCCACAATAAAGCGATGTCTACCCATCTTGTTCGATGATGACATCTTATACAAAGCTCTAAAATCAGGCTGTAGAATTGTTTCTAGAAGAGCCACTACATTGTCCTGCTCACTGTCTCCATCCCTCTACACTTCCAGCAGAATGGGAACCAACTTCAAACCAAGTTGGCTTGAATACAAGGGATTTACCAGATGTGGAGGTAATCCGTGTAAGACTTGTAGTTATGTGATCCCTATACAGTCATTTGAGAACTCAGATCATTCATGTAGTTTTCCCATCCGCAGCTACATTAACTGTAACACGGAGGGTGTTATCTATGTTATCCGGTGCACTAGTTGCGATCAGATGTACATAGGCAGCACAACCCGTAAATTCAAGAGCCGAATCCTTGAGCACCTAAACTATATCAACAATCCTAATGCTTTGAACATCTCGAATGCAGCGAGGCATTTCATACAGAAACATGCCCGCCAGGTGTCATTTTTTCAAGCTTATGCTATAGAGAGAGTTCTGGCACCTAAGAGGGGCGGGGACCACCGCAAGAAGATTCTTCTCCAGGAGGCCTACTGGATTTTTAGACTTAACACTAGAATTCCAGTTGGTCTTAACCTAAAAAAAGAACTGATGTATATTTACCAGTAGTTGGATTAAATAATAAAATGGTCCCAAATAAATGTCACTATTTGGGTCCAATACAAATGCCAAATATATGTCCATGAATCCTCTATAGCAGTAGTTTATTGTAAGTTCAGACTATTCTGGGCCTCTTCTATGTTTGTATCTACCTGTGTAAAGAGTGCCGTTTACATGGGGCGGTATACTTCCTCTTTTTTTTTTTTTTTTTTTTTTTTTTTTTTTACCTGCCCATATATAGGACAACTTGATCCTGGATTTTAGGATAAATTGGAAGCTACCCTCCCATGTTACGCACACATAGCTAGTAGTTTCTGCAAACAGTTGTTATTTCTGCAAATGGTGCAGTTCACATGGGGCGGTATTCTTCCTCCTTTCATACTTGAGTGTGTTACCAATTACACTAGTGATTGCTGTATTTAACGAAAGGTGTGATGCACTGTGTGATAGCCTATGGGGTTGGAGGCTCCACCCTCCCCTCCTTGGATTTTGGAGGGAGGAGCATTCCAACTCCTTTAAATTGTGGGGTCACACATAGCAAAGTGTTACGACTAAGGGTACCAACCCGAAACGCGTCAACGTTATGCTGTGAACGATGTGGCTGTGTGAAGAGCTTTTAGAGGATCTCTATTGCCTCCGGGACCTTTCTTTTTCAAGTTACCTGCAGCCTGCCAAGGGAACACTCCCCTAGGGCCTCTGGAGCTGGGATCACATATTCCACCAGGAAGGTGAGCTAGACTAAGTTTTCTCTGTATACTGTAAATGCCATATGGAAAAACGGAACAGAAACGGAAACACAACGGAAACAAAAAATGGAACAACGGATCCATGAAAAACGGACCGCAAAACACTGAAAAAGCCATACGGTCGTGTGCAGGAGGCCTTATTGGTGATAACTGCTGATCAGCAGGGAGAAGTCTAGCTGGACCAGAGATGATCAGCCAATGACCAAAGCTGCCGGTCAGGGCAAGTTCACACTAGTGCTTTTTTTACACTAAGGATGCATTCACATCACCGTTTAGTTTTCTGTAATTCTGATCCGTCAGAAGAAAAGAGCGAGAGAAAAAAAAAACTGGATCCTGTAAAAAAATGAATCCTGTTGCATCAGTATGCATAGAATTGCATAGGATCCGTTTTTTTACAGGATCCAGTAAAAAAAAAACGATCCTGTTGCATCAGTTGTTAAACGTTTGAGCCATTTTCATCTGAGATCCGTTTTTTTTAGACGGAAACAAAAGTACTGCATGCAGGACTTTTTTCCCCCGTCTAAAAAACAGATCTCAGACGGAAATGGCTCAAACGGATGACAACTGATGCAACAGGATCCGTTTTTATTTACAGGATCCAGTTTTTTTTTTTTTCTCTCTCTCTTCTTCTGACAGATCAGAAGAACGGAAAGCTAAACGGTGATAGGAACTCAGCCTAATTGATAATAGTATAGATTTATGAAAAACCTCTGCCTTTTGTGGACTGCAAACTGATGCACTTTGGCAGCGGTTTGTCCTATGGAAATCAATAGAATCTGTTTATTGATCAGCCATGATTATCTAGTGTGCATGCGCCCTTATCTAATTGACAATGTGTCTTATGGGCCACATTTACTAAATGGTAAATACGCCATTTTCTTCGCACACTTCCTTTTAGACACATTAATTAATCAGATGCACCCAAAAAATAAAATACTTTTTCTGTCTCTTGGTTTTAAACTAGAATGTGTGAATGGTGAGTTTGTATCTGTCTTTCAGATACTGTACATATATGAAGATGAAATCCATGACCCTGGCACATAAAATTGGTGGCGATTAGACCAACTTAGAGCTGGTCTAAAGTTTTTGGCAAACAGATTTTTGGCTTGGAGATAGAATTTTGGCATATTGGTACATATTTTTGGCTCGGGGTGTAGTGTCCCACTAGGTAAGGGTGGGCACTACACAAGGGTCAATTGGTGTGCGCGTTTTATATGCAATGTACCCCTGTATGATGCAATAGCAGGCCTAGTTGGGTGTAGTTAGACATCCCAGACACTAGAGGGAGATAGGGAGCCCCTAGTATAAATGTCCAGGCCTAGACAGGGAGAGTGAGTGCAGAGTCAGGAGTCTGAGAAGACAGAGGTTAGAAAGCCTCCTCCTGACATGCAGCTTGATAGCCCTGGCTGCTAGCTATGACCAGGAGGCTAGTGAGGAGACCTAGCCTGCCTGAAGCCAAGAGAGCCTTAGTTAGCTCTGAAGTCACCCCAGTGGCAGGACAGAACCTCCTGGGAGAAACCCACAGTCATTCACCAGACAAGTAAGGAAATCACAGGGAAAGATAAGTAACCCTGATGGGCAGATGCAGTAGAAAGTAAAGCAAGGATTTAATTAATACCAGAGGAAGAGATATTTACCAAGGATTTAAGCCACCATTTAGGCATCCGGGCCTTGGGATAGAAAGCCAGACAGGAGTTCTAGAAAGAACAGTGTACGCTATTTCTGAGGAAAGGTACAACCTGATTCTGAGTGCATTGTGGATTTACCCTCTGAGTATCTTGCATAATTAATACCTGCCATTTTGTGGAGTAATCCTACTTGTGAAGCTGTGATCTAAAAGACTGTGTTACCATCTGATGTACAAAGTTGGATTGTTTAGTAAAGCAACGTTTGGTTCACTATACCACCTGTGTACCTCACTTATTCCAACTACCAACCGGTGTGCCACCGTCAAAGGCACTGGCGTCACGACCCTTAAAGGGACCTTGCCCCAGGCACTCAAAATACCCGTAACATCCAGGGCACCTCATCCACCATCAGGCCTGGTCCCTACATACAGAGTGTGCCCCAGAGGAACCGTGTCTACCTCTCCTTCACTGCCACATGCCTGCCCAGGGTTCTCCAATACAGTGAGCAACCCTCGATTGCCCATAACCGTGACCTCACTTCGCTATACCCTGCAGGTCTGGCGTGTTGCATAAATTGGCGTCACGAACAGGATACGAACATTCCTGCGCCATTGCGGATATAAAAACTGTGTGCTGTAAATTGCCTTAAAGTGACAAGCCCTAATTGTTTTATTGAAAATTGCTGGGCCAAAGTGAATTGTAATAATTGCGGTGTAAAAATTGCATTGTATGGACTGTTTTCTGCTTATTTAAGCCACCGCTTGCTGTCAGTGAATAGACAGCGTTTTTGCTCAAAGATGGCCGCTTAGCTTGATTGGATTTGTTTGCTGCGTCATCTTCATCCTGAATTGGCGGTAAAAATTGGCACCTTCTGCTGAAAAGTGCGGGAAGGCTGTATGCTGGCGCCACCGCCCTGTCTGGACATTTGCATGTCTGCTGTAATGGACTCCGCCTCCCCCATACTGGAGTACCTGGGGGGCGGCCTCCCAGTGCAATGGGAGGATCTGTCTGCAATTGTTGGCACCACCCTGTCGCTCTCCAGAGAAGGATCGAGCATGTTGAGGAGTGAGGACTGCTCTGCTGAGATGTCTGCGCCTGATCTATTGACAATGAATATTGATGGTGTAGAGCAAGAGGACGCTCCACCGGCCTACTCTCCGCGACCGGAGAGACCCGCCTGCCCGCCACCGAGGACGCAACCGGAGACCTACTATGGCTCCTGGAGAGACTTTTTCCAGCCCTCGTTTAAGTGGTCAGCGTTGATGGCAGAGATCCGGGAGGCCGAAATAAAGAAGACGACTAAAACTAAAATATACTATGAAGAACTAGCAAAGACCGTTCACGAGTGCCACACTGACACCCAACCCCGCCTGGAAAGGAGAATGGGGTTGGTTGTGGCCTTTGACAAGGACCGAGGCTTCGGTTTCATAAAGGATTATCTTACTGGCAGAGACTTATATGTCAATCGGAGGTCCGTCAAGCGGAGCTACCTCCCAGAACATTTGCATAACCTCCGCGAGGGAGAGGAGGTCGAGTTCACCCCTGCTGAGGGCCTGCGAGGCCCCTACGCCACTGCCGTTTCCCGTCCTAAAAAGAGATCGGAGGACTGGGACCGTGATGAGGACCACCCTGGCTGCGAGCGCGAACCTGTGTGCTCTCCAGAACCGGCCCATCATGCCTTTCAGGAACGGGGCTCTTTCATTGGCCAGAATGTATTTTGGCAACCAACAGTGGTGGAAAAGAGGGTAAGCCCATGGCCCTCACCTGAGCTGCCTCGCAGGGAAAAGACTGTACGTGAACTACAAGATGCAGAAAGATTCCGTGCTACCCTGGAGAATATCCGAAGAGGGAGAAAAGCGGATGCCTCACCTGAGCCTGCAGCGGCTGCGCAGGACGTGCCACCCACCTTACAAGTGCCGACGGCGACAGCGGAGAACAGCGATCCCGACTCCGAAAGCCTGGACGACCAGATCGTGCGGCTGGAGATGAAACTGCGAGAGCTGCGCCAGATTGCCTCCGCCAGGATCCAGACTCCACCTGACCTAAAAGAAAGTGGACTTAAGGACTCGGACGTCTCCGGGTCTAAGGTGAGAGTACCTGTCCCTTCCAGTCATCCCTCCTTAGTATCGGCACCTGCGGTGAGGTCTTCTTACGCTGTGCACCGGCGCACAGAGCCAGTCGTCCAGGAACCCACCGGACCGCTTGCAGCAGCGGTACCCAGGCCAGTGCAGCAGCCCACTATTGTCATGCCTGCACCGGTGCGGTCAGCAACTTTGATTACCCCTAGGCCTATGGGGCCTATACCTATTAGGGGTCCGTTTATGCTGCAGTTGCCCCCCAATACTGTGTTGTGGGCACATCCGCCTGTTGATCCTCAGTACAGGCCCAATATACAAATGGAGCCAGGGAGCGCCACCGAGATGCTAAGTGGATATGACTTGCCCCTGTGAATTGGCCTGCTAGGCCCTTGATTTGATTTATTTTGCTAAGGGACCCTATCAAAGAGGATTTAACCCTTTCAGGACAGGAGTCCTTCGTTGTTTTGGCCCTCTGTTGCTGCTGCCAGTTACCCACGGCTCAGTGGAGGCGGCAAACCACTGAAATACCACGTGCAGCAAGGCCATCTTGTTTTACAGGACCTCCTGCCTGCTTTCTCAGAGTGAAAACCCAGTTGTGCCTATTGATAAGTTGCACCTTTAACCCTTTCACCCCCTTTTCAGGTTGATTAAGGGTATTACAGCACTTATTTCTATATGGATGCCCTTTGAATAATGTGGACTATTTTATGTGCTGTCATTTTATTATGCAACTTAAATTCCAAGGATTGTGCCCAGGGATAGACTCAAATGCACATGAGCCTCTGAGATTTTGCTACTACTTTAAAGAAATGTGCCCAGAGATGGACTCCACCATATGCGAGCCTCTGTGATCCTTGTACTTCTGCCCTTACTTATCTTTGTCACTTTTACTGAACAATTTTATAAGAAAAGAACCTGGGTACGGACTCATGTTTGTTCTTTGAGCCTCCAAGAATTGTTATTTAATGTTTTTACATTTTCTATGGACTACAACTGTTCTATTATGGACAATTTGCACTTGAAAGTATTATTATGGACTATCCTGGTATTGATTGTTACGCTGTGCCACGTCAGCGCCCCTGTTCCCTTACATGATCCTGAGAGAAGAGAACGACGCCCCTTTTCACCGAACTTGCTCCTCAGCCAGTGGAACTGCCTGATATATACATATAATGTATTTTTCGCAAATGTAGATGTATTTTCCTGTTTTGCATTATTTTCTATTACAGGTGCAGTATCCAGCTGGGCAGGGCCTCCTCCATGTTGCGCCGAGGACGGGCAACGTTATAGCGTGGGGGTATGTAGTGTCCCACTAGGTAAGGGTGGGCACTACACAAGGGTCAATTGGTGTGTGCGTTACTCCTACTCACAAGGGACAGAAATGTTATATTTAATTGTGCATTTAATGTATGTTCTAATGTGTTTTTATATGCAATGTACCCCTGTATGATGCAATAGCAGGCCTAGTTGGGTGTAGTTAGACATCCCAGACACTAGAGGGAGATAGGGAGCCCCTAGTATAAATGTCCAGGCCTAGACAGGGAGAGTGAGTGCAGAGTCAGGAGTCTGAGAAGACAGAGGTTAGAAAGCCTCCTCCTGACATGCAGCTTGATAGCCCTGGCTGCTAGCTATGACCAGGAGGCTAGTGAGGAGACCTAGCCTGCCTGAAGCCAAGAGAGCCTTAGTTAGCTCTGAAGTCACCCCAGTGGCAGGACAGAACCTCCTGGGAGAAACCCACAGTCCTTCACCAGACAAGTAAGGACATCACAGACAAAGATAAGTAACCCTGATGGGCAGATGCAGTAGAAAGTAAAGCAAGGATTTAATTAATACCAGAGGAAGAGATATTTACCAAGGATTTAAGCCACCATTTAGGCATCCGGGCCTTGGGATAGAAAGCCAGACAGGAGTTCTAGAAAGAACAGTGTACGCTATTTCTGAGGAAAGGTACAACCTGATTCTGAGTGCATTGTGGATTTACCCTCTGAGTATCTTGCATAATTAATACCTGCCATTTTGTGGAGTAATCCTACTTGTGAAGCTGTGATCTAAAAGACTGTGTTACCATCTGATGTACAAAGTTGGACTGTTTAGTAAAGCAACGTTTGGTTCACTATACCACCTGTGTACCTCACTTATTCCAACTACCAACCGGTGTGCCACCGTCAAAGGCACTGGCGTCACGACCCTTAAAGGGACCTTGCCCCAGGCACTCAAAATACCCGTAACATCCAGGGCACCTCATCCACCATCAGGCCTGGTCCCTACATACAGAGTGTGCCCCAGAGGAACCGTGTCTCACTCCTTCACTGCCACATGCCTGCCCAGGGTTCTCCAATACAGTGAGCAACCCTCGATTGCCCATAACCGTGACCTCACTTCGCTATACCCTGCAGGTCTGGCGTGTTGCAGGGGGATGTGGACAAATTTTCTGCTTAAAGGGAATGTGTCATCAGGAAATATGTTTTATGTAAAAAATACATACAGAATTTTTGGTGATGTTATGTTTAATCTTCTGTATCAAGCTCTATATTTAAACAAAAACCTGGACACACTGGCCACTAAGCCTAATAATAGATGACACTTCTTGGTCTGTACATAGCACTTTACTGCAGTTATCTGCTTATCATTATAGGCAGGATTAGAAGGACAGCTATCACCTCCTTGTATAGATAACACAATAGGCACTATTCACAATAGGTGATATCACTCCCTCTGCACAGGTCACAGAGAATACCTACAAAACTCTCCGACAGAAGTCCATTGTGTCTATGGACCATGGGGCTACCGTAAAGCGTACATTTTCTTAATGCTTTGTAAATGCTGTTAAGAACAGCTCAGGCAAGATGGCAGGAAATAGAATATATAAATCTGCAATCAGAAAATAAAAACAGATTAGAAAAAAAGGATTTACTATCCAGTTTTAACTGGCGGAAGAAAAAATGGTGACACATTTCTTTTCAGCTAAGCCAACAAATAGGTGTTATAAACTAGACTAGATAGCCTAATGATGCTCCAGATTTATCATCCAGCCTCAGCCACTATGATAGTGTTGGCACATTTACAGATTGTCTGTCTACAGATTAGACAGGATTAGTAAATGTGGGCCATTGATAGATTATGATCATGTTCACATTACATTTGACATTTTAAAGCACTGTTAAAGTTGGGGGTTTCGTGCATCATGAAGATTGCGTTGCGGCATTGCAACATCGCATCTAATGATTGTTACTAGGGTTGCAATAGACAGGGACACACTGCGGCAGTTGCATAAAATCCAACAATATTGGAATTTTGGTCACTGGTCTGAAATTGCACACAACTGTGCTACAATAGACCATAATGCAATTTATGCAACATGCAGCTTGTCCACAACTTTTCTGTTACATGGCTGTTTTTCTATAGAAAAATCACAACTGTAAAATAGTTGCGTGACAGCAAGTTGCAGACAAGTCACACAAATGATTCTGGTCATGTAATTTTGTAAAACACGTCGCCTAGCAGGGGCGGATTGGCCATAGACCTTACAGGGAAGTTTCCCGGTGGGCCACCCAAGCTCTCCTCTCTGCTGTGGACAGGGTACATAATGAGCTGTCAGCGGTAATTAACTTGGAAAATCAGGTACCCATGTACCCACCCAACGACTGCACATGCCCTCCTGAATTCAACTGCTGTGGCCCACATCTCACCTCTCAAGCACCCTGCTCCATATCTTAAGCAGAGAGAACTGAAGCAGGAGGACAGAAAATGGCATCTATTGATGGCCAACACAGAAGATGGTAAGCTTTTGGGGCAATATATTGTGGTATATGTTTCTTATGGGATGGTATTTTTGATATTGTTGACCCCGCCTATTTGTGTTGTCCCACGTTCTGTCAGTCCGGACCGTTAACAACATAGGGCCACTATAAGCCCCAGTTGCCTAGTAGTCCCAGCTAGATCTTGGCTGCAACACCTTTTGCAGCACCAAAAATCACTGTGTAGCAGTGCACCCATTCATGGGTGGACTGGAAAATAGAGTGGTCCTGGAAAAAAAAACTAAATGTGGCCCCATGTTGTAGGCGGATACAAATTGACAGAAGACGGGGCAACACAAGTAGTCAAGGGTAATAGAAGTAGGAGAAGGATGCAATACCATAGTGCGACACAAAATACTGTCCTAGCAGAACCAAATACTACAGTGCAGCACAAAATACTTCCACCCTTGCCACAGTATTCAGGAGGCACCAGAGGTTGTTGGCCAGGTACATAATTACCTGATGCTCCCATCATATATTATGTACTCAGCTGGTGGCCATGTGGAGAGCTTGGGTGGCCCTCTAGTCATTGGCCAACCTGGAAATTTCCCTGTATGGCCTATGGCTAGTATGCCCCTGCATCTAATGACCCAATGACCCAAGAGCTTGGGTGGCCCTCTAGTCATTGGCCAACCGGGAAATTTCCCTGTATGGCCTATGGCTAGTATGCCCTTGCATCCAATGACCCAACTATGAACTAATAATCGTAAAATAAATCCAGCATTATTGGATTTTTTTTTTTCTGACAATTCTGGTTTTGCAGATACTACAACTTGTGAGTTGCGACCCCATTTAGTTAAATGGCTGCACTGCCACACTGCAATCTTTGTTCATACAATGGGTGTTGCGGTCAAGATTGCCGTGTGGCCCCAGTTTAAAGGATACTGTTTTACTGTTATTCCTATTGTTACCAGGAGCATTGAAGCACAGTTCTCAAAATCCATACAAAAATCTGAGATGGGTACAAAAGGAGAAGCTGGTTATCACTAATTTCACCTAAAAGTCTACAAGACAAAGTCAATTACAGACTAGACCCTTTTAAGCAAGACGACTGAGCAAAAACTGCCATTACCTCATCTTCAAAGCATTAGTCACTCATTTTGGTGGAAAAAAAAACACAAAGCAAAACACTTCAAAAACATTAACAGATAATACCATTGAGCATGTGTTTTTAAGGATAAAAGACAAGTAAAAAGGTAATATCACAGTTTACTTCAGGAAGCAGATGTACAGTGACTTCAAGTACACAAAATAGAAATGAATGATAAAAATTAACTTTCCTACAATGTTTGTCAGTCTGCAGGATTTTCTGCATTTCCCTGAAACAATCATACTTGTAGGAATCATTCAGGCACCCCAGATGCTAATTTCCTTCCATATTTGACCAGGAGGCGGGACTTAGACAAGGGGCGGGGCTTACTATTCTTTGTCTCCAAAGGAGTGGGGGGAGGCTGTTTCTGCAGCCAGTTGTCTTACAGGCAGACACATTATTGTGAGAAGGAGAGAAATGGATGCTCTTCTGGGACAATTATAGAAGAATTCTAAAAGCATTCCTCACACTTTTGATTTGGGAAATTATTTCTATATTTAGTGTTCCATACATGTCTGTAATTAGTGTTCCACCACCATGCATCTCTGGCGGCAGCTTATCCCTCTGAAAAAAAACGGGATTGGACATGATGAAATCCAACAGCCTGATAGTTCTCTGCCTCAACATCGAGTCAGGACAACCAATACCCATTAGATGGTCAGCAGGTCCCTCTACTGTAACTTTTCTCTCTCCTCTACCAGCCTCATCAGTTCTACAAAAAGTGGATGTAGAATAGGCAGAAGGAGGTAGGCTGTGGGCAGGTCATCCCTGCCCCGACACATTTATTGATACGTATGCCAGAAAACTGATGCACATTACATCTCAAATCTGCACCAGTTCCATAGATTTCAATTTCTGGGGCACAGAACTCCCATAGATGTGCCAGAATTGCTGCCTCTTAACAATTTTGGCACATCGTCAGAGGGGGTCATTAGTGTTGAGCGCGAATATTAGAATAGAGAATTTCGCCACTTCGAGAATTCTCGAATATTTAGAATATAGTGCTATATATTCATTATATCGAATATTCAGCATTTATTTTCCATTTGCACACATGATTCCTCTCTGCTTCTTGCTTGTGGGCCAATGAGAAGGAAGCAATGTCAAGTTCACAACAATACTTAGTGCACCAATCAGTAATCTGTAGTCAGACCTGCCAAAATGTGAAGTTGCACGTAGTGCGAATAAATATTCTAATCACTGCCGATTAGCGCAATAGCGAATATATTGGAGCACTTGACTCTTTCTGCATATAAAGCTATTGTAATGCTCTGCCGTGCCAACCATTTTCTCCAGTCTCAGGAGAAACTCATGAAACTTCTAGCAGCTTGAAGAATGTAGCCAAAGTGACCCACGCCTGTATTTCGCGTTACAAATTTGCATTACGCGATATTTACATTGCCGATTTTTCGCATGCATTAAAATAATCTCGGATTCTCGAATTCGCGAATATGTGACGAATATTCTACAAAATATTTGTAAAATATTGTGAATTTGAATATGGCCCCTGCTGCTCATCACTAGGGGTCATATTGGGTCACACATTCACTTACAACCATGAATAGCTATGGCTGATGAAGGAAGAGAACAGTGAAGCAGAGAGGTTGACCTTAGGAAACAATGTAAATCAAGACCTTATTATGTCATGCTGATTTCTGTTCATAAATGCGACAAGATTTGTTCACAGTGTCCTATCAATACTGTAGGGAAGATGAGATTTGACATTTGAGTAAAAAATTTTACTATTTTTTACCCATGGTAAAATAAAAATAAAATGAACCAATGCAATGAAGACCTCTGCAGTATGTATTACAAGCAGTTCATTATGCAAGCTAACTTGGATACCAAAGTCAACCAGAAGACCCATGCTGTTTTAAAGGGAATCTGTCACCACATACCTTGATATCCAACCAAATGGATTGATAGGTGTGTGCAGGTCTCCTGAGTAAAGACAGGGCCAGGAAGTTATGTAGTCTTGCCTGGCCTTGGTTTACTGGGACTGCACCTTTGCTTAGGTATTTGACGCATGCCCAGTACTCTCTTTCTGCTTGCCAGGACTGAAGTCATCTTTACTGCACATGCATATGCTGCTGCACCCATTCCTGAAGCAAAGGATCAGTACGGCACTCATGGCACAAAGGTCAGCCCTATCTGGCACTACAGATATACTTACTAAGGATCAGTAAGGAACTCATGGCACAAAGGTCAGCCCTATCTGGCACTACAGATATACTTACTAAGGATCAATAAGGAACTCATGGCACTAAGGTCGGCCGTATCTGGCATTACAGATATACTTACTAAGGATCGGTAAGGAACTCATGGCACTAAGGTCGGCCGTATCTGGCACTACAGATATACTTACTAAGGATCAGTAAGTAACTCATGGCACTAAGGTCAGCCGTATCTGGCACTACAGATATACTTACCAAGGATCAGTAAGTAACTCATGGCACTAAGGTCAGCCGTATCTGGCACTACAGATATACTTACTAAGGATCAATAAGGAACTCATGGCACAAAGGTCGGCCCTATCTGGCACTACAGATATACTTACTAAGGATCAGTAAGTAACTCATGGCATTAAGGTCGGCCGTATCTGGCATTACAGATATACTTACCAAGGATCAGTAAGGAACTCATGGCACTAAGGTCGGCCGTATCTGGCACTACAGATATACTTTCTAAGGATCAGTAAGGAACTCATGGCACTAGGGTCGGCCCTATCTGGCACTACAGATATACTTTCTAAGGATCAGTAAGACACTCATGGCACTAAGGTCGGCCGTATCTGGCACTACAGATATACTTACTAAGGATCAGTAAGGAACTCATGGCACTAAGGTCGGCCGTATCTGGCACTACAGATATACTTACTAAGGATCAGTAAGGATTTCATGGCACTAAGGTCGGCTGGATCTGGCACTACAGATATACTTACTAAGGATCAGTAAGTAACTCATGGCACTAAGGTCGGCCGTATCTGGCATTACAGATATACTTTCTAAGGATCAGTAAGACACTCATGGCACTAAGGTCGGCCGTATCTGGCACTACAGATATACTTACTAAGGATCAGTAAGGAACTCATGGCACTAAGGTCGGCCGTATCTGGCACTACAGATATACTTACTAAGGATCAGTAAGGATTTCATGGCACTAAGGTCGGCTGGATCTGGCACTACAGATATACTTACTAAGGATCAGTAAGGAACTCATGGCACTAAGGTCGGCCGTATCTGGCACTACAGATATACTTTCTAAGGATCAGTAAGACACTCATGGCACTAAGGTCGGCCGTATCTGGCATTACAGATATACTTACCAAGGATCAGTAAGGAACTCATGGCACTAAGGTCGGCCGTATCTGGCACTACAGATATACTTACTAAGGATCAGTAAGTAACTCATGGCACTAAGGTCGGCCGTATCTGGCACTACAGATATACTTTATAAGGATCAGTAAGACACTCATGGCACTAAGGTCGGCCGTATCTGGCACTACATATATACTTACTAAGGATCAGTACGGCACTCATAGCACTAAGGTTAACCCTATCTGGCACTACAGATATACTTACTAAGGATCAGTAAGACACTCATGACACAAAGGTCAGCCCTATCTGGCACTACATATATACTTACTAAGGATCAGTAAGACACCCATGACACAAAGATCGGCCCTATCTGGCACTACAGATATACTTACTAAGGATCAGTAAGGATTTTATGGCACAAAGGTCGGACCTATCTGGTACTACAGATATACTTACTAAGGATCAGTAAGGATTTCATGGCACAAAGGTCGGACCTATCTGGCACTATAGATATACTAACTAAGGATCAGTACGCCACTCATGGCACTAAGGTTGGCCCTATCTGGCACTACAGATATATTTGCTAAGGATCAGTACGGCGCTCATGGCACTAAGGTCGGGTCTATCTGGCACTATAGATATATTTACTAGTTGAATACAGTAAATAATATACATGTATGGATATTTGAAGTTAGCGGTATATAAATGCATTAAGGAACAGGTGTCTCGAGGCATCACATAACTGAACATGTTTACAGTGTCTTACAGCTCTACTTTTAGTATATATTTACTTTTGTATCTGTCACTGTAATACAAGCAATATGCTGGATGATTATTCACCAGTGTTAGGGGGGAGCAGCTTATTTACTGAGTAATCTTTTGAGCAGATAACTATTCCAGCTCTCAGGACAGAAGTTTTATTGTAGAATGACAGCAATTCATAGGGTGAAGAACGTTGCATAATGGCAACCACCGATTCCATAAAGAGGTGTCTAATGGTCATGTACTAAAGATATGAAAAACTGGACTTTGTCAGAATTTGCTTGTTTCCATTTGATCATAATAATTATTTCCAAGTGTGCAGTAACAAGAAGGTCCAAGATAACCAATAAACATTAATAGTGCTTCTCTAAAAAATAATGGTATCACTCACAGGAATGTGACGAGGTAAAGAGCAACATTCTGATGAAAGTGATTGTTAGTAGGTAATGTTTAGGCGATTCTGTTATATTTCTTGTGACTATGCTCACTGGCGTACATAGAGAAGTAAGGGCCCCATAGCAAGGATCAAACCAGGCCCCACAGAGGACAGAAGGGTTTCAGCCTAAACCCTTTTCAATGACCCTTGGGCCAGTTTTCTACTGATTCATTTGCTAAAAGTTGTTCCTTTAGAGCAGGGATGACAAACCTTTTAGAGACCGTGTGCCCAAACTGCAACCAAAATCCCACTTATTTATCCCAAAGTGCCAACATGGCAATTTAACCTGAATACTACAGTCCAATAGTATATCTTCCATGTACTTTATCATTTAGATCTAATACCCTTCCTGCATTCAATGTGCTTCCTCTGCTGCTCATACCACGCACTGATGAATGGCAGGAGAAGTCTAAGGCATATTAGTACACCATAGACTTTTTCCCAGGTGCGGGTTCCCACAGCAAGAGCTCTGAGTGCTGCCTCTGGCACCCGTGCCATAGGTGAGCCACTACTGATTTAGAGGGTAGAGTCCTGACTAGTGTTGGTCATGTTCTCTGGTGTTTGAGTAGACCACATTGCGATGCTCGGGTGCTCTGTAGAAGTCAATGGGAGAACTTAAGCATTAAACCAGGAACCCCCTGCTCTAGTTTGGCTTAGGAGTCCCTGCTCTGACTCCATATATAGCTATGTCCATATATGGAGTCAGTGCTTTGGGACACCCAGTGTATTTAAATCTAATTTAGCCTCTACCTCTTAAAAGTTTATGGTAGGATTTGAACTCACAACCTTCTACATTACAGCCAAGAACCTTAACCACTACACTATAGAGCTGCATGGCCAGTTATTAAAAAAAAAAAAGTTGTAAGTATTCCTATACAGCAGAAGTCTCATATCTTATTTTTTTTTTTGTGATTGGCCATGCAGCTCTATAGTGTAGTGGTTAAGGTTCTTGGCTGTAATGTAGAAGGTTGTGAGTTCAAATCCCATCAGAAACTTTTCAGAAATAGAGGCTAAATTTAATTTAACCCCTTAGGGCGTGTAGGTATGCCCTGTTTCCCGAGTCCTTAAGGACCCAGGGCCTACCGGTACGTCCTGTGTAGTTTTGATCACTGCCACATGGCCGGCAGTGATCGGAACAGGGTGCCTGTTGAAATCATTCAGCAGGCACCCTGTGACAACGCCTAGGGGTGTCCTGTGACCCCCCCGCATTGCCGATCGCTACAAACCGCAGGTCAATTCAGACCTCCAGTTTTTAGCGCTTATGCAAGTTTCTAAAAAAACTATGGCTCTCAGACTATGGAGACACTAAAACAAGTTTTTTGGGTTTAAAAAATGATATTATTGTGTAAAATCTTAATTAATAAAAAAAAGTACACATATTAGGTATTGCCGTATCCGTAAGAACCTGCTATATAAAATATCACATGATCTAACCCCTCAGGTAAACAACGTAAAAATAAAAAATGGTGTAAAAAATGCCATAATTTTGTCACCTTACATCACAAAAAGTGTAATAGCAAGCGATCAAAAAGGTATATGCACCCCAAAATCATACCATTAAAACAGTCATCTCATCCTGCAAAAAATGAGACCCTAACTAAGACAATCGCCCAAAAAATAAATAAAAACTATGGCTCTTAGACTATGGAGACACTAAAATGTTAATTTTTGTTTCAAAAATTATATTATTGTGCAAAACTTAAATGAATTAAAAAAAAGTAAACATATTAGGTATCCCTGCATCTGTAACAACCTATAAAAACCTATAAAAATAGTACATGATCTAATCTGTCAGATGAACGTTGTAAATAATAAAAAATAAAAACGGTGCCAAAACAGGTATTTTTTGGCAAATTTTCCATTTTAATAATTTTTTTCCCGTAACAAAGCAAGGGTTAACAGCCAAACAAAACTCAATATTTATTGCCCTGATTCTTTAGTTTACATAAACACCCCAAATGTGGTCGTAAACCTCTGTACGGGCACACAGCAGGGCTCAGAAGGAAAGGAATGCCATATGGATTTTGGAAGGCAGTTTTTGCTGGACTTGTTTTTTTATACTATGTCCCATTTGAAGCCCCCCTGATGCATCCCTAGAGTAGAAACTCCAAATAGTGAGCCCATTTAAGAAACTACACCCCTCAAGGTATTCAAAACTGATTTTATAAACTTTGTTAACCCTTTAAGTGTTCCACAAGAGTCAATGGCAAATGGAGATGACATTTCAGAATTTCAATTTTTTTTTACTTTGCTTCACAAAAAGTGTAATATAGAGCAACCAAAAATCATATGTACCCTAAAATAGTACCAAAAAAACTGCCACCTTATCCCGTAGTTTCCAAAATGGGGTCACGTTTTTGGAGTTTCTACTCTAGGGGTGCATCAGGGGGCTTCAAATGGGACATGGTGTAAATAAACCAGTCCAGCGAAATCTGCCTTTTAAAAACCACACGGCGTTCCTTTCCCTCTACGCCCTGACGTGGGGCCGTAGAGTGGTGTGCGACCACATATCAGGTGTTTCTGTAAACCGCAGAGTCAGGGCAATAAATATAGAGTTTTGTTTGGCTGTTAACCCTTGCTTTGTTAGTGGAAAAAATGGATTAAAATGGAAAATTTGCCAAAAAATTGAAATTCTGAAATTTCATCTCCATTTGCCATCAACTCTTGGGGAACACCTAAAGGGTTAATAAAGTTTTCTGAAATGTTTCTTGCAGGATTTGAGCTCACAACCTTCTACATTACAGCCAAGAACCTTAACCACTACACTATAAAGCTACATGGACAGTTGCTTTAAAAAAAAAAAAAAAATGAGACTTAAGTATTCCTATACAGCAGAAGTCTCATATTAGATTTTTTTTTTTGTAATTGGCCATGCAGCTCTATAGTGTAGTGGTTAAGGTTCTTGGCTGTAAGGTAGAAGTTTGTGAGTTCAAATCACGCCAGAAACTTTTCGCAATGTGCCAAGTATAGCGAAGCTCGAGCGAACTAGTGTTTGGCCAAGCATGCTCACCCAGCACTAGGCCTGACCAAATTTTCACCTCCAGTAGAAGAGGAGATAATACCAACTAAGACTGGGCCCCATAGCAGTCGCATGGTCTGCCACTATGGTATTTATGCCCCTGACTATGCTAATACAGGTAAGGCTACATTCACACAAATGTATTTTGTTTCTCTGTCTTTTCAGTTTTTTTTGTGGATTGGATGAGAACCCATTCATTTTAATGGGTCTGCAAAAAATGCGGACAGCACACCATGTGCTATCCACATCCGTTTGTCTGTTCCGTAACCCCGCAAAAAAAAAATAGAACATGTCCTATTCTAGCCCATTTTGCGGACAAGGATAGGCATTGTTACAATGGATCTGCAAAAAAAAAATGGAAGTCACATGGAACGTCATCAGTTTTTTTTGTGGATCCGCAATTTGCAGACCGCAAAACACATACGGTCGTGTGAATGTAGCCTCATCGCGATCTTCTCACAGATGATTCAGTAATAGGCAATGCATCAGGAATTGCCACAAGTTTATGGGAGCTTTATGATAACGCTATTGATTTACATTTAATTTAATTCTTTTGATAAATAATTCTTTTGATTTACATAGGAACTGTTTAATGCCTTATCTGTCCAGTGGTGGACCTATATGGTAATGGAATACTTGGTGCCTTTGGATACCTGTTTGGCGAGCATTCGTTCAACTGACAATCTTATCCGATTCCCCTTACATGACTGGTCAGCTTAGCCGAGCACGCATATGTTCTGAACATGGCGGAGGTAAGCCACTGTCCGATCCTTGTTTACCCAGACATTTGCCTTCTGGGAAGTGTTGAGAGGCCCCCATACACATTAGACAGTCAACCCGGCCTTGTATATTTACCCTTAAGGTAGTCATACACCTTTGATTACTGTCAACTGAAAGCTCCTTCAGTCAACAGCTATCTCTCCCATCCAATCCTTCTCTTCCACATCTTCAGTGTGGGGAAGTCAAGAACTTGCCATAAACTTCCCATGCAGACGTCTAGCTTCCTCATTGTCATTCCTCATCTCAATTTTCAGGATATGATTTCCATATCTACTTAACCCTTTACAAATCCAATTTGTATGAAGTTGTACAGCTGTAGCAGGCGTTAAAATGACCTCTGATGCAGAATAGTAACTCACCTTTGTTGTATTACTGTATCATATCGCGTTACACAAACGTAACGCAATACTTGTACTGGCCAACAGATGGCAGCATAAGTGACGTAAATAATAGCCGGCTGCTGCATGCATTGTACAACCATTCTGCCCAATGGCCCAGAGTTTTGTCAGCTCAGGAATGATAGGAGCATGTTACCAGTATGGCCTGTGAGAAAATTCTGTGGTGTAACCAGCTTTACAAGATTTATCATCACACTTGCAGATATAAAACATAATATACATAACATAATATACATATAAATTATTCTAGGAACTGCAGAATTTAATATCTGCAGTTAATGTGAAATGCTGTACAGTAGCGGGAGCTGCAAATAAATAAATGCAATACTGCATTATTACTGCATACACATGGGGTACTAATGTTGGCTCCAGCAGGGCCGTACAGTTGTTTCATGTGCCATCTGGTGGTAGAATAGGGTATTAAATGTAAAATATTCTTCCCACTGTGCAGACAGTGGGTAACGCATTACAATATGTTTCTATAACGTACCGCCACAGCTTATGTGTAGAGTTAATACATTAAGGATTTTAAGATAAGAATTGCTGCATTGTGTGCACATCAGCGCAAACTATGAAAATCTGGTTTTGGTACCGTTCCTAGCTCATAAAATACATGTAGGTACTACTCACATACTGTGTATAATGCATAATATATTTAGAGTCTCCTTTTATCTTTTCACCATCACTGGCCTACTTTTTCCGAAAAATGGACAGCAATGAGAATAGAACAAGAGCAATGGTGTCTAAGTTGTCTCAAGAAACAAATCAAGACACATGCACATGCTGTACTACATGGGTTGACCTGTAATTCTTACTGTACCAAGAATCCTAAATAGTGATGAGCAAAGTTTACCAAAATTTGATTTCACAAAGAAATGCGCTTTGTGATAAGTTACTTTGTCACGAAGTGCATTTCTTTGTAAGTAGCGGGCACAATGACAGGGAATGGCGATTCCGCCAACCCAGTCATTAAACCCCTCGGATGCAACGTTCATTGATGATTGCGGCATCTGAGATGAAAAATGAGGGCTTTCAGGGGTTAATCAGTAAAAAAAATACTCATCCATTTGAGCACCAAGAGGCTGCTGCGGCCATCTTGATTGAAGATCCTGCCTAAAATCTCGTGCGGTGCATGATGACATCATTACGCTGGCTGGCATGGTGACGTCATAAGTCACTGCTCACAAGATTTCGCACGGGATCTTCAATAAAGATGGGTGTGGCGGCCTCTTCGTGCTCAAATGTATGAGGTGAGTATGAATTTTTGTTTTTCACCATTTCACGGAAAATTGATTAGTTACCATGAAGCACGAGGAAATTTGGCTTTGCGACTAAGGGTCCATTCACACGTCTGTAGTGTTTTGCTGTCCGCACACATCGCCGGCATCATTCCTATTCTTGTTCACAACTGCGGATGAGAATAGGACATGCTGTATTTTTTTCCGGAGCCGCAGATGCGGACAGCACACTGTGTGCTGTCCGCATACTTTCCGGCCCCATTGAAAATGAATGGGTCCAGATCTGTTCCGCAACGTTGCGGAATGGATACGGACTCATTCTACGGACGTGTGGATGGATCCTGTGAAGAATATGGATTAATATTTACTGTCAGCCATGTCCTCAGACCCCCATTTGCTGACAGATAGCGGAGGTAGTGAACTTCACAGGAGGGCCCTGCTTCAAAGCCCCAGCGCTGATTGTCATTTGATTCACCTCTTGGCATGTTCATCAGTGTACATGCAAAATAGGTTCCCACCCCCCAGCCATCTGAGTGTCAGCTGGCAAGGAAGAAAGCCCCAGGGGTCCAAGCTTCAAGGAGGCCCCAGGTGGAGAAGGTCACACCTCAGTCAATCAGTTTGGAGCCAAGCTAAATCCTGCAGGAAAACCCCCCAGCAGGAGGTATGAGCCCTTGCCAGGATCAAGGATACCTACCAGGCATGTTGGCACCTACCTTTCATAAGGAATTATGAATCGCTTGGCCATCGCAGGCGCAAACCGGATACATATTTGTGTCCCGTTGGCCACGATGTATGTGCCCATGGTCTTTGTTTAATGGGGCGAGGTCAGGGAAAGGAGATATTCATATCTCCCCATAGAAACCACATAACGGTACCAGGTTTGGACTCTACTTGTAGCCGGAACCCAGGCAGGTACGTTGGTCCCAGAACCATCTCCCTGTGACCCTCTGGTCTGGAGCTATGAACCCTAAAGAGTTTTTTGGGTCATTTGCTGCCAGCCCAGAAGAGGGGGAGTGGACCCCTCCCTAAGGCCGGGAGGGGAGGGGCCGGCTACAGGTTAAAAGACTTGTGCCAGCAAGCGGGCATGGCTTTCTCTGAAGAAGGGTCACATTGTGTAATGTGTTTAGAGGGACCCAGGAACTAGCTGAGATTACAGCCCTTCATGTGGACTCCAGCAAAGAACATCTCACAACCAAAAGGAACTTTCATCTACCCGGTAACTGACTTTTACACTGCTTAACCCTGTTGTACCCATATAATCTGTATCTGTAACCTCAGAGACCACTGTATATATTCTCTGTGTATATTGTGTTAAATCTAGTGTGCCCTTACGGCAATTAAATATATAATTTAATCTTGTGCTATCTTGTATCCCGATCACGAATCCCCACGTCTGTGTTTTGGCCTAGTTGTAAGCTACCGCGGGTTGGTTTCTCACCCTATATAATCCCGTTAGCGGACTGGGCTTATATAAAACAAGAATCTGGTGGCAGATTTCCTGGGCTGAGACAGCGCTGTTTTCACTGCGGCAGTGAAAAGGCTCTCTCAGCTTGTTGCCTCTCTGTGCCCGCGTGGACAGGAGGTGTATGTGTAAACTGTACCAACCTGACCTTACCTGCTCCTCTGGAGGGCGTAACGTCACGTTTTTGGTAACCCATGACCATACCGCTTCTCATGAGCTCGATGTAGACGACGTCAAGCAAGCACGAGGTGTGGTATTTGTCACAGACCCTAATTGAATTTTCCCTGAAATTTGGATCTAAGTCCACTTTGGATACTTACATTCGCTCAACCATAATCATAAATATCTATTTTGTTTTTAATCAGTGATTGGTTTTGCCCATTTATGTCCTGTGTCTACAACTGTAGAGGGTCGCTCCTTTCTTTACCCTCTGCTCTGATGCCATATAAAACCCATTCAGGCATACCCAGTGGATCACCAGACTACCAGTAAGATCACCATAGATATTCTCTAGATCACTACTAGGTATGGGTCACTGGTGAGGAGGTACTGTCTTCTCCAGGGAATCAATGAAGAAATGCACAACTAGGAAGACGTATTATACCTACAAGTCATTGATATAGCTTTAGACTGCTATATACCCTGAGGCTTCAGCATATCGAACCTTCACTGTACAAAGCAGGTACTTAAAGGGCATCTGTCAGCAGACTCGTACCTATGACACTGGCTGACCTGTTACACGTGCGCTTGGCAGCTGAAGGCATCTGTGTTGGTCCCATAATCATATGTGCCCACATTGCTGAAAAAAATAATGTTTTAATATATGTAAATGAGCCTCTAGGAGCACTATCCCTAAAAGCATAGCTCTCTCTAGTACAGAGTGCACGGGAGTTGCAGAGAGAGCAGAGCCTCTAGGTGTAACGGCAACGCCCCTGTTGCTCCTAGAGGCTAATTTGCATATATTAAAACTTAATTTTTCTCAGCAATGCGGTTACATACGAACATGGGACCAACACAGATGCCTTTGCTTGCCAATCGCACATGGAACAGGTCAGCCAGTGTCATAGGTACAAATCTGATGAACGTAAAACATGAACATGAAATTATTCAGAATTGCTTTACTGCTTTTGATTCTATTGTATTTTTTTTCCTTTTTAGCAAACATGGTGACTTTGTGATGCTCTCCGTATGTATTGTACTCGGAGGAATGATATACGCACACCGCTTCTGTGTATGTCATCATCGCCCTGCTGACCAGTAATTAACATCATTTTATCTCGGTGACAAGAATGATCTCTCGTCACGTAGTAATTTAGCTGTAGCCGAGCTATGTGAATGAATTATGTATGAACCCTCTGCTGCATTACAGAAGGATGGCGGAGCAGTCTGTATGGTGGCATGCAGTGTAATGGAACAGGTGTGCCTTGGCTGTAATAGGATCTTCTGTCTTCATTCCCTCAGCGTCATGGGATGCGTTCACGCTGTTTATGGGGGGAAGCATGCTGGGATGTGATCAGGCCAAATGCTACCTAGAGGCTGGAGCAATTCACTGGTAAATAGCTGCATCTGTGGTTTGCAATGAGTTTTCTCTACAAGACAACAGGCACACGTAGCCGCCTGCTGAGAGAACCTGAATCTTGAAATTCATGGGGACCATCTGGTAACAAACAGTTAATTTTTCCTGTTTAACCTTTAGCACAGAACGGCAATGCAATCTTTTCAATATGACAGTTCCTGAAATGATATTTCGATTAGATCTTACTTAAAGGGGTTGTTCAAGCCGGGCAAAAAAAAGTAAAAAAAAAAATAAGAAGTATTACTTAGTTATTTACCCATTTTGGTGAGATTCCTGTTGTCCTCCCTACCAGTGTCTATTTGCTTGGCTACGGTGGTGTTGTGCCCCTATACCCAATGACCACCAGGGGCGGACTGGCCATAGACCCCTCCTCATGGCTGGCGGCTCCGGCCTAAGTGCGCTCCTGTGGTCTTGGCCACCAGAGAGGCCAGTGCTTTTTTCTATAGTGTGCAAGCATGACCACCACTGCTGGATTACAGGATGGTCGAATTCATGAAAACGAGCAACCTATATGTGATGGAAAAATGAATCAAGCCAGCAGGGGAAACAATATGGACAATCACAATACATTAGTAAGTGCCTTGTATTAACTTTCTCTTCCTGATAAATACTACTTGCTGAAGTGACACAACCCCTTTACCTATTCCCCAGAAATAAGCTATATCTAATGTAACTGGAGTAATACTATAGGTAGATATCCACATGCCCATTGGCACCAAATATGAAATCAAAGTCCTACTTGAAAGCTTCAAGTCTGTAGGACAGTAGGCCATCAGATGGCACCTGACTGCTCTGAATGACCATGAGAATTCATGGTGGACGTATTAGCCATGTGGCAAGCAAATTGCAATCAGGATATTTCTTGTCCCATTTTCTGGATTACCCAAGCCCAAACCCTTTAGAATCTATCATTCATCATTCAGTAAGCTACACACTTGAGTTGAAAGCTTCATTCTAAGCTTCTGTCAGCTTTTAAGAGTCTAGAACCTCTTACAAAGAAATCCATATCCTTTACAGTAACTGTTGCTATGAGTTGCCATTTGACCAATACCACCTAGCCGAATTGTTGACCTGTATTGTTCCTTGAGCATGGGAGTATCTTTCTTTATGCATGCTCCTGCTCCCGGCACTTGTATCCATGCAGTGGCGGATTATAATAGGGACGTTCGGGTCGGCAGCCCCGGGCCCAGCGCCGCTGGGGGGCCCAGCGCTGACCCGAACGCCCACATACTGCGGCGGGGCACGGGAGCGCATAGCTCCCTGTCCCGTCGCCGGTCACCGCCATAGGCTTCAGGCCTTGTAGGCCTGAGGCCTATGCGGTAGTGAAATCCCGGCGCAGGCGTGCGTGATGACGTCATCGCGCGCCTGTGCCGGGACGCAGCACTGTGACGCGCCTGACTCATCCCGCCTTCCTCTGCGAGCAAGCGCCTGGCCCTGGACATAGGTGAGTATTTATCTTTTCATTTTTTGTTCATTTTTTTATTTCATGTGCCTACTCTGGGGGGGGAGGGGGGGGGCAGTGGTGGGGGCAAATTATTATGAGAGGGACTACACTATGTGGGGGCAAATTGCTGTATGGGGCAAATTATTATGAGAGGGACTACACTATGTGGGGGCAAATTGCTGTATGGGGCAAATTATTATGAGAGGGACTACACTATGTGGGGGCAAATTATTATGAGAGGGACTACACTATGTGGGGGCAAATTATTATGAGAGGGACTACACTATGTGGGGGCAAATTGCTGTATGGGGGCAAATTATTATGAGAGGGACTACACTATGTGGGGGCAAATTGCTGTATGGGGCAAATTATTATGAGAGGGACTACACTATGTGGGGGCAAATTATTATGAGAGGGACTACACTATGTGGGGGCAAATTACTAGATGGGGCAGTGTGGGGGCAAATTGCTGTGTGGGGGCAAATTATTATGAGAGGGACTACACTATGTGGGGGCACATTGCTATGTGGGGGCAAATTATTATGTGAGGGACTACACTATGTGGGGGCAAATTGCTATGTGGGGGCAGTGTGGGGGCAAATTATTATGAGGGACTACACTATTTGGGGGCAAATTGCTATGTGGGGGCAAATTATTATGAGAGGGACTACTATGTGGGGGCAAATTACTAGATGGGGCAGTGTGGGGGCAAATTGCTATGTGGGGGCAAATTATTATGAGAGGGACTACTATGTGGGGGCAAATTGCTATGTGGGGGCAGTGTGGGGGCAAATTATTATGGGAGGGACTACTATGTGGGGGCAAATTTCTATATGGGGCAGTGTGGGGGAAACTATTGTGTGGGGGTAATTTCTATGTGAGGACAGTGGGGAAATTGCTATGTGGAGGCAAACTACTATGTGGGGGCAGTGTGGGAGAAACTATTGTGTGGGGGAAATTGCCATGTGGGGACAGTGTGGGGTAATTTCTGTGTGGGGAAATTACTATGTGGGGGCAGCGTGGGGAAATTACTATGTGGGGACAGTGTGGGGAAAACTATTGTGTGAGGGAACAGTGTGGGGAAATTACTATGTGGGGGGAAATTACTATGTGGGGGCAGTGTGGGGAAAACTATTGTGTGTAGGAACAGTGTGGGGAAATTGCTATGTGGGGGCAGTGTGGTGGAAATTACTATGTGGGGGCAGTGTGGGGCAAATTACTGTGTGGGGGCAAACTACTATATGGGGGCAGTTTGTGTGAAATTACTGTGTGGGGGCAAATTACTATGGGGGGGCAGTGTGGGGAAAACTATTGTGTGTAGGAACAGTGTGGGGAAATTGCTATGTGGGGGCAGTGTGGTGGAAATTACTATGTGGGGGCAGTGTGGGGCAAATTACTGTGTGGGGGCAAGCTACTATATGGGGGCAGTTTGGGGGAAATTACTGTGTGGGGGCAAATTACTATGGGGGGATTACTATGTGGGGGCAGTGTGGTGGAAATTACTATATGGGGGTGTTGCTATTGGGAAGGCACTGTAGGGGCAATTCTATTATTTCTGGGGACACTATACAGGGATTATTACCTGGAGCACAATAGAGGGTGGTATTATTACTGGGGGTCTCTAGGGGACATTATAGCTGCTGTGGACACTATAGGAACATTTGGGGTAATTTATCAAACTGGTGTAATGCAGAACTGGCTTAGTTGCCCATAGCAGCCAATCAGATTCCACCTTTCATATTTGACAGCTCTTTTGGAAATCCAGTTCTACTTTACACCAGTTTGATAAATTACCCCAATTATATCTATCAGGGTCACTATTTTTTCAGCAGTATAGTTCCTGGGGCATTGAGGAGCACAACGGGCACAGTATTGGGGGTGGCAGGATGACACTGTGGGGACACCAGGATGAGGAGGTTGATGGAAAAATTTAGAAATCTAACATGTCTGTGTTACAAACTGTAGAGACGAGATGCGGCTGAAAGAATTTGCCATAGTGGTCTGGGTCAAATGGAGGAGAAGAGGAAAGAGAAGGTCTACATGACAGGAGATGTCACTGGATGTAACAGGTATGTGGTGCTGTATTCTTCTCTATGTCTTTTTTATTTCAATTATATGTATTTTAAATTTGGCGACCAAATTTTTCAGTTTAGGACCCAATTTGGGGTATTCTTTTTTAGTCTGAAGATGTCATATGGCCTAAGAAGAGACTGTGGCGCCCATGAAGCACCGCAGCCTCTTCATACAAAAAAAAAAACTAAACTAAAATGGAGGGGGGGGGGGGGGGCCCTAAGTTGGGTAGACAGCCCCGGGCCTATCATGCACTTAATCCGCCCCTGTATCCATGATAATATTCCATGTCGTGATGGCAAGTGATTTACTGTGTATTGTGTGCTTTCAAAAAGTTAGATATCTCATAGCAAAATATCAATGTTTTTGATTGTTGGAGATCCGAGTGCAGAGACCACTGTCGATTGCTAGAACAAGGAGAAAGAAGCCCCCACACTTCTCACTGCAGGAAATAGGCTGAACAGAAAGTCTGTAAGTCTGCAATCCATCTTTACATGGGTCAAGTAAACACCACCTTGTTCAAAGAGAATGGGTCACCAAAATGTTTTTCTGCCAGTATAAACCAGATAGTAATACCTATTCTTTTTTTCTAATCTTGTTTTATTTTATGATTGAAGATTTTTTATTCTGTTTCCTGAACATGATTATGGGGCAGCCATCTTGCCTGAGCTGTTCTTAACTGTATTTAGAAATAATTAAAAAAATTGCTTTAAGTCAGTCACATGGGCCATAGACACAATGGACAGAAACTAACCCCATTGACTTCTATAATTTTCTACACATGCTCTGTGACCTGTGCAGAGGTCAGGAGGGAGTAGATATGCTTCAACAATCACCTATTGTGAATGGGGCATCTTGTGTTATCTATACACAGAGGTGATATCTGTTATTCTAATCCTGCCTGTAATGGTACGGAGATAACTACAGTAAGGTAGACCAAGAAGACCAAGTGTGAAAACCAGGTTTTTATATGTTCAAATATAGATATTGACATGGAAAATTAAAAATAGCCACCGATCAGATACTGATGGCCTATCCAATGGAAAGGTCGTCAGTTTTAACATCTTTGAAAATCCCTTTAAAGGACATCACCAGCAATTATTTTTCACATATGTGAATCCTCTATGTAAAAATGGGTGGATGGGGATGTGATATCATTTTTGAAGTCACTCCATGTTTTCTACTTTTTGTCTTGGATCTTTAACTTCCTCATTCGTTTGGAGTTTTAGCACGCCAAACAGCCTCGCTTGACTTTCTCAGTCGGACCATTCACTGCGGCCAGAGAGAGAAGTGGGATGAGTAACCCTAACCCTAAGTTCACACCTGAGCATTTTACAGCGCGTTCCTACGCGCTGTAAAACGCTCAACAAGGAGAAACCAATGCTTCCCTATGGGAATGGTTCTCACCTGGGCTTTTTTACAGCGCGTACGATCGCGCTGTAAAACGCCCGACGCTCAAACAAGTTCTTGAGCTTTTTTGGGGCGGTTTGTCGCGCGTTCCCGTACATAGAAATTTGGGAACGCGCGACAATGTGTGTTCGTTTGTCTCTGTATGCGCGATTGTAAATGCCCGTACAATCGCGCATACAGAGCGCTCCTTTCAGAACGCTCAGGTCTGAACCCAGGGTTAATCAATTAGGGCATCACACGTTACACTGATAAGTGCAACGCTATTCTGTGGACTTTTTTTTTATATAGGCATAGAAAGAAAACAATAGAGCTGTCATTCTGTTTATCCCAATTCTACAAATCTACTATTATACGAATGGATAACATATAGTAAACTAACAATGGGTTACGTATCTACATAGGAGTTTTATCTCTCTGTGCTGACTGCAGCAGAAGGACAATATTTTGAATGGTAATATTTTTCAATGGTATAATATTGCCAAAATGAAAAAAGAAAAACAGCCAAAAATGCTTAATAAAAAAACAAAAAAACCTCTTTAAAAAAAAACACACCAAATAGTCGGTGGACAGGTGTTTTGCGCTGAATCTGGAAGAAACGTGACACTTCCTTGAACCTTAACCTCCGTCCAGTAGCTTAGAGTCGATAATCCAGAGTAAACAGCAGGAAATAAAGGGAAAGTGACTGTCCTCCACTATAGGGCAATCTGACAAAACTGCTACTTGCTGGCTCATTATGTGAGTCTTCACACTGTTAATAAAAAATCACTGTATTAAATATCCAGAGCGGTGATGTCACCTTGAATCACGGTTTGTCCTGCACAGATCTGTATGGCCTCCTTACAAAAAGCTGCAGCTTGTGAAACATTAATCAAATTATCAGGCTGAGATCTATACCCACTGAGTGTTTATAAGATTAGAAAGCTATTTCTGCTCCTGTGTTCCATTTAGCTCATGAATGCTATTTTGGTGCCAGACTGCCCTTAAGGTGCAGAAATTGTACAATGATAAATTCATTCATTATTCTCCCTCTTGGTTTCTTAGGATCGTTTTACCCTCCTTTTGTATCCCTTATAGACAACTGTGAAGACGACGTACAATCATGCTGTCACCTTTAAATCAACAGTGTTAGAAGAAGGATTAGAAGTAAAAACTCAACAGGACTTGTTAGGCGTAGAGAAAAGAGCTAAAAGCGAGAACATGTTGTATGTACTGTATATGTCAGGGATTCTTAACGGTATATGGTTGTAGCCATTTCTATCGTTTTACACATAATTAGTTAACAAATATAGAGCTAAATAATAAAAAAACTAAAATGTATAAAAGTACAAAAGTATAACAATAATCTTTGCACAATGTCATCCCCTAATGATGACCATGTGAGGATGACCAGTATTTTGTATTTATGATTATGACCCGTATCTTATTTTATTATAAAAACTAATAAAAAGAGAATTGAAAAGAAAAAAAAGTATGACCAGTATAGATCTTTGTAGTTTTATAAAAGAAAAACATTATTAACTCCTTCCCAATCACTCCACATAAATATACATCTAAATTGTAGGGTAACGATTAGTTGTTATGGCAGCCTGGGACCTTGTGAAGACTCCCAGGTTTGCCATATTAAACTACCTATTAATGTCAACAACCGGTTTGACATCGCTGCAGCCAATCACTGGCCCTTGTGTCAGGGAAAGCACCAATAGATATTATCTGTCTCCTATGTGGACCCCATTGGTGCAAGCAGCCATAGCCAACCATAGCTGCCATAGTTGTTATAAAGAAATTCTTCCTGTGTTGCTACAACATTTATCTACTGTGTGAAGATGAACAGCTTGGGTATAAGTTCAAGTTCCTGCAACAGTTTTTTCTCCAGTGGCAGCCCTTGCTCATGTAACACCCCCGAGTGGTGTTGCCACTCCTACACCCCGCTACTGTCCTTAATGTTCTAACAAAGTCATCTGTGCATTATGTTCCAGGTCCTCCACACTGCATTCCTAATAATGTTGTTATGTAACTGTTCATATTGATCTGCCTGGTTCACCAGCAGGTGGCAGCAAACATGGCAGAGCTGTACTTAGAGAGAATGGAACTTGCCATTCCATTCTAACCCCCCTATGTAGGGGAGTGGGCTAGTCCTACTTCCTTCAGGAAGGGTAGGGAGTGGAACCAATTAGAGTCAGTCTACAAACCGGATTCCAAAAAAGTTGGGACACTAAACAAATTGTGAATAAAAACTGAATGCAATGATGTGGAGATGGCAAATGTCAATATTTTATTTGTAATAGAACGTAGATGACAGATCAAACGTTTAATCCGAGTAAATGTATCATTTTAAAGGAAAAATACGTTGATTCAAATTTTCACGGTGTCAACAAATCGCCAAAAAGTTGGAACAAGTAGAAATAAGAGGGTGGAAAAAGTAAATTTGAGCATAACGAAGAGCTGGAAGACCAATTAACACTAATTAGGTCAATTGGCAACATGATTGGGTATAAAAAGAGCTTCTCAGAGTGGCAGTGTCTCTCAGAAGCCAAGATGGGTAGAGGATCACCAATTCCCACAATGTTGCGCAGAAAGATAGTGGAGCAATATCAGAAAGGTGTTACCCAGCGAAAAATTGCAAAGACTTTGCATCTATCATCATCATCAACTGTGCATAACATCATCCGAAGATTCAGAGAATCTGGAACAATCTCTGTGCGTAAGGGTCAAGGCAGTAAAACCATACTGGATGCCCGTGATCTCCGACACTGCACCACAAACAGGAATGCTACTGTAAAGGAAATCACAGAATGGGCTCAGGAATACTTCCAGAAACCATTGTCAGTGAACACAATCCACCGTGCCATCCACCGTTGCCAGCTGAAACTCTACAGTGCAAAGAAGAAGCCATTTCTAAGCAAGATCCACAAGCTCAGGCGTTTTCACTGGGCCAGGGATCATTTAAAATGGAGTTTGGCAAAATGGAAGACTGTTCTGTGGTCAGACGAGTCACGATTCGAAGTTCTTTTTGGAAATCTGGGACGCCATGTCATCCGGACCAAAGAGGACAAGGACAACCCATGTTGTTATCAACGCTCAGTTCAGAAGCCTGCATCTCTGATGGTATGGGGTTGCATGAGTGCGTGTGGCATGGGCAGCTTGCATGTCTGAAAAGGCACCATCAATGCAGAAAAATATATTCAGGTTCTAGAACAACATATGCTCCCATCCAGACGTCATCTCTTTCAGGGAAGACCCTGCATTTTTCAACAAGATAATGCCAGACCACATTCTGCATCAATCACAACATCATGGCTGCGTAGGAGAAGGATCCGGGTACTGAAATGGCTAGTCTGCAGTCCAGATCTTTCACCTATAGAGAACATTTGGCGCATCATAAAGAGGAAGGTGCAACAAAGAAGGCCCAAGACGATTGAACAGTTAGAGGCCTGTATTAGACAAGAATGGGAGAACATTCCTATTTCTAAACTTGAGAAACTGGTCTCCTCGGTCCCCAGACGTCTGTTGAGTGTTGTAAGAAGAAGGGAAGATGCCACACAGTGGTGAAAATGGCATTGTCCCAACTTTTTGGGGATTTGTTGACACCATGAAATTCTGATTCAACATATTTTTCCCTTAAAATGGTACATTTTCTCAGTTTAAACTTTTGTTCCGTGATTTATGTTCTACTTTACCCCCGACTAGGGGAAGGGCTTGTAACACAGAATGCGGAGGTCAGGGGTACGTGTAACTCAGGGTGCGCTGGTCAGGGGTGCTTGTATATCAAGGTGCGCTAATCAAGGCTGCATGTAACGCAGGGGGCGCTGGTCAGGGGTGCAAGGCAGATAGAAAAGATACTTACAGTTCTGATGTGCTCTGTCCTTGTGCCTTCTTCCTCTAGGCGTGGTGGCAGGGGGAGGGGCGTGCAACGATGTTTCCTGATGTTAAATCCCCAAGACGCATTCTTTTCTGCCTCTGCAGGCCCTGCTAGGCTGAAATACACAGGCAGCCAATGGCAGTGCTGCCCTCTCCCTCCCAGCCAATAGCAGTTCAGGTGGGCGGGGGAAGATTCACTTGGCTGCCGACTGCCGAGGAGCCCGTAGTGAAGCGGTTGGGCAGCATGGGCAGTACTTTCAGTTTGGCAAAACTGACATATCGCCGCTGTACTCAGGGCCGTCTTTAATATTGATTGGACACTGGGCAAGAATTTACTTGGGCCCCCTGGATTCCGCCTTCTTACACCCAGCATGCAATCACGCCCTCCACCACAACACACAATTTTTTTTTCCACACACGTCGTAAAGTAGAAAACTTTAATAATGATGAGTGGCCACTAGAGGTGTTCCTTGGCAGTAATGTAAATACTGCCTTTTTTTTCTGAAAAGGCAATGTTTACATGAAAAAGCTTGCAGAGACATGCTATAGACACCAGAACTACTACGTTTAGCTGTTGTGGTTCTGGTCCCTTAATATAGAGAAAAAAAAGAATCAGCACAAAAGGATCAAATAAAATGGCTGTATGATTATTCTAAACATTAAAAAAGGACAACTTCTGACACAAATATATAGTATTTTGCAGACTACATTTTTTTTTCCAATGTGCAGATAGTACTGTACTACTGACCCCTCCATCCACCCCTACATACAGGGTAATACAGCACCACATACCTCTTACATCCAGTGACGTCTCTTTGATGTAGATGTTCTCTTTCCTCATCTTCTCCTTTCAGACCAGGCCACCATTTTTCAGCCATTTCTCGTCTCTGTAGTTTGACAAACAAAATCTTAGTTTACTACTTTTCCATCATCCTCCCATCTTCTGGACAAATCACTCTACCACTCCCAATACTGTGCCACTGTGCTCCCCAATACTATACTGCAGAAACAGATAAGCCCCCTGATAATACTATTACCATGCAGATAGTGCCCTTCAATAATTATTGGCACACAGTGCCCTAAAATAACTGTACCCAGCAAATAGTGCCCCTGACACTAACAGTGTAAGCATAACGTCCCCCAAAAATAATTGTGGTAAGCTGATACTGTGCCAAGGTGCCTCCTCTGCTAGAGCACACATGGTAGTAATAGTGCTCATACAGTGCCCCCAACATGTCCCCACTGTGCCCCAGAAGAAATAATGCTCCCATAGTGCCCATACTAGTAATCATGTTCCCCATAGACCCCCAGTAGTAATAAAGCCTATCATAATGCCCCCCCCCCCGTAGTAAAAATTCTCCTTATAATGTGCCAGTGCAAAAAATGCCCCTTTTTAATGCCCGCAGTTGAGCTAATGTCCCCATGGTGCCCCCATAATTTGCCAGTATAAAATACCCCTATATAGTGCCCCCAGTAAATGCCCCATAGTGCTCCTCTCCCCCCTTCTTCCTAGTGCCCCCCATAATGTACCAGTATGAAATGCCCCATATATAGTGCCCCAGTAGATGCCCTCAGTGTCCCCCATAATTTGCAAGTATAAAATACCCCTTCTTAGTGCCCCCCATAGATGAGCCCATAGTACTCCCCTCTCCCCTTCCCCATATTACCCACCATAATGTGCCCCAGTATAAAATACCCCTATACAAAGCCCCCCATATAAAATACCCCTTTTTGTGGCCTCTGTAGATGCCCCCATAGGGTTCCTCTCCCCCCTTCCCCCATATAAAATACCCCTTCTTTGTGGCAAGTGCCCCCATAGATGCCCCCAATCATGTGCCAGTAACAAGTTACCCCATAGATGCCCCCGATCATGTGCCAGTAACAAGTATCTCCATAGATGCCAACCAATCATGTGCCAGTGAAAAGTACCCCCATAGATGCCCCCAATCATGTGCCAGTAACAAGTGGCCCCATAGATGCCCCCAATCATGTGCCAGTAACAAGTGCTCCCATAGATGCCCCCAATCATGTGCCAGTAACAAGTAAAAAATTAATAAACATGTATACTTACCTCCATCAGCTGGCAGCGATGCAATGCAGGCCTCTTCCAGCCTGTGTCCCACGCTGTATAGCTCAGGTGGCGCAATTACATCATCGCTCCGCCTGCACCGGCCTGATAGGCTACAGGCATAGTGCCTGCAGCCTATCAGAGGAACGGGGAAGGGAGACGCCTCTCCCTCCCGTGCCCCGCTGCAGCACTTCCATATGTATCGCTGTCCTGAGGACTGCGATACAGATGACTATGGAGATGGAAGCGCTCATCTCCCTGTGCCCTGCCACCGTCCCCCACGTCACCAGTGGCCAGCGGGGCTCAAGAGGCAGCTGCCCCTTTTCCCCCATGTTAAAGACGTCCCTGGCTGTACTAGTGGCGGCGGCCAGCGTTTTAAAGGGGAATTAGCGGGGGGCAAGGAATAACCTAGGGGTGGCATTTGCCCCCCCCCCTTGCCCCCCTGTAGCGACATCTATGAGCTAGGCTCTATTGTAATGAATGAAGGTGTGCTGCAATACCATACACAACCTGGTGACAGGGATGGCGGTATTTTTGGCCTTGGCTTTTCTAATCCTGGACAACCCCTTCAATGATATTCACTCATTTAAAGGAATGAATAATGCACTGGAACATTGCAGCAGCTTGTATGAGCAATAGAGACCGTAAAGTGAACCATGAACCTTGACTTTGAGAGTGGGACATGACATTCTGTCATAATAGATCCCCTGCATAACGGAAACGGGATGGATCCGTTTAGCAGCCCATAGACTTCTATTATGACGGAATTAATAACGGAATGCCTCTAAAGTCATTCCGTTATACATTCCGTCATAGAATTGCGTTAATGTTCCGTGGTAACGGAATCCATAACGCAATTCTACTTTTACCACCAAACGAAGCTTGAACGAATTTCAAAAGATGAAATTCGCTCATCTCTAAACATAACCTTGTGTTTATTCAAAGGAAATACAGCTCACCTCATAAAACCCAGTGAGCGGCGCAGAACGAGCTGCACTCTGCTTTGAAGTCACATACAGAGGATTTTCTACCTATTTTGACATCGTCCTGAAAATTTATCTCCAGGTTAAACTTTTAACTGTTCTCATCAAACGGCTTTAATTATCACATTTATTTTCCATGGGATTAAAAAGTGCAGTAACCCTTCCGAGCCCATGTGACGGTCATACAGGCAGCGTGATGTGCCTTGCCTCAGCACTGCGCAGTGTATGTTAGCTCTAGGCGTAAAGGGTGAGCTCTTTGTAACCTTATTTGGACACGCCGGTTGTGTGTGTCAGGGGTCTGGCAGATGAGAACCGGCGGTGTTTACAGCTATGGTATACACACAGAGGGCAACACAGGGAACTTCATCAGATAAACTGTAAAAGCACTTTCAGAGTTTCCACTCTTCCTGTAACAGTGTACTGTACGCTTGTCATTCCCAGGTCAGGCCGCTTCTCCTGTGCTTCATGCTAGCATTGATAGCTAGTGAACTGATGCCTCCAGTCTTCTGCTATATTTTGACAGCCATAACTTTTGTATTTTTACATCGACAGAGCCACGTGGGGGGCTTTTTTTTGCAGGACGAGCTGTACTTTTTAGTTGTACAGTTTTAGGGTACATACGACTTTTTGATTACTTTTTCTTAAATTTTTTGGGGTAAGGTAACATGACCAAAAAAACTGCAAATCTCCTTTAGAACTGCAAATCTTCCATTACAGCATTCCTTGCACAATATAAATATTGTTTTTTAATAGTGTGGGCATAAATCGGCATTTAATACATGTTTATTGTTTATTTTTATGTGTAAAATTGGAAAGGGGTGATTTGAATTTTTTATACTTTTGCATTTTTTTTTATTTTTAAAAATATTTCACATTCTTACTATACTTTTTAGTCCCTTAAGGGAACTTGAACATGCTACCTTCTAATTCTCATCATTTACCCATAGACTGTAATAGAATACTATTGCAGTCTATAGGACTTTACCTGGTTTCTTGTGAAGATGTTCTTCATCCGCGGGTTTGCAGACAGCGCACTCCGACAGGCCATCACAAGGCCCCAGGGTGTCAGAGCAACTGATTGGAGCCCAATCCTTGTGTCTAACCCCACAGATGCAGTGGTCACTATTGACGCCAGCATCTGAGGGGTGAATTGACCAGGGTCAGAGTCATCTCCATTCCTGGTTACTGTGTAAGCTCTATTTTACGGTTGGCATTTGCCATGCCTGGAGCGAGCTAAGGGGAATTTTGTCAAGTACTATGAACTGCTGACCAGATGAACTTTCATTTTCATGGGTGGATATTGAATATGGCCACCATTTTGACATGATCAGTATTTGGTTAGTATTTTGTATAGGTATAAAATGGGGAGGGGGGGGGGGGGGGTCCAATACCTAGAAGAGGCACATATATTTCTATTATAGTCTTTTTCTGTAGGATCCACTATACTGACCAAGTAGTCTTTGCCAAATGATAGACCTTACATTTACATTTTGATCATTATTTTTCAGCAGTATTTGGCCTCATGCACACGACCGTTGTTCTGGTCTACATCCGAGCCGCAGTTTTTGCGGCTCTGGGGTGGACCTATTCACTTCAATGGGGCCGCAAAAGATGCGGATAGCACTCTGTGTGCTTTCCACATCCGTTGGTCCGTTACGTTGCCCCGCCCAAAAAAATTTAACATGTCCGCAAAACGGACAAGAATAGACATTTCTACAATGGTCCGCCTGTTCCGTTCCTCAAACTGCGGACCGCAAAAAACGGAACGGTCGTGTGCACGAGGCCTTAATCAGACAAAATCAGATGCTGGTTAAAAACGCAGAAGAAACTAAAATCTTTCCATTATCTTTCCTGGTTTTGACTTACAAATGCTGATGTAAAATACTGACCAAATACTGAACGATGTAAGAGGCCTTAGAATTTTTGGTGAGTATCTGCTATATTTTTTTTTTGCGTTTTGAACCATTCCAATTCCATTCTGCAGTATATGTAGAAAGTGCTCAAAGCTCAGCTCTACTATTAAGTATCCAACTGGGAAAAGGAAGTAAAACATAACCAAAAAATCAGATGAAAGTAATTTGATTTCACATGTAATCTTGTTTTCAGAAATGGTTTGCAGTTTACTCAAAATGGAAGCTGCGGGACTATGTCAAATATAAGTATCTTTTCTTTCCTCGCTAAAAATTGTTTTCTAATTACTTTGCAAAGTTAACAATGCACCCGTGGCTTTGATGATTTCCAGTTTTTGTCACGAACCAGCAGGTGTAAACCCACTGTGCCACGTGTGCTACCTCCTCTAAAGGCGTTGTCTAAGTGTACCCCTCGATTCTTCACAGTACCCCTGATGGTGGGGATAGATTTTCCAGAGGGGAACACCAGGTCGCTACCTCTTGAAGAGGGTAGGCACATGAGGCAGCTGGTCCAGGTGGACCAGGAGGTACCTGAGAAGGTACCAGAAGTACAAGCATAGTCAGACAGGCGGCGTCATTACCAGGAGCAACAGCTCAGGACCGAAGGATAAGGCAGAGGCGTAGTCAGACAGGCAAAAGGTCAGGGCAGGCGGCACAGGAACAGATCAGGCTATCTGGGTTGGCAACAGCAGAGTCAAGGCAAGCAGACAGGGATCAGACAAGTAGCAGAATCCCGGAACAAGGTATAAGTCAGGAGCACACGTGAGTATCAGCAGCTTAGCAAACACAAGGACCTTGACATTAAAGGGGTTGTCCTAGTTATGGAAAAAAATAATATAGCACAGAAAATCTGAGCTAAGCAAGTTTTATGCCCAAAAAAAATATATAGATATTTCCTCATTTATCTGGTTCTTTTCTGGCCCTTTGTTTACATGCAATAAAAACAATCTCTGCCCCTCCCCATGCTCTGCTAAGGGAGTGAATACAAGAGCTGCCCTGAGTGACATATCTGCCTGCTGGGAGACTCAGCAGCATGTTGTATGTGTAGGACTACAAGTCACAGCTGTATAATGACATTGCTAAGGGAGTGGATACAAGAGCTGCCCTGAGTGCTGGGAGAAAACAGCAACTTGTAAGTGTAGAACTACAGATTCCACTTATATAATGACACTGCTAATACACACAGGATCTTCCCCCTACCTGTAATGCTTTGCAGAACTCTTTCAGCTCCTGTGCCCAGCATTTGTCTCCTCACTGCCTATAGCTACACAGTAAACACTTCAGCCCTGAGTCTGTGCAGCTGAAGGGGTTAAGAATCCTAGGATAGAGAGCAGCCCGGCAGTAAAGGGGCGTGGCCAGCACAGTGACATCTCGTTTACAGGCTTGTAAACAACCTTTATCAGAGCAGGGAGAGAAGCTGACATCACAGGTCATGTGACCCTCAGTGAAATCTGAGAAACCAGCCACTGGAGATAAAGTGAGTTAATTGGAAAGCTGTTACATTTGCCTAGTTAGGAACATAGAAAGAACAAAAAAATAACTCGGACAACCCCTTTAAAGGGAACCTGTCACCGGGATTTTGTGTATAGAGCTGAGGACATGGGTTGCTAGATGGCCGCTAGCACATCCGCAATACACAGTCCCCATAGCTCTGTGTGCTTTTATTGTGTAAAAAAAATGATTTGATACATATGCAAATTAACCTGAGATGAGTCCTGTCCCTGAGATGAGTCAGGGACAGGACTCATCTCAGGTTAATTTGCATATGTATCAAATCGGATTTTTTACACAATAAAAGCACACAGAGCTATGGGGACTGTGTATTGCGGATGTGCTAGCGGCCATCTAGCAACCCATGTCCTCAGCTCTATACACAAAATCCCAGTGACAGGTTCCCTTTAAGGCTTCTTGGAAGGGGGCTGAGCTACTTTAGTACCTGCAGGAGAGCCTGGGTTGGTTAGCGAGGTCACATGACCCAACCCATGCAGCCCAGGAAGTGATGCGTGCCGCCCCTAGGGCAGTGTAGCAAGAAACCAGCAGCAAGCATGCTGTGGTCAGGGCTGAGTGGAACCCGTGGAGCTGAATCCTCAGCACCACAGCACAACAGCGGCAGAGCCCAGGACTGCAGCGGTGGATGGAAAGATCACCGCTGAGCACGGCGCACAGGACCATCAGCCGTTGTAGATTAAAAAACTTTTCAATATTGATGTTTACGATTACAATGCAAACATATTAAAATCACTAAATGAGTTACAAAGAATCCAGGAGACTTGGTAGAGTCTGATGAATTAGATTTTAGGAGACAAACCTACTCTGGCTGAATCTTCTTCACCAACCATGTTATTAAAGGGGTTGTCTGGTACTATGGGGGTGTTAGACTATATATTGTATACTGTGGGGTGTTATACTATATACTGTGAGGTGTTATACTATATACTGAATGCTGTGGGGTACTATATACCGTGGGGTGTTATACTATATACTGTGGGGTGTTATACTCTATACTGTGGGGGTCTTAGACTATATATTGTATACTGTGGGGTGTTACACTATATACTCTGTGGTGTTATACTGTATACTGAATAATGTGGGATACTATATACAGTGGGGTGTTATACTATATACTATAGGGTGTTAAACTCTATACTGTGCGAATGTTATACTATGTAGTGTATACTGTGGGGTGTTATACTATATATTATATACTGTGGAGGTGTTATTCTATATACTGTGGGGGTGTTATACTATATACTGTATAATGTTTGGGTGTTATAGTATATACTGTGTGGTGGTATACTATATACTATATACTGTGGGGATGTTATACTATATACTGTATAATGTGCTGGTGGTATACTATCTACTGTAGGCTGTTATACTATAGACTGTAGGGGTGTTACACTATATAATGTATGCTGTGGGGTGTTATACTATATACTGCATAATGTGGGGTGTTATACAATATACTGTATAATGAGGGGATGTTATACCATATACTGTATACTGTGGGAGTGTTATTCTATATACTGTATACTATGGGGTGTTATACTATATACTATATATTGTGCGGTGTTTTTATACTATATTACTATATATTATTAAGGGATGGGGGTGTTATACTATATATGTGATAAATAGCTTTCTTTAATATTCACCATAAAAAAATAATATGGGGAGGAATGCGAAAGGGAGGATAGTCAGGGTAAATGGATGGAAGGGGGCCTACATGGGTAAACGACCCCGGGCCTATGATACACTTAATGTGCCTCTATTACTGGTGCGCTCACTGATTGGCTGTTTAGTAGTGCCTCTACAGTACAGTACAATAGTACTTGTCCTGTACTGATCTTTCCCTATGTCAGACTGATCGACTCCTGTAGTCACCAGGTGAAGGTGGCTCACTGTGTTCACCGTACAGGACCCTGAGCCTCTACAGCTCCTTGCTGCTTTCTATGGCATTTAAATGTAATGATTTGGTTTCTGCCCTAATAGACAGCACCAGACAAGATATATATGCAGAAATCGGATCCTATCAAACAAGAAGGAAAGGGAGGAGATGGCAGAGGAGCAGGAGAAGAGGTTGGACCCATCCTCAGCTGATTTGCATACTGATTAAGGGTCCATTCACATGTCCATTGTTTCTTTCCTGATCTGTTCCGCAATAAATGGAACAGATCAGGAAAGAAAAAACGGACGTGTGAATAGACCCTAAAAGTCAATATCAATATACGCAGCTGACCGAACCCTACAACGCATTGTACCTGGATAGTTTATTTCCTACTGACTCCCTTTAAGCAGCTCTGCTATAGGAAAGAAATTACATCTACATAAACCATAATGGAATTTCTGTTTGGAAAACAATTTAAAAACAAACAAACATGCATTTACTAACGAGATTTTTTTCCAATCTCCTTTTACCATGTGTGAGGCTTTCCAATATTGTAGCAGAAATGCCACAGCAAAGCCTGTTATAAATTGATTTCCAAATTCGACATAATTACTTCTATCCCCTGCTATCTATGGGCAATGTTTTATTTTAATTTACTTTTCATACTCTCAGGAACTAGAAATCATCCTCTATCATTTGCGTTTAAAGGGCGAGGTTTATGTTAACTTATTACAGGATGTTAACAGCATTGACGATCCTTCAGATGGAAAATTCTCCCACTGTGAAACATTAATGAAACAGAGTGACAAACACTCCACTGGCCTTCTCTTACTTCACCAAAATGTCAAGTTATCAAAGCCATCTTGTTTAGGATTTAAGTGTGCTAACAAGGAAAACCCAGAGGGCCTCTAATTTCTCCTTAAATGGAATCAAACAGCCATATCCAACTAAACAGTTGTCTTCAGCTATCAGCTCTGGGATCCATCTTCCAGACTATTGATGTGTTTGTTATTAGGCTGTAAATCTATTGCTTAGTGAATACAACCCCTCAGATTAAGCAAAAAAAAAAAGTTTAACATGGATATTTTAAAATGTGCACTTATTATTTTGAGGCATTTTTTAATGAACATGTTTTATTTATAATATTTTTTATATTTTTTAACCAGTCGTGAACAAACAAGAAAAACAGTAGACCGAGGAGAGAAAGTAGGAGGAGGGAGGTGGGAGAAAACATCTGGGAGGAAGTCTTTGTTGTCATGGACCTAATGGTGGATGCAGCACTATGTTGAAGTGGCCCTTCTGGGAAGAGAGCAGCAGAGAACATTGGGCCAGGTTTACTAATGTGTCTGCAATACCTTGAATCTGTCTAAAAAGTGGCAAAAATTGAAACAATTTTGGTGCAATCTGGCACAACTAAGGTTTCTACACTGTTTTCCAATTTGCTTAAAATTGGGGTGAGGCTTATCAGGAAGGGACAGACCTTTGTGGGAAATGGGCATGGGCTAAAATGCACCATTTTACTCCAAAATGGCATCAAATTCCAAATCAGTTGGTATAAAGCTAGACAAAACTGCTCCATAATTTATCTTCAGAGCCACTATGATACATATGACACAGGTCTGGATGGCCTGTTTAAGTTTACGCCATCAATAGGATTAGTAAATCTGAGCGGTTGTGTCCATAAGGCCTCTTTCAGACGGGCGTTGCGGGAAAATGTGCCGGTGCGTTGCGGGAACACACGCAGTTTTTCCGCGCGAGTGCAAAACATTTTAATGCGTTTTGCACTCGCGTGAGAAAAATAGCGTGTGTTTGGTACCCAAACCCGAACTTCTTCACAGAAGTTTGGGCTTGGGATCGGTGTTCTGTAGATTGTATTATTTTCCCTTATAACATGGTTATAAGGGAAAATAATAGCATTCTGAATACAGAATGCATAGTAAAATAGCGCTGGAGGGGTTAAAAAAATAAAAATTTTTTTAACTCACCTTAGTCTAGTTGATCGCGCAGCTCGGCTTCTCGTCTGTCTCCTTTGCTGAACAGGACCTGTGGTGAGCATTCATTGCAGGAACAGGACCTGTGGTGACGTCACATGATCCATCACCATGGTAAAAGATCATGTGATGGATCATGTGATGACCGGAGTGACGTCACCACAGGTCCTGTTCAGCAAAGGAGACAGACGAGAAGCCGGGCTGCGCGATCAACTGGACTAAGGTGAGTTAAATTATTAAAGTTAAAAAATTATTAAAGTTTAAATTTTTTATTTTTTTAACCCCTCCAGTGCTATTTTACTATGCATTCTGTATTCAGAATGCTATTATTTACCCTTATAACCATGTTATAAGGGAAAATAATAATGATCGGGTCTCTATCCCGATCGTCTCCTAGCAACCGTGCGTGAAAATCGCAAGCATCCGCACTTGCTTGCAGATGCTTGCGATTTTCACGCTACCCTATTCACTTCTATGGGGCCTGCGTTACGTGAAAAACGCAGAATATAGAGTATGCTGCGATTTTCACGCAACGCACAAGTGATGCGTGAAAATCACCAGTCATGTGAACAGCCCCATAGAAATGAATGGGTCGGTATTCAGTGTGGGTGCAATGTGTTCAACTCACGCATCGCATCCTCGCGGAATACTCGCCCGTGTAAAAGGGGCCTAACAGTTCTGAATTGAGGTGTGGAAGTGGGGCAAATAACTAGTAGAAATAATTCCATTTCAAATTAGTCAACTCTGCAGTAGGTTCGAAAAAGGGGCAGTCTTTTCTAAATGGCAGAGCGAGTGCCCTCTATTGTACACTGTTTGAAAAGGTAGTACAGCTGTATAGGAACAACTATATGGTGGCATCCAAGCCGATTAAACTCATATGTTAGCACTAGAGATGAGCGAATTTCTCAGAAATTTAATTTGGCTGGTTTGCCGAATTTTCCAGAAAAATTTGCTTCGATTTGAATTAATTCGCAAATAATTGCATTAAAAACATCTATTTCCGGGCTGCAGAGAGCCTTTATAGGGGTGTAGAACACTATGCCTTGCAGTAACACACATAGGGAGTGTGCTGGAGTAGTGAAATATTACTGTGAGTCAGTATGACATGCAGATGACAGGCGTCACACTTAGGATCACTGCACACTTCACTTATTTGGGCAGTCACGGGGCCAAAACCGACCAAATAACTCAAGTATTAACTCAGCCTTAGGCCTCTTTCACACTAGCGTATGGCTATTTCAGTGTTTTGCGGTCTATTTTTCACGGATCCGTTGTTACGTTTTTTGTTTCCGTTGTGTTTCCGTTTTGGTTCCATTTTTCTGTTCCGTTTTTCCGTATGGCATATACAGTATAAAGTTATTACATAAAACAAATTGGGCTGGACATTAGTGTTGAGCGCGAATATTCGAAAAGCGAATTTTTTTCGCGAATATCGCAACTTCGCGATTTCGCGAATATTTCGAATATAGTGCTATATATTCGTAAAAACGAATATTCGTTTTTTTTTTTGTTTTTTTTTTCACAAAATTACAGTACACATATAATTGATTGTTTCCCAAAGGTCCAAAAGCTCAGATCTTACTCACATTGCCTAGAAAGTGATTGAGGCGCGAATCTTCGTAAGGCGATTTTATTAGCGCAAATGCGAATATCGGCACTTGTCCCAGAACAGAGGCAAAGGGCTTTGCATTCATACATTAGTGAATTGAGTTGCGAATCTTCGTAAGGCGATTTTATTAGCGCACATGCGAATATCTACACTTGTCCCCAGAACAGAGGCAAAGGCCTGTGCATGTGCATTCATATAGTATAGCACCATATTCGCGAATACTTCGAACTTCGTAAAATTCGATTTACGAATATTCGTATTTTTTATTTTAGTTTCCACCTTACAGATTACATTGATCTGTACTCTATCAACTACTGTCATCACCCCCCACTGTATCTCGATTGATTCCCAAAAGTCCAAAAGCTCAGATCTTACTCACATTGCCTAGAAAGTGATTGAGGCGCAAATCTTTGTAAGGCGATTTTATTAGCGCACAGGCGAATATCGGCACTTGTCCCAGAACAGAGGCAAAGGGCTTTGCATTCATACTGGTAGCTGTGGGAGGCTGGACCACCACATCAGAGCCATGGTTCTCCCAGGCCACTTTATGGTGATGCTGCATATGTTGACGCAGGGCCATGGTGCCAACATTTGCACCCTGCCCACGCTTCACCTTCTGTCTACATATGGCCATATTGACCTCCTCTGGCGGCTTCACAAAAAACTGCCACACCGTCGAGTACCTGATTTCCCCCCCAACACTACTCACTGGCTGATTGCTACCGCCGCTGCCTCTTTGAACCCCTGCACCACTCCTTTCCAGACAGGTAGGCTGCTGCAAAGTGAGTGTTCTACCCTGTGCCCATTTGGATCCCGACCTCCCACTGCTGTCACCCTGCTGACTCCCAGCCATACTAGCGACTTGCTGGCTCTGCCACTGGCTCACGGGTAAGCTGCCACCCTCTTCTCTTGATGATGACGAAGCCCCTTCCTCACCCGGCTCCCAAGTGCGATCGGCTTCATCATCATCGAGTAGTGTCTGCACATCATTGATGTCCTCCTCAACGGTCTCTGGGTCAGGAGCCTGACCGCTCGCAACCCAAGCTCCCACGCCACTCTCTTCATCACTACTTGCCTGCCTAGCGGAGGAAGCGGCGGGTGTCTCCTCCAGATCTTGGCTGGGCAGTAGCTGCTGACTTTTTTCTAGTAGCTCTTCCTTGCTGAAATGTGGAGCCGAGTCTACAGCATATAATACTTCTCGCGGGGAGGAAACTGAAAAGGACAGAGGCAGGTTGAGGACAGGTAAGGGCACAGGGCCTGCTCCCGGGCCATGCCAACTAAGGGTTGTGTCTGACGAACCCACCGACTGTTGGCTGGGGGTGTCTGATGTCACTTGGGATGACGTGGATGACCGAGTTAACCATTTAAGAACCGCTGGGTTGCTGGTCAAGACACGACCGCTAGATGACACTGGGAACTCAGGCCTCTTGCTGCGACTCCTGCTGCAACGCCCCCTTACTCTGCTGCGACCTCTGCTTATGCCAGAAACATTCAGGCCTCTGCCACTCCATTGTGCATGGCCTGGCACTTCTCTGCCTGACATACTTGTACAGACGTGGACAAAATTGTTGGTACCCTTTGGTCAATGAAAGAAAAAGTCACAATGGTCACAGAAATAACTTTAATCTGACAAAAGTAATAATAAATTAAAATTCTATAAATGTTAACCAATGAAAGTCAGACATTGTTTTTCAACCATGCTTCAACAGAATTATGTAAAAAAATAAACTCATGAAACAGGCATGGACAAAAATGATGGTACCCCTAGAAAACACAGAACATAATGTGACCAAAGGGACATGTTAATTCAAGGTGTGTCCACTAATTAGCATCACAGGTGTCTACAACCTTGTAATCAGCCATTGGGCCTATATATATGGCTCCAGGTAATCACTGTGTTGTTTGGTGATATGGTGTGTACCACACTCGACATGGACCAGAGGAAGCAAAGGAAAGAGCTGTCTCAAGAGATCAGAAAGAAAATTATAGACAAGCATGTTAAAGGTAAAGGCTATAAGACCATCTCCAAGCAACTAGATGTTCCTGTGAGTACAGTTGCACATATTATTCATAAGTTTAAGATCCATGGGACTGTAGCCAACCTCCCTGGACGTGGCCGCAGGAGGAAAATTGATGACAAATCTAAGAGACGGATAATCCGAATGGTAACAAAAGAGCCTAGAAAGACTTCTAAAGAGATTCAAGGTGAACTTCATGCTCAAGGAACATCAGTGTCAGATCGCACCATCCGTCGTTGTTTGAGCCAAAGTGGACTACATGGGAGACGACCAAGGAGGACACCATTGTTGAAAACGAATCATAAAAAAGCAAGACTGGAATATGCCAAACTACATGTTGACAAGCCACAAAGCTTCTGGGAGAATGTCCTGTGGACAGATGAGACAAAAATCGAAGTTTTTGCCAAGGCACATCAGCTGTATGTTCACAGACGAAAAAATGAAGCATATCAAGAAAAGAACACTGTCCCTACTGTGAAACATGGAGGAGGCTCTGTTATGTTCTGGGGCTGCTTTGCTGCGTCTGGCACAGGGTGTCTTGAATCTGTGCAGGGTACAATGAAATCTCAAGACTATCAAGGAATTCTAGAGAGAAATGTACTAGCCAGTGTCAGAAAGCTTGGTCTCAGTCGCAGGTCATGGGTCTTGCAACAGGACAATGACCCAAAACACACCGCTAAAAACACCCAAGAATGGCTAAGAGGAAAAAATTGGACTATTCTAAAGTGGCCTTCTATGAGCCCTGACCTCAATCCTATTGAGCATCTTTGGAAGGAGCTGAAACATGCAGTCTGGAAAAGGCACCCTTCAAACCGGACACAACTGGAGCAGTTTGCTCATGAGGAGTGGGCCAAAATACCTGCTGAGAGGTGCAGATGTCTCATTGACAGTTACAGGAAGCGTTTGATTGCAGTGATTGCCTCAAAAGGTTGCGCAACAAAATATTAAGTTAGGGGTACCATCATTTTTGTCCATGCCTGTTTCATGAGTTTATTTTTTTACATAATTCTGTTGAAGCATGGTTGAAAAACAATGTCTGACTTTCATTGGTTAACATTTATAGAATTTTAATTTATTATTACTTTTGTCAGATTAAAGTTATTTCTGTGACCATTGTGACTTTTTCTTTCATTGACCAAAGGGTACCAACAATTTTGTCCACGTCTGTAGCTGAACTAAACAAATTAAACGGAAAAATCCCCAAAAAGCGACAAATATATTTTTCTTTTTGTACTGAAATAGGCCACTAAATTATTTCTGTGCAAATAACAGCAAACATGAACTGAGTATATATTTCTCGCATTGTACTGGAATAGGCCACTAAATATTTCTGCGCAAAAAACACTAAATGTGAACTGCGTCTATTTTTCTCATATTGTACTATAATAGGTCACTAAACACTTTCACCATATATAGCTGCAGAAGTGAACAGAGTATATATTTCTCTTTTTCCACAGATATAAGCCACTAAAGGCTTTTCAACACAACACTCACACCCCTACAACAAATTGCTGGAATGACAGAGCTGTATAATGGCTTTTTGGATCCCCAAATAATCTTTCCCTGCACTTGTAAATCATATTTTTTTCACAATGAGGTTTTCTTTATCACTCTCCCTAGCCCCTACAACATCTGTCCCTGCACTAAGATGCTGTGAAATGATTCCTCCCTATCCTTATCGTGCACTTATAAAATGCTTTTTTTTTCACAATGAGGTTTTCTTTCACTCTCCCTAGCGCCTGCATAAACGTCTGCCCTGAACAAAGTAAGATGGTGAATGGCAGAATCTAAGATGGCCACCGTATTTATAGGGCTGTGACATCACCGGGCTGGCTGGCTGCTGATTTCCTGCATGCATGGCATTATGGGTCATCTTGCCTTCCCAGAGTTCCTTGCCCCATGTCCTCACACATGTAGCCGCCATTTTAGCTGCACTTGTAGCCGCCATACTAGGAAAAATTGAGATTCGTTACCACGAAGCGTGAGGAAATTCGCATTCATTCAAAATCGGATTTTACCTGAAATTCGGAACGATTCGCTCATCTCTAGTTAGCACAATAGAGAGATACAAAAGTTCAGGGCAGCACACCTTAGTTAGCGCAATATATAGTTTACTTTTTGAAATAATTTTCTTGTTCAATGCCTATTTTTTAGAAGGGTATCCCAACCATATTCATGGTAATACATATTTTGAAAAGTAATACAATTGAATTTACCCATATCATTTATGTGAAATACATGCTCTATACATTACAAATGAATTATATATTTACATCAGTGCAAAAAATAAAAAAAATCTGCTTCCTTTAATACTATAATACTAAAGTTGCAGTAATCAATGTCAGGTGACAGCTGCAAAAGCAAATCATTTTAGAATGTATAAAAAGAAAGATTAAAACCTGTAATCTCAATGTAATATTACCCCTTTATAAATCCTAATGACACATTTTGAGTATGGAATTCAGTTTTGGGCTCTGTATGCTATAATGAATATAGGAGAGCTAGAAAGGGTTCAGAGACGGTCAACCAGATTACTAAATGGGATAGAAGGTCAAAATTGGGCTTGTTCAGCTTAGAAAAAGATGCCTTAGAAGTGATCTCATTTACATGTACAAATACATGTGTGGTCAATACAAAGACCTGACATATGATTTATTCATTCTAAGTACCTCACAAAGGACCAGGGGACATTGATTGATTTAGACATCAAAGCAGAAAAGGGTAAAAAAAAAAAACGCAGTGCCTTGAACAAACTATTATGGCAAGGTCGTCACATCTGCATAGCCATTGTATCCATCAAATCACAGACAGAACCATGGCTGTAATATAAAGCTGTGCTCCTGCAGCAACTGCTAGGATTGGAGAAAACTCCAATTACTGCCAGTAAACCCTTCAGTGTCTTGACGAAAACTGATTGAGGCACTGGAGAAAGGCATCCCACCTTGTATCTGTGATTGCTGGGCTAGCCTCACTATGAAGCCAGCAAAGAACCCCAAAGTTGTCTCTTATAGATATTTTAGGGAATTCAAGTTATTTCTATGCACCAACAGAATTTACAAACCGGATTCCAAAAAAGTTGGGACACTAAACAAATTGTGAATAAAAACTGAATGCAATGATGTGGAGATGGCAAATGTCAATATTTTATTTGTAATAGAACGTAGATGACAGATCAAACGTTTAATCCGAGTAAATGTATCATTTTAAAGGAAAAATACGTTGATTAAAATTTTCACGGTGTTAACAAATCCCCAAAAAGTTGGGACAAGTAGCAATAAGAGGCTGGAAAAAGTAAATTTGAGCATAACGAAGAGCTGGAAGACCAATTAACACTAATTAGGTCAATTGGCAACATGATTGGGTATAAAAAGAGCTTCTCAGAGTGGCAATGTCTCTCAGAAGCCAAGATGGGTAGAGGATCACCAATTCCCACAATGTTGCGCAGAAAGATAGTGGAGCAATATCAGAAAGGTGTTACCCAGCGAAAAATTGCATCTATCATCATCAACTGTGCATAACATCATCCGAAGATTCAGAGAATCTGGAACAATCTCTGTGCGTAAGGGTCAAGGCCGTAAAACCATACTGGATGCCCATGATCTCCGGGCCCTTAAACGACACTGCACCACAAACAGGAATGCTACTGTAAAGGAAATCACAGAATGGGCTCAGGAATACTTCCAGAAACCATTGTCAGTGAACACAATCCACCGTGCCATCCGCCGTTGCCAGCTGAAACTCTACAGTGCAAAGAAGAAACCATTTCTAAGCAAGATCCACAAGCTCAGGCGTTTTCACTGGGCCAGGGATCATTTAAAATGGAGTGTGGCAAAATGGAAGACTGTTCTGTGGTCAGATGAGTCACGATTCGACGTTCTTTTTGGAAATCTGGGACGCCATGTCATCCGGACCAAAGAGGACAAGGACAACCCAAGTTGTTATCAACGCTTAGTTCAGAAGCCTGCATCTCTGATGGTATGGGGTTGCATGAGTGCGTGTGGCATGGGCAGCTTGCATGTCTGGAAAGGCACCATCAATGCAGAAAAATATATTCAGGTTCTAGAACAACATATGCTCCCATCCAGACATCATCAACAAGATAATGCCAGACCACATTCTGCATCAATCACAACATGATGGCTGCGTAGGAGAAGGATCTGGGTACTGAAATGGCCAGTCTGCAGTCCAGATCTTTCACCTATAGAGAACATTTGGCACATCATAATGAGGAAGGTGCAACAAAGAAGGCCCAAGACGATTGAACAGTTAGAGGCCTGTATTAGACAAGAACGGGAGAGCATTTCTATTTCTAAACTTGAGAAAGTGGTCTCCTCGGTCCCCAGACGTCTGTTGAGTGTTGTAAGAAGAAGGGGAGATGCCACACAGTGGTGAAAATAGCCTTGTCCCAACTTTTTGGGGATTTGTTGACACCATGAAATTCTGATTCAACATATTTTTCCCTTAAACTGGTACATTTTCTCAGTTTAAACCTTTTTTCCGTGATTTATGTTATATTCTGAATAAAATATTAGAAGTTGGCACCTCCACATCATTGCATTCAATTTTTATTCACGATTTGTATAGTGTCCTAACTTTTTTGGAATCCAGTTTGTACTAGCATTTAGAAATAAAAAAAAATATACATTTACAGATGGATCAATTCTACACAAATCACACTTGTTACAATTAACCCCCAAAATTCTAATTTTGGAGAATTCAAATCGCTCAAAATGGAGGCCACAATTTTACAGATCAGAAGACTGAGAAGAAGGCATCTGCCATCAAAAAGGGGTCATTTTGGGCCATTTGTTAACCTACAAAATGGAAAATACAAATATTCAACATTGCAGTACATTTTTAAACAGGCTGTTTGTTACTATCCACTGTCATCTGTTTAGCCATAGCCATATATGTTGCTGTCACTTTAACATTACTAATGCTGTCTTGGCACTGAAGAGCTTGAAAGGGGCTCGATACAATTCTAGGAGACATCAGAGACTTCATATAACATATGACTTTTCAGGACAATTGGGGCTCTTTCAATTTGGGTCAAATTTATTTGGAACCAATAGAATCTGAATATACTGTAGAATCAGACTTGAAATGAATTTTGGAAAATTCACTCATTTCTAGAAGTATGGTAAAATAAAGGTACATATATAAATAACTTATTCCACCAAAAGAAAGACCTCATACAGCTGCATTGATGCAAAATTTAAAAAGTTATACATCGAAGAATGGAAAATGAGAAAAAAAAAATGTTTTTAATCTGAGTGGTCTTGAGGGCTGAGAAATGACTTGGTTTTATAGGGGTTAAATATCCAAGAGTTGTTGTTTTAGGTTGCTAGGGAACAGTAGACCCTTGATCTGTAGTTACTTGTCATTGTAGAAAATGAACATCGTATTACTTGAGAACTATTGGGATTATTAAACCAACTCAATAATTTTTATAATTAAGAACATGCTAGAAAAGACAGATGTATTTATTCAAGTGTGAATGTTATTCTCCTTGAGTGTCTAGCAAGCTCTATGCTTAGCTTCAGATCCCAGAAAATGTGTCTAGTGCAGTCAATGCCCACTCCCTGTTGACGCCAATGACCTACATTAAGAACAGCAGTTAATATTTTAACACTTTTTTTTACTTAATGTAAAATATTTAGCAAGTCCACCCAAGCATTCAATGTGCAAACGTATCTCTCTTTCATATCAAAGTAGACTTCATTGCTGCAATTAATTAGATGAGTCGTATTTTCATACTGTACATCAGTAATTTAAGGTGTTTACGTGTAATACTGATATTCAGTCTAGACCCAAGTAAGGTCTGTTGTATGTGAAAAGTTGGGGAGATTAGATTAATGCAACTTCATATAAGTCCAGAAGGCTCTTGTAGCCTCTTTGTAAAACTGATTTGATCCAAAATGTTGCCACAAATGGTGAACAATTTCTCGCAACCAGTGGAATCTGATGTGAATGAGGTGAAATAGTAGACATGCCTGCAAGCCTGTCATCTCACATATAGACATTATAGCTGGCTATACACTTTACACAACTTTTGGCAGAACACTTGTTTGGCGAGCAGCTATTCCTCCTGATTCCCTATGACAAATGAACTCTTGGATTGTCCGATCGCATATGTGTTCTCTGTAGGGAAAGTTGAAGCTAGACACTCCTGAGTGCGTATATCCCATCAGAACGAAGGATTGGAACTGTTGACATTCAACCTACTCAATACTTCTTTAACCCAACATCTGCTGTTGGTAGAGATTTGGAACACCACCATATTGCACACCACCATATTAGAGGTCTGGCTAGTCCTGCCTAAATCAGCAGGTTTACCTTACATTCATCTAATGTGTATGGTCAGCACGTCTTATCTCTAGCCTCAACCTTCTTGTCAGGAACACACACACATCTTGTATTTCAACGAAGCATATAACCTGTGCTATACAACAAAAATGTAAAGTATTTTGTTATCTATAATGATGATATATGTATCTATGAGATATGGTCAAGCTAGGCCTTTGCTATTGCCAGATGGAACTTGGTAGGCCTGTAAGAATTGGTGGACTAGACTGAGTGGTACAGGAAGATCTACTATTTAGGAATGAAAGCAATTATGAGAATGTATAAAGTTCACTATAACTTCATGGTTTTTAGGAAAACACTTGACTACTGTTCTTTGTATGCTAGGACAATTTTCCCAATTTTTCAGTCCCAGCATAACCCTTACATGGACACATTTTCCATAAAGCGCATCACAGGGATGCTGTATATCTACTATCTACTAATTTTTTTTTCTATATCTTTTAAATATTTAGCTTAATGTGCATTTGTCTCGGTGCCTGAAAGAGGTACAGATTCTATAAGGTTTTGAGGCTTGGTGCTGATAAACCACATTCCAGCTTGTCAATAGAAAACCATGCTTCGCCATCAACAGCAGGAGAAGACATGGGGGGTGCTTCACTCAGTGATGCCGCTCACAATGATGTCACTGCATTGTGCCTGCTTTCACTGAAGCACCGATGCCCGGGGAATGGTGAAGCAAGTGTTACACCCCAGAGTTGTGCTACTACACACCTATACCCCACTACTGCCCTTTAGGAGCTTTTACATTGTCATCAGATATGATTTGTATTATGTCTCCACAAATGTGCATCTAAACCATGTTAAATGTAATTTTTTCCTTGTAATTTTACATGTTCACCAGCAGGTGGCAGCATCATTGGTAGAGATAGTTTTAATGTTATGGCCGGTCAGAGTGGAAAAATCCTGTTCTATTCTGCCCCCTGCTGAAGAGCAGTGGAGGATTCCATCTTCCTGCAGCAAGAACGAAAAAAACTGTTAGATCCAGTTTTTAGTTTCCCCTGCATAGGGAAGAGAGCAAGGACCAAGTTTCGTGCTGAGACTTGATCAAATTCCCAGTCTGAGCTCTGCAGCTCAGCTGAATGACAAAAAGCAGAAAGATTTTTTGCAGACAACCTCCAGAATGCCAGGAAAAAAACATCCCCTGAGAATATATCTGTGAGTCAAGTCCGTAGACCTAGGAGAAGCCATTCCACCTCAGTTAGTCTGTCCCCACAAAGCAGAAGGTACAGTTCAAAGCAGAAGCCTCTATTTCTGCCAATGATTGCCAAAGCCTTCTGGGACCAAGGACCAAAGCTGCATACGGTTTGGATGCAAGTTATCTTCAGTAAAGAAAAGTTTGAACGTCATCTAAAGTTCTGGACATAATTTCTGTTGCAAAATTCCTCTATTACTCCTACTATTACTACACTCAATTTATTGCAAGTGAGCCAAGAGCCAGGAGTCCAGCCATACCTAGGTAGGAGACACCGTTGACACAATTACCACCACCTATAGAGACATTATAAGCCATTACACCACTCTGCCATTCCTAACCTGGGACGTGCATTATAACACCTTGGAAGGGCCCTGTGATAGTACCCTGCGCACTCTGCAATTGGCGTCACAAACAAAATACAGACTATTATCCACCTGACCCGGCCACAGCAAGTGGTGTTAGTGTACCCATTTCCTGGTCACTGCATAAGGAGCTAATGACAGGGGAAACATGGGGTAAATTAGCTTTTAAATTAGAGGCAATGCGGGACATCACTCCATGGGGGGCACTTAAGGGGCCTTACTCTTTGTGGAGGGCCCCTTAAGGGAGCATCACTCTACACTGTTTGTGGGTACCACTTAAGAGGGCACCACTTTGTCAAGGGGCACTTAAGGAGGCCTCATTCTGTGTGAGAGGAACGTATGGGACATTCTAGTGTGAGGGAGTACTTAGGGGCATCATAGAACATGGAGGCATAAAGGGGGTATCATACTGTGTGGTGAAGCACTTAGGGGGCATCATACTCTGTGGGGGTCACTAAAGGGGCATAATACTGTCTAAAGGGCATCATTACTGTCTAGCGAGAGTACTACAGTACATCACTATAATGAGGTGGCACTAAGGAGACATTCTTATTTTGTTGGTGCACTAAGGGAACATCATTACTATGTGGGGAAGCACTAAAGCAGAACCATTACTTTGTGGGGAGGACAAAAAAAGATTGGGTGTGATTATAAGCACTGTTTTGCTCTTCCTTATCTTTTTTTGTAGTTCAGACCTTCACCCGAAGACAGACCCAGGTATGAGGTAAATATTATAATACTATATATATACAGTACAGACCAAAAGTTTGGACACACCTCATTTAAAGAGTTTTCTTTATTTTCATGACTATGAAAATTGTAGATTCACACTGAAGGCATCAAAACTATGAATTAACACATGTGGAATTATATACATAACAAAAAGTGTGAAACAACTGAAAATATGTCATATTCTAGGTTCTTCAAAGTAGCCACCTTTTGCTTTGATTACTGCTTTGCACACTCTTGGCATTCTCTTGATGAGCTTTAAGAGGTAGTCACCTAAAATGGTCTTCCAACAGTCTTGAAGGAGTTCCCAGAGATGCTTAGCACTTGCTGGCCCTTTTGCCTTCACTCTGTGGTCCAGCTCACCCCAAACCATCTCGATTGGGTTCAGGTCCGGTGACTGTGGAGGCCAGGTCATCTGGTGCAGCACCCCATCACTCTCCTTCATGGTCAAATAGCCCTTACACAGCCTGTAGGTGTGTTTAGGGTCATTGTCCTGTTGAAAAATAAATGATGGTCCAACTAAACGCAAACCGGATGGAATAGCATGCCGCTGCAAGATGCTGTGGTAGCCATGCTGGTTCAGTATGCCTTCAATTTTGAATAAATCCCCAACAGTGTCACCAGCAAAGCACCCCCACACCATCACACCTCCTCCTCCATGCTTCACGGTGGGAACCAGGCATGTAGAGTCCATCCGTTCACCTTTTCTGCGTCGCACAAAGACACTGTGGTTGGAACCAAAGATCTCAATTTTGGACTCCTCAGACCAAAGCACAGATTTCCACTGGTCTAATGTCCATTCCTTGCGTTCTTTAGCCCAAACAAGTCTCTTCTGCATGCTAGAACTCTGTGTGGCATTGACCTGGTCTCTAATCTGAGCTGCTGTTAACCTGCGATTTCTGAGGCTGGTGACTCTGATGAACTTATCCTCCGCACCAGAGGTGACTCTGGTCTTCCTTTCCTGGGGCGGTCCGCATGTGAGCCAGTTTCTTTGTAGCGCTTGATGGTTTTTGTGACTGCACTTGGGGACACTTTCAAAGTTTTCCCAATTTTTCGGACTGACTGACATTCATTTCTTAAAGTAATGATGGCCACTCCTTTTTCTTTACTTAGCTGCTTTTTTCTTGCCATAATACAAAGTCTAACAGTGTATTCAGTAGGACTATCAGCTGTGTATCCACCTGACTTCTCCACAACGCAACTGATGGTCCCAACCCCATTTATAAGGCAAGAAATCCCACTTATTAAACCTGACAGGGCACACCTGTGAAGTGAAAACCATTTCAGGTGACTACCTCTTGAAGCTCATCAAGAGAATGCCAAGAGTGTGCAAAGCAGTAATCAAAGCAAAAGTTGGCTACTTTGAAGAACCTAGAATATGACATATTTTCAGTTGTTTCACACTTTTTTGTTATGTATATAATTCCACATGTGTTAATTCATAGTTTTGATACCTTCAGTGTGAATCTACAATTTTTATAGTCATGAAAATAAAGAAAACTCTTTGAATGAGAAGGTGTGTCCAAACTTTTGGTCTGTACTGTATACACACTTCTTCACAGACACCAGGATTCAGGGGCCAAACTGTGCTTTATTGTGGCACACGGCATAAAGAAATACATACAAAGCCAAAATAACATACGTTGCCCGTCTGAGCTCTAGCTAAACACATAGGTTTCCCTGACTCACCTAAACCGTACCACAGTTCACACCCGTGATGAGATGCGGCTTTCCCAGCCCAACCTTCAGGCTGCTTCCACACCAGTATCTCTTGGGGGATAGTGGTCTCTCAGCCCTCCTGGCTCAGACCACACAAAGCCACTCCAGTCTTCTGTGTGCCAGTCCCCACCACCTCTCACTCTGAGGATTCCTTTATCCCCAGGTGATTACTGCACCTGGTCTTTCTTCAGACCTGGTGATTCTGGGGAAGACACAGCAAATCCTGCCATATATCTCCCCTAACAACTATGAGGCCTGTCACTGCCTCACAATATATATATATATATATATATATATTTTTTTTTTTTGGGGGCAGTTACTGTACCTTATATGTATAGAAAACTTAAAAGACGCACATAACACAACTAGGAAATCTGGCTGGTTATAACCCAGGTTGGCATATAGTATAGAATCACTTTGGGTTTGTAATGTCATCCATTCGTGACTGCCGACATTCTTTAAGAACAATGATCAGATGTGTAATGTAATCATAGAATGAAATCAATATAACTCTCTGGTATAGATATCTGTGACTTCCGCCTTGTTCTGAAGAAAAAACAAACAAAAACAATTTGCTTCTTTTTGTTACTTTGTTTCTTACAAGCGAGAAAGTCAATTTTACAGGTTTGGCAATTATGTTTTACAGTTCCCTGCAATGTCCCATTTGATGGATTTGATTTCCCATACTCCATTGGCTAATGAAAGCAACAAAGTCAATACCCTCACTCCAACCATCTGCATCCTACAATGTCATATCTTGCATATCGGCGATTGAGCAATAAAACTGTGATCCATAATTGCTTGCATTTCCCTTAAGGACTTTGTGCTCAGTGCTATTGACACAGAGGAAAAGAGAAGTTTATTGGTAATGTAAATCCAAAGAGTCGACAAACATATGGCAGCAAATGGAGGCACAGGAAGATGCTTGAGGAATTTAAAGAGGTATGCATCAGAAATGACTCCATTCCAATGGAGGGAATAAGGTGGTTATTGTATGGTCTTTAACACAGAACAAACAATCAGAATCTTTAGAATTCCAATCTCTTCCTAACACAGATTGTATAATAAAACAGTATTGCAGTACATGGAAAATTCTCAGTAATATCACTTAAAAAAACACAAAACACCTTAGCAGTTATAATGTTTAAAGCAAATGGAACCATAAAAGCAGAAACAATTTGCAAAATAATATGTTTAAGTCAACAGATTGATACACTATATGTACAAAAGTATTGGGACACACCTCTTAATTACTTTATTCAGTCCCATTGCCACAGGTGGATAAAATCCAGCTTGTTATTGGGACACACCTCTTAATTACTTTATTCAGTCCCATTACCACAGGTGGATAAAATCCAGCTCGTAGACATGCCGTCTGCCTTTACAAACATTTATGAAAGAATGGGTCATTCTAAAGAGCTTACTGAATTTGAGCGTAGTCCTATAATAGGATGACACAACATCAACAAGTCAGTTTGGGAAATTTCTTCCTTCCTAGATATATTACACAATCCGTTGTGAGTGGTGTTATTGCAAAGTCGAAGCATTTATAAACTACAACAACTTAGCCACGAAGTGACAGACCACATAAAGTTACAGAGCAGGATCAGAGAGTACTATGGTGTATAAAATTTGCCAACGCTTTGCTGACTCAAAAACCGCAGAGTTCAAAAGCTCCTCTGGCATTAACATCTGCACATAAATTGTGCCCTGAGAGCTTCATGACATGGATTTTCATGGCTGGACAGCTGCTATTTCTGTAACTTGGATTCAATTACATGGAGAAAGTGTATTTCGGACCACGGCTGGTTGCAGCATAGAGGTGAATATGCCAGAAATGTCTGGGATGGGAATACCCCTTTAAGAAATCAGTGCGATCTACTGAGCACTGGACCACAATTTAGCTTTAGCTTGGGTGATTTACATACATTTTTTCACAATCACAAACATATTAACAAAAAAGTGATGCACATGTCTTTTTTCAACTGTATTAGGGCTCATGCACACGACCGCTGTTGCTTTGCAGTCCGCAAAACACGGATACCGGGCGGGCGCATTATGCATTTTGCAGAACGGAACAGCCGGCCCCTAATAGGAAAGTCCTATCTTTGTCTGTAATGCGGACAATAGTAGCATTTTTTTGCAGCATGAACATGCGGACATATGGACGTTGAATGCATGCAAAGTCATATCCGTTTTTTTTGCGGCCCCATTGAAATAAATGGTTCCTCATGCACGCCCCACAAAAAAATAGACACGGACAAAAAATATGTTCATGAGCCCTTAACTATGTAACTATGTAATATCCCTAATGCATAGCATGTACTATGGGTTCATAGGTATTAACATAATGAATAAAACCATGAATAAGGTGAATTTTAAATGAAATGTTCCAATTTGATGATTCTTCTAGCAAGTGATGGATCGTATCTTTTTTTTTTTTTTTTTTAAGGGTTTTCCCATTTAAAAAATGAATTTAGTTGTGTGGAAACCCCTGACTGATTTATCTATGTACTAATTGACTATAATACATAGAACTACACGGAATTACCCTTATTGGCTGTGATTATAGAGTTCTTTCAAAAGAGAAAATAGCCTCCATTTCCAGACAGGTGCAAGCCTACTATCAGCCAAGCCCCCAGTCTGCTCTACACTGTGCTTTAATCAACATGACGTCTATCGAGTCAACATGTATAGATGTTAGTACAGGTAAATGGTTAGACATGCAGCTAAATTGGCAAAGGTTTCATTATTATAACTGGCTGTAAAAGTACAATAATTGTCAACAAAGGCTTTTAGTGTTTCCAAGAGAAAATGGCAAGTTGGCATCTACAATAAGGCTCCACAGCTTACAGCCTCTCTAGAGATTTCACGTATTGAGGTTTGGCTCATCCAAGGTACACAGGCAAAGAACTTATTGATCATGATCTAGCAGCGATCCACAATATTAATGATAAATGCTGTATGGTTACACATCATTTGTGGGTAAGGATGTTTTCTATTAAAATGCTGTCAGTGGTTTTCCGCAGGACAACAAGTAAAACCTCATGATAACTCAATGGTCTTTTGCAGTTCGCAGATATATTCAGATCTGCTCCATCTCTATGTTAGAAGAGGGTACCTACTGTACCGTATCAAAAATAAAGAAATATAACAGCAAATGCCTAAACCTTCTAATGACCAAGTCTGAAAAGGCCTTAAAGGATCGCTGAGTTTATATAAAACATTTTATATGTCATAGAGAAATATCAAAATATTTGATCGGTAGGGTTAGAGTACTGAGACCCCCCCCCCCTCCATGATTGCTAGAACGAGGAGGGAGAAGCTCTTGCAGGAGATGGACTCAATAAACAGTCTATGGGCCCATCTTTATTCCGTTATCTGCAGAAAGGAGAGCTCGATATGTGAGCACTTCTCGTTCCTCATTCTAGTGATTGGTGCTGGTTTTAGCCCTCAGCCCCCCACCAATCAAAACGTTTGGTAACATATTAAAAGTTTTGTGAAGACTCAGTGATCCTTTAAAGTGGTATCCGGCTAATTTCAAGTTTTTTGATTTTCACAGGATAGGGAATAACAATTAGATCAGTGGGGTCCTACTGCCATACCCCATGATAGGAGCAGCAGGAGGTAAAAACGGACACATGGACCAAACACTGATCCTTCACTGACATCTTAATGGATGAATCACGAACTATCTGGTCACGGATGTCATCACGGACTCAGAGGTGTGAATAAAGCCTTACCCACACACATTGACACAGCCCCACAGGAAGTTAAGGTGTGGATCCATCCCTAGCTCAGTCTAGAAGAGTGTGTGTTTGAAAAGGGAGAGAGGGGAAGCTCAAAGTGCTCCATTCCTCACAGGACTAAAGTTACAGAGGATCACCTTCTCTGAGGAATATGTACTGAGAGAAAAAGGGGTGGGCCACTTTCTGGCTACTGTTGAACAGTGAGTTTGTAAGATGACTATGTCACCTACTAATATAGTCTTTGTTGATATTTTGCACCATTTCCTAAATTTCATAAAGTGTTCTGCCTTTATGGACAAGTCTTTTGTGCTGTCCACATGGAGGTCCTGTCTATAAAATGGCTGCTGATGGATGCAAACAAATAATTCAGTCCCCTTTGTTAAAATACAATAAACCTGCACTAAACTCTCAACACTGCAAGTGCAGATGGCAGATGTGGTATGTTTGTGTGTAAAAGGCTGATGTGATGTGTCTGGAGTTATTTTTTCCTGGTCACATGACCCTCCATCAGCAGCCATCTTATGGACAGGTCTCCTGTGTGGACAGCACAGAATATTTGCCCAACAAAGGGACATAAAGCAAACAGCGCAGAAAATCAACAAAGGCTATAATAGTAATTGTCATATAGTCAACTTACATACACATTGGCCAAAAGTAACCAGAAAGTGGACAACCCCTTTAACATTTCTACGGTACTCAAGAAAGAGAGAGATATCAAAGAGTCAAGAAAGTCTGGAATCTGTACGGTCAAGGTAATTTCTGATCAAAGCTATAGATGTTACTGCTGTGAGTGGGACGTTATTGAGACAGCCTTCACACTTGGATATGACCTGGCCAGTCGTTACTTAATCCTCAGTTGGAAATTACAGCCATCATTGCATAAGTAATATTGCCAGCCATAGATTCTGCATAAGACATTTTAATTCCAGCAATTCACTTTCATTAGAGCTTCTATACTTCAGAAAGGTAGAATGAGGACATTCCGAACTTACTCAGCAGCCCTAAATGTTGATTTTGCAAGATATAGTGCAAGCAAAATACACATTACAGTATAGAGTGAAAGTTCTCTAACTGTAGGAAACTGTACATTGTATGTCTACTATAGACTTAAGAGCATTGAGAGAAAAAGTTTGTAACTATCAGTAGTTGTAGAGTCATTGTATCAACCAACTTGTTTGACTTTGGGCTAAACCCAAGGGCACTTTCCCGGCATTCCCATGGTGATCACTCTTAACCTCTATACATGAATCTGGACTTCTCTGTAGGGGAACCATCAGACTGCTACCTTTTGGAGTAGTCCCTGTGTGGTTGACAGCTGACCCACAGAGCTCAGAGACACTGGAGTAAACATTGAGGGATCAGGCAAAACTGTCAGAGTGTTGAGGGAAGTGTCATATTTAAATATATATGTATATATGCCTTGACATATATACACATATATTAGCCCTTGTCCATAGGCTCGTCCAGGTGGGATCTATAGATATGCACGGAGATGTATATAGGCCCCTTTTTGGCCTACATCTCCGTGTATATGTATAGATACATGTATTGATGGACTTAATGTACTGTTCCCTGTGTGTAGGTGTATATTCATGGATGTGCCCCAAACATCAATGAATATACATATGATCCCCCCCCCCTCACTATGTATATATATATGTATGGATATAGATATATATGTGTATGGATGTGCCCCAAGCATCCATACACATATAGTATCAGACCAAATGTGACCCCCCCCCTCCTCCTGCATCCCTGCAGGGGATGAGGAAGGTCACCAGATGGCTGGACAATCATGTCCAGCCTCTGGTGACATCAAAAGGCATAAGGATCAATAGATCCGATGCCTTTTGGTATTTAACTATCCCCAGCTGCTGGGGATAGTTAACATAACAGAGAGAGGGAAACAAACATCCCTCCCTCTGTTATCTGCATACCTCCGGCGCGATAATTATCGCACCGCAAGGTATGCAGAGGACTACAGGCGGAGGATCAAAGGAATCCTCCGCCTAGAAGCGCGCTCTGGGAGGCGCGGGCCGGCGCGGTGACGTCATATCACCGCGCCGGCCCACGTGTTCGGGCCGCGGGACGGGCGGCCTCGGGAGCGAGCGCTGCTGGACTTAAATAGTCCGGCAGCGCTACGCTGAGGTAGTCAGGACGACCACCCCAGCTGAAGAATCATCCCTGGACAAACCAGCCCCCCCTGGACAACGAGCAAGAAATCATAAGTATCACCCCCCCTTATCAGATATATATATCGCCCTCCTATACCCTATATACCCCCCTATACCACCAACGATTATTATACCCTATATACCCCCTATACTATACCCTATATACCCCCCTATACCACCAACGATTATTATACTATACCCTATCAACCCCCCTATACACCCTCCTAACCCTATAGAACCTTATCTCCCTTATTTTCCCCCCATTAGTCCCTTGGTTCCCCTATTCCCCCCATACCTTTACTGCCCCCCCCATACAATACCCTAATCCCCTGTGCCCCTGGTTACCCTTACCTTCCCCTGTCCCAAGACATACACATCCCCTGCGTTCACATCCCCTGCTCTCCGTTGTCTCTTACCCGTCCTGCTTCCCCAGCAGTATCTGAAAGTTACCCCTTGTACCCCGTAGGGACAGTGATTAGTAAGGCGGGTTGGTTATTGATATTTGTGTGTATGAATATATATGTGTGTTATAATATAGTAGAGTTTCGTATAAGGGTTCGGGATGTATCCTAGGCCACCCTGTAACCATTATACTGTGTATAGATTCATATTGATGATAAGCATGTGAGTTCCTTGTGTGCCCGTGGAGGCTCTGGGTGCAATTGTGCGACAGCCATACTACATTATGGTTGAACGCACACTTGCATCCTATAGTCATTTCCCAATGACACGGAAGTCTGTTAACTACCGGCATCTTTGGAGTTGTAGAGAGATAGGCCAGGTTGCTGGAGCCTCTATGGGTACACACTAAATTGAATTAGGCTGTATTGGGAGGGATGGGACCTGTTTGTGTGAGTGGGGAAGAGTAGATTCCCTAGGGTCAGGCCCCTCATTACCAAAGCATTTGCCACTTTAACATCGACAATGGTGACTTTTTGTAAGGGTTGGACTGAATGGTGGTAGTGCGGGGTTCCTTCCCGCAGTTAGAATTTAGGTACTATGACATCACCTCTCACCAGAAATTCTGTCCTGCCTTATAAATATCTACGTATCTGTCCATGGGAGAACCTCTCGAACAACTAAGTCTTCAATCAAGATAATTCGTAATTGTGTTAAAAGGCCAACCTACGGCCGTCAGTACCCCAGAAGAAGGTGCTACATAAGGGTAAAGTCATTCCAGAATCATTGGGAGTGACTGACACCGAAGGACTGGCACTGACATTGCGGGGGACTGACGCCGGGAAAGCAACACTGGCAAAGAGAAAGAAAAGACCATACACGGTCGCTGAGTGGAATGATCAAAAGACTGCAAGGGTGAAGCCGTTCCGGAGTACGTTGGGAGTGGCTGTCGCCTGAAGATCATAAGATACCAAGAAAGTTATCCAAGGAGAAGAAGATGGTGTATTCGGTGGATGGAGACCTTTTGATGAGAGGCAGGATGGAGATGTTATACACGATGAGTGATGTCTAGGTACCTAAGAGTCAGATTACTTTAGTCCTCCCTGAACTGTCACCAAGGGTACGATTGAGGAGGCAAATGCCTCCCAACCCTTCCCCCAAAATGTTTATTGTCGTATTCCCGACAACAGGGGGATTGTTGAGGGAAGTGTCATATTTAAATATATATGTATATATGCCTTGACATATATACACATATATTAGCCCTTGTCCATAGGCTCGTCCAGGTGGGATCTATAGATATGCACGGAGATGTATATAGGCCCCTTTTTGGCCTACATCTCCGTGTATATGTATAGATACATGTATTGATGGACTTAATGTACTGTTCCCTGTGTGTAGGTGTATATTCATGGATGTGCCCCAAACATCAATGAATATACATATGATCCCCCCCCCTCACTATGTATATATATATGTATGGATATAGATATATATGTGTATGGATGTGCCCCAAGCATCCATACACATATAGTATCAGACCAAATGTGACCCCCCCCTCCTCCTGCATCCCTGCAGGGGATGAGGAAGGTCACCAGATGGCTGGACAATCATGTCCAGCCTCTGGTGACATCAAAAGGCATAAGGATCAATAGATCCGATGCCTTTTGGTATTTAACTATCCCCAGCTGCTGGGGATAGTTAACATAACAGAGAGAGGGAAACAAACATCCCTCCCTCTGTTATCTGCATACCTCCGGCGCGATAATTATCGCACCGCAAGGTATGCAGAGGACTACAGGCGGAGGATCAAAGGAATCCTCCGCCTAGAAGCGCGCCGTGGGACGGGCGGCCTCGGGAGCGAGCGCTGCTGGACTTAAATAGTCCGGCAGCGCTACGCTGAGGTAGTCAGGACGACCACCCCAGCTGAAGAATCATCCCTGGACAAACGAGCCCCCCCTGGACAACGAGCAAGAAATCATAAGTATCACCCCCCCTTATCAGATATATATATTGCCCTCCTATACCCTATATACCCCCTATACCACCAACGATTATTATACCCTATATACCCCCCTATACTATACCCTATATACCCCCCTATACCACCAACGATTATTATACTATACCCTATCAACCCCCCTATACACCCTCCTAACCCTATAGAACCTTATCTCCCTTATTTTCCCCCCATTAGTCCCTTGGTTCCCCTATTCCCCCCATACCTTTACTGCCCCCCCATACAATACCCTAATCCCCTGTGCCCCTGGTTACCCTTACCTTCCCCTGTCCCAAGACATACACATCCCCTGCGTCCACATCCCCTGCTCTCCGTTGTCTCTTACCCGTCCTGCTTCCCCAGCAGTATCTGAAAGTTACCCCTTGTACCCCGTAGGGACAGTGATTAGTAAGGCGGGTTGGTTATTGATATTTGTGTGTATGAATACTATGTGGGGTGGAATTTGGGATTGTGCTGTATAGTTAGAACCGTTTTAGTATATTGTATTATTGTGTGTATTTATATTGTAGTGCGCGGTTATAACGATATATATCTATCCCCTTGTTATAGATATATATAGTTATAAACATAATAATACCTTTATTGTTGTTAAGTATCGCCGCAATAGAGGTAGTATATTATTGGCATTGTGTTACTAGTGTATAATTAATAAATACGTTGTCATTTACACCTATTGTGTAACGTGTGATTACTAGAGGTAGTCAGTAAGGCGCATGCAGTAAGTGTAGTTGGTGATTAGACTAAGGTAATCAGTAGTAAATTGTTGTTCATTAAGGCATAAATAGGCGGAGTCGTCACAAGACGATTACGCCTACTTATGAATATTAATTATTGAGATTTGCATAAATATCAATAATTAATATCCCCTTTAACACAGAGCAAACAACTTAGGGTAAATACGGTGACCAGATATGGATCAGGTCAGGCAACAGTCAGTCAAAATCCAGGAATCAAGCAAAAGTAGGTACATGGGCAGACAAGCATATTAAAGCACCCTTTCTGGTTCTAACAAGATAGTAAACCTTTTGCCTAGGAAATGAGTGAGATGAATAGCACAGCATATACAGTACAGACCAAAAGTTTGGACACTCCTTCTCATTCAAAGAGTTTTCTTTATTTTCATGACTATGAAAATTGTAGATTCACACTGAAGGCATTAAAACTATGAATTAACACATGTGGAATTATATACATAACAAAAAAGTGTGAAACAACTGAAAATATGTCATATTCTAGGTTCTTCAAAGTAGCCACCTTTTGCTTTGATTACTGCTTTGCACACTCTTGGCATTCTCTTGATGAGCTTCAAGAGGTAGTCACCTGAAATGGTTTTCACTTCACAGGTGTGCCCTGTCAGGTTTAATAAGTGGGATGTCTTGCCTTGTAAATGGGGTTGGGACCATCAGTTGCGTTGTGGAGAAGTCAGGTGGATACACAGCTTATAGTCCTACTGAATAGACTGTTAGAATTTGTATTATGGCAAGAAAAAAGCAGCTAAGTAAAGAAAAACGAGTGGCCATCATTACTTTAAGAAATGAAACGTCAGTTAGTCCGAAAAACAAGACATGCAACAAGCAGAAGAGACTTGTTTGGGCTAAAGAACACAAGGAATGGACATTAGACCAGTGGAAATCTGTGCTTTGGTCTGATGAGTCCAAATTTGAGATCTTTGGTTTCAACCACTGTGTCTTTGTGCGACTCAGAAAAGGTGAACGGATGGAGTCTACATGCCTGGTTCCCACCGTGAAGCATGGAGGAGGAGGTGTGATGGTGTGGGGGTGCTTTGCTGGTGACACTGTTGGGGATTTATTCAAAATTGAAGGCATACTGAACCAGCATGGCTACCACAGCATCTTGCAGCGGCATGCTAATCCATCCGGTTTGCGTTTAGTTGGACCATCATTTATTTTTTAACAGGACAATGACCCCAAACACACCTCCAGGCTGTGTAAGGGCTATTTGACCATAAAGGAGAGTGATAGGGTGCTGCGCCAGATGACCTGGCCTCCACAGTCACTGGACCTGAACCCAATCGAGATGGTTTGGGGTGAGCTGGACCGCAGAGTTAAGGCAAAAGGGCCAACAAGTGCTAAGCATCTCTGGGAACTCCTTCAAGACTGTTGGAAGACCATTTCAGGTGACTACCTCTTGAAGCTCATCAAGAGAATGCCAAGAGTGTGCAAAGCAGTAATCAAATCAAAATTGGGCTACTTTGAAGAACCTAGAATATGACATATTTTCAGTTGTTTCACACTTTTTTGTTATGTATATAATTCCACATGTGTTAATTCATAGTTTTGATGCCTTCAGTGTGAATCTACAATTTTCATAGTCATGAAAATAAAGAAAACTCTTTGAATGAGAAGGTGTGTCCAAACCTTTGGTCTGTACTGTATAGCAGAGCTGATTAAGACATTAGAAGCAGCTGCACACAGAACCAAAGGAGGGTTAACCCTTGTAGTACTGCAGAATCAGATGACGTTTAATGAAGAATATCTCCAATAGACACACAGGACACAGGCACCCAGGGCCTCTGCTGGAGTGCTGAAACGGCGCCAGACACAAGATAAGTGGAGCAGGGCCCATCCAAAGTAGTAGAACAGCAACAGACATGGGCCGCCAACATAACAAAGTTGAGTTAGGTTGAGTGAGGTTAGTTGGCACTACTTATCTTAATAGTCTAGGGCAGTGATGGCTAACCTTGGCACTCCAGCTGTGGTGAAACTATGACTCCCAGCATGCTCCATTTATTTCTATAGAGTTCTGAGAGCAGCCAAGCAAACAGGGCATATTGGGAGTTGTAGTTTTACCACAGCTGGAATGCCAAGGTTAGCCATCACTGGTTTAGGGTATGAAGTCACATTACTCAGCACAGGACTGTGGTGGGAGGGTAAGATACAGCATTTCAGAACACTGATCATGCATGCCAATAGACCAAACCAAATTCTTCAGCTTTTACAAATCAAACCGCTGAGAACTGTACTCTATCTAAAGAGTGGAAAAGCTGCATGTAATTCATTATACAGTTTTAACAGGCTTTTTCTGCAGACAGTCGGTGCAGAAATGACTCTTGACACGCTCCAGGAAGCAGTTGGAAGTTTGGCAAAATATATCAAAACTGACTGGGATACCACAGGGGAGCGTGTACAACACGGCGGAATGTGAGCCAACAGGGAGCATCAAAATCCTTCTTGTGTAGACTTTCTCAAAGTTATAATTATACATTGATTATCATACTTTTCTAACGGCTTGTTGCTTTTAGCCTTTAAATGTAAAAAAAGGAAAATTCGAGATTGTAGTAAAAAACAAAACAAAATATAAGAACAGCATAACTTGCTGAAAGTAGTATCATGGTATGACCATTGGGAAGTGGCAAGGTTATATGTATCTTGGGATACAGAGGACATCTATGTTTGGCCGCATCATATATTTTAATAGGTAGTGAGAACCTGTACAGAAAACAAAAATGGGAAATCAACCCCAGGATAATGATAAGGAGAGCTGTGATGATATTAACCTGTACCAGATGGGTGCCCAATTATAACCTGTGCTAAGACACCTGCTCTTCTGTCTGCAAGCCCCTGAGTTGACAAAAAAAATGACATACCAAGATGACATACAAAATGCACCATACGTCAGTCTCTCCCTAAGTGCTGGTGTCTTCAAACAATGCAAGGCTCAACCTGCAGTTGCCAGATTTTCTTAAATGCCCCAAATTTAGAAAAGGTATGGCATTTTTTTACACTAAGTATGACACTGAATCCAATTTTTTGGTACCAAAAAGTTTGTCATTTATTATACTGAAATATGCCTATATTAGGCGTATTTCAGGCGCAGATGTTGGGTGCCATCTGCGACTTTTCCTCGCTCACGCCAGGTCTAAAATTGTGCATGAACGTGTTTTACCTCACAACAAGAGCAAATGCCACTTTGAGGAGAGCCGCCTCAGTAATAGTCACCCCAGACAGGTTCTGTCTCCTCAGGTGGCTCTCCCTCTCTAGTGCACACCTTGCAACTAAATAACCCAGGATTGAGCTGGACTTGTGTTACAAAGAAAAATTTTACAGGCCAGGAAGAGAATGATATGCCCAACCACCAACCTGTCCATTAGTGCTGAGTAAAGCGAAGCATCCAAAGTGGTATTCGATCCGAATTTTAGGAAAAATTTCATTCTAAACAAAGCTGAATTTCCTTGCTCTTTGTGGTAACAAATCATTTTTCCAAAATTTGTGACAGGAGTTGTCTTAGAAAGAACAGAGAAATACCTCTTCCACTTGCTGGGAGCATGTTGTGACGTCATCACGCTCAGTGGAGGTCCTTTGGCAGGTCTTTTTCAATCAAGAAAGGAAGGACTGCTTCTCCGTGAGCAAGTGGATGAGTTGAGTGATTTTTTTTTTAAAATTTAAACCCAAAAATCCATATTGCACTAGCGTATTACTGTTATTTTTACGGCCGTTAGATGGGTGCACTTCTCTCTAAGCTGCATAAACGGTCCCATTTATTGATAGGCTGAATGGGGTTTTAACACGGCAATTTGGGACAAATTAATTTGAAACTAATTGAATTTCTTGTCAAACTTCGAATCTAATTTTTCAAAACTTTGCTACTCTCTACTGTCCATCATTCCATAAAAATCCCGGCCCAGAAACAGGACTCTTTGCTGGGGATACTCAGCTTTCCTAGATTCCTTATATCTTATCCAGCTTTTCCTGGAAGAGATATAGAATTCCTGGAGCCTGGGGCACATATGAGAGAAATAAGGGGGAAATAAAATGATCCCAAATCACTTTTCCTGTAACTGTCTCACAGAGGAAACCAGTAAACTGGCAGGTATTTGTTTGGACATTGGTTCCCCCATTTAATAGGCCAGACCCTCCATTACCATAAACCATGCTGCCCCTTTTGCACGGAGCTCCCTTTGCTACTCTTCTTATCTAGCACATAACCCCCTAAATGCATTTTGAGCGCCAGAGATACATTTAAAGATGCAGTATCCCAGCATCAAATGCAAAGTATATGGATTTGGAATCCATAAGAATGCAGCCTTCCATGCTGTCACTGGGAGATTGCCAACTCTTCCAGGAGGTCTTTCTTTTTTCCGGGAGCCCTTATGTAAATCTATTTTATATTGGTGTAGAACTCCTTCAACACATCTTATAAGATGTTTCCATGTTCTTTAGTTGTGAGGTTTAGAGTGCAGGCTTCTACTTCTGCATAATAATAATAGTAATTATATGCCATATTACCATATTCCTATAAATACATGAGAAGAATAGCTGTTATCCAACCATTAGCCTTCCACTCATTTTGGTTATGTGTACAAACATGAAAACCTTTTTCTTTTCTACTGACTGTCAGGTTCTGTTCTTTTGTGAATTTGTGTTTGAGTGGATTCTTTAGCATGCTGTTTTATCTGAAGTCCAGAAAAAGTATTTCAAGACATCTTTCCTATGAACCTAAATATCCATGGGACACATTCCTTGAGGCATTTGCCCACCTAATAAATATGGATTATAGCCTCTGGCTGTAAAAATCTTTGAAAAACAATAGAATTTCTATGGATAACAAGTATTTTTTAGACTAGAAAGGTGTCCAGCATTAAGTTCAAAGACTTCACACATCAACAGAGGCTGCTCTGATAAAAACAGTCATATAGATTTTTTCCAACATGCATGAAAATGGATATATTACAATGAGACTAGTAATTTACATATTACATTCAACTGACCTTCAAAGAAACCCTTTGCCCAAAGTGCGTAACGTAAGCTGGGATTTCCTAATAAGTCCTCCTCACCAGTGGTTGAAGTCCATAGCAAAATTTAAAATATTGCTAAATTTATCTTCATAGACTTCCTCTACCCAGTAAAACATTAAAATTAGTTACTTTATCAATTTTATATTGGCAGGGGTCCGACTCTTGGCCCCAATGCAGATCAGTGGCGGTGGCGAACTTCCTACTCCGGTAATGTCACTCAAGTGAATGGGGCTGAGCTGTAATACTAAGCACAGTCACTATCCATTGGACCATTGAAAAGCTACGAGGAGTTCACGGTGCTGACCGGAGTTCCATTGCCTCAAACAACTGATTGGCAGAGGTGCTGTGAGTTGGACCCAATATCTGATATTGATGACCTATTCTGAGGATCGTTCATCAATATTAAACACATGGAAAACCCCTTTAATTATGTTGCTAAATCAGATAAATAAGCAGGGAAGATAAGCTTATGATTATTCCCGACAAAACTGCCTCCTGAGCAATGTCTCAGAGAAAGCCTTGAGATTTTGCAAGTTTGAGATGCACTTCTATAGATAGTAGATTGTTTAAAGAGTGTCTCTGCTTTGAAAAATCCCTACTTATTAGTAGAGCTCATTGACTATTAATGAGGAAGTTCATTCTGATCTTTGCATGGTCATTAGCTAAATTTACACATAAAAATCAAGATGAACAAAAGTTTTTACGATCATTCTTCCCCATACAGTTCCATTGTTTGTTGGCAGCACACCCCGTTTCCACAGTGTCATGTGCTGATGACAAATTAAGATTTTTAGTACTGTGTGAAAGATGCGATTACGCCTGGAGCCATCGCACCTTTACATAGGCCAGTGGCCAACGGGCACCCGTACAAACAGTCATTCCTGATAATTGCCCCAACCTGTGAGCTGTGTACAAGAGCCCTACCAATAAGCTTCCCAGTAGTACCTTATCTATATAGATCAATGGGTTACCTGTGTAATGGACGACAGAACAGGTTCTCCAGAGCAAGAGATGCTCTTTGTATCTACTTTCTGCCCTGGCCAAGAGTTGAAGATCCTAAACAAAGGACCTTATGAATTCCACAGAATTTCTAATAATAATAATCCCCTAATAATGCAAAATATATTTTTTTAAACTGCACAAGACCTTTAATGTTATGCGCGAGGGCTCTCAGAGGACTCTTTCTTTGGGCGCGTAGAATGTATCCCTATCCAGCTGGCTGACGGTCAACAATCTAATGTGTATGGGTGTCAAAAGACAATCTAGTGATACAAGACATATTATGACAATTATGATGTATACTTATGACCAGATTTGTCAGCTTAATATGCCCTATGTGCTCCTATGTAAAACACATTCCTACAAGTCAAAATGTCACAAAACCGCTACGAGGTGTGCTGAAAGAATACTCTGAACACGTAGGTATGAGTCCTGAGTATTCATGAGAAGAGCACCTTCACATCTCCTTGACCCCTCTGCTCCTCGGGGCAGTGATTGACAGTCCACTGCGTATGCGAGTGTACACAGCAGCCGGTCAGATAGGAGCAGAGGAAACGCTCTACTCTCGTGGGACTCATAAACTGTGTGTCTGGAGAACTCTAATAGTGCTCCTAGTAGCTAATTGGCACAACATTCTTTGTAATATGTTAGCTACTAGGAGTATCTACTGTAGCTTTGAGGGCTCATTCACACAATTAATTGTGCCCCGCTCTGTGGAACGCAAATAGCAGTCCGCAATGCAAGGGTAATGGCAGAGTGCATGCCGTTTGCGGGTGTGGACTCACTTGAATGGGTTTGCGATCCACAAGATACGTTCTGCACTGCAAAAAAAATAGACATGTATGGACCGAAATCCCATGGAAGCTCTCTATAGTGCTTGCGGATGGCGGACTGATTCAAGTTAATGGATCCACATCACAAGGCTGGTGTCCATTTATTGTGGACCCCACTGTTTGCGACCACAATTCGGGCACGGGGCACATGGTCATATGAATGAGCCCTAAGTGACAGTATAGCGTTCAATGGACAATTATGGGTTCTCTGTATATCCACATGGTGAATATTACGCATGGATTTTCCATGTGGATTTTTTATGTAGATTTTGCTGCTTTTCTCCACCAAATCTGCACCAAAATCCACATGTGTTGCTTGTGACTTTTATTGCAGATTTTGATACATTTTCAACCCTGATCTCATCCCATGCTGCAGATTTTAACATTCGAACCACAGGTCAATTTTTTGGCGTAAAGTAATACACACGGGAGATCATTTACAGTATATAGCTACTCATACAAAAGAAAACATAATTTTCCATCAGTAAAAAGGGTTGTTCAAACATTTCCATGACTGTAAGGCCTCATGCACACGACTGTTGTTTTGGTCCGCATCCGAGCCGCAGTATTTGCGGCTTGGATGCGGACCCATTCACTTCAATGGGGCCACAAAAGATGCGGACAGCACTCTGTATTGTCCGCATCCGTTGCTCCGCTCTGTGGTCCACAAAAAAATTAAAAATAACCTGTCCTATTCTTGTCCGTTTTGCAGACAAGAATAGGCAGTTATACTAATGGCTGTCTGTGCCATTCTGCAAATTGCGAAACGTACACGGACGCCATCCATGTCATGCGAATCCGCAATTTGCCGACCGCAAAAAACACACAACGGTTGTGTGCATGTAGCCTAAAAGAAATGTTCATCTAAAATACCATGAAGTTTTAGCAGATCATCTTTTTCATTGCTGGCAAACGTATACTATTATTCTGATTGTAGCTTTGCTTTTAGATTTGTTTTTACACTTGACACTGAAAATAGTTTTCTCACATTCTGTGTCAGATACCGGCAGGAATGCTGAGAATTACCATATATGATCTTCTAGCCAGAAATGGCATCACAGATTCTGCTTATTTCTGAAAAGAGGCATAAACATCATTTGTCTCTCCAAATCCACCATGAATACTATGGTATGTGAATCTGAAATAGTATAAGCCAAGAGCCTGTTGCTCTGAAATATACATTTGTATTAATATATTAGTATGACAGATGGACTCTTAGTTATACATATGCAGCTTGTTTCATACTGGGTTGCTAAGCACAATTTACTGTAGATGTATGGTAATGGATTAAATAAACTGTATGGGAGATGTGCTTGTGATATAATTATTCTTAGTACTGACTAAAATAGTACTGTCTCTTTATATATAGCTTCACGTGGGCAGCTATCTGAAGTAGCGTCATGATGTTCCACCTATTTACAGAATGCAAACTGTGTAATAAAGTGTAAAAACATTTGACACTTCAATTATGAGTTTTTCTTCCTTTTTTAATCTAATTTACATACTGTAGAAACTTTCATTGCGGCAGATCTGGAGTGGACCTTTGCCCCATCTCCTCTCAGTAGACTCCAGTAACTTCTAATGGCCGTACTACACTCACCTAAAGAATTATTAGGAACACCTGTTCTTTTTCTCATTATTGCGATTATCTAGTCAACCAATCACATGGCAGTTGCTTCAATGCATGTAGGGTTGTGGTCCTGGTCAAGACAATCTCCTGAACTCCAAACTGAATGTCAGAATGGGAAAGAAAGGTGGGCTACAACAGCAGAAGACCCCACCGGGTACCACTCATCTCCACTACAAATAGGAAAAAGAGGCTACAATTTGCACGAGCTCACCAAAATTGGACTGTTGAAGACTGGAAAAATGTTGCCTGGTCTGATGAGTCTCGATTTCAAATGGAGACATTCAAATGGTAGAGTCCGAATTTAGCGTAAACAGAATGAGAACATGTATCCATCATGCCTTGTTACCACTGTGCAGGCTAGTGGTGGTGGTGTAATGGTGTGGGGGATGTTTTCTGGGCACACTTTAGGCCCCTTAGTGCCAATTGGCCATCGTTTAAATGCCACGGGCTACCTGAGCAATGTTTCTGACCATGTCCATCCCTTCATGACCACCATGTACCCATCCTCTGATGGCTACTTCCAGCAGGATAATGCACCATGTCACAAAGCTCGAATCATTTCAAATTGGTTTCTTGAACATGACAATGAGTTCACTGTACTAAAATGGCCCCCACAGTCACCAGATCTCAACCCAATAGAGCATATTTGGGATGTGGTGGAACGGGAGCTTCGTGCCCTGGGTGTGCATTCCTCAAATCTCCATCAACTGCAAGATGCTATCCTATCAATATGGGCCAACATTTCTAAAGAATGCTATCAGCACCTTGTTGAATCAATGCCATGTAGAATTAAGGCAGTTCTGAAGGCAAAAGGGGGTCCAACACCGTATTAGTATGGTGTTCCTAATAATTCTTTAGGTGAGTGTATGTCCTCACTTTTTAACTGTGCAAATTACCGTAGTTCTTCTCCAGAAGGAACATTTCATGTGAAGATCCATGTGGGATATGGAATCTTGCATGCAGTGCTTCATGGGAAAAGCAATGTAAATTAGGGAGGAGGCACTGCTGTGTTGGGATTCTTAGGCCAATCAGAGGAAATTGTTCTTAAGGTCCAACCCCTATATCATCAATAAAGGCTAATAGATTTTGAATGAAAGAAGCAGACCCTAGTGGCAAGTGATTTGCTCCAAAGAAAGCCACACTTTATTATCCTGGACCTTTGGGTCTGACCATGGAAGGAGGGAAGCCTATTTGCATACCTTTTCCCATTAAGCATTTTACAAAAGACTCCATACCTCAACTTGATTTCCTCAATCACAGCCAGTACCCAAGGCTTTTTAACTAGAACTCAAATAGTACTCCAACTGAGATGACAGCATTGCTACTGTCTGTGCAGTACCCCAGTACAGGGGGTATCTGCAAATGGTTTCTTTCTATTGTTACATAATGATATGTACACCCAGGATCACCTGGTATGGTTTGCAGGGACAGATTTAACCACCCTTTTCCTCACTTCTTTCGCAGGAGTGAGCTGGTCCTACGAAAGAGAGAAAGAATAGAACCATGTGAGAGATTACAGTTAAGACACCCATCACATTTAACTATATACTGGCCTAGTGCCTGTAGCCTATCAGAGGCCGGTGCAGGCGGCGCAATGACGTCATTGCACCGCCTAAGGAGGCCTGCATCGCATCACTGACAGCAGCATAAGGTAAGTGTATGTGTTTATTGCTTTTATTATTTATAGCATACTGTGGCAATAAGGGGGTGGGGGCACTATATACTGGCAAAATATGGAGGGGTACTATAGAGAAAAGGGGAAGCACTATGGGGGAAACTATGGAGAAGAGGGGAAGCACTATGGGGGCCCTATATACTGGCACAATATGGGGGGACACTAGGGAGAAGAGGGGAAGCACTATAGGGGCCCTATCTACTGCCACAATATGGGGGGGGGGCACTATGGAGAAGAGGGAAAGCAATATGGGGCCACTATGGAGAAGAGGGGAAGCACTATGGGGCCCTATATATTGGCACAATATGGGGGCACTATGGAGAAGAGGGTAAGCACTATGGGGGCCCTATATACTGGCACATTATGGGGGGAACTATGGGGGCCCTATATACTGGTACATTATGGGGGGCACTATGGAGAAGAGGGGAAAGAGCACTATGGGGCCATTTACTGGGGGGCCCTATGTACTGGCATGCATTATTGGTGGCTCTATGGAGATGTGGGGGGTAAAGGAGAACTATGGGGGCATTTACTGGGGGCCCTATTTACTAGCATGCATTATGGGGGGGGCACTATGGAGAAGTGGGGGAGAAGAGAACTATGGGGGCATTATATAGGGGCATTTAATACTGGCACCCATTTTGGTGCCACTATGGGGATGGGTGAAGAGGAGCATTATGGGGGCATCTATGTGGGGCAGTCTATTGCGGCATTTTATACTGGCACATTATGGAGGACACTATGGGGACAGGGGAGGAGCACTGTGGGGCATCTGTGGGGCACTGTGGGGCATTTTTGATGGGTGCAGTTATTTTTTAGAGCATTGTGTTCCAATAATTATTACTCTATCTGTGTGTAACTAGTATTTTAAGGGGGTTTATCAGTTTATGCAGTATAGTTTTGGGGGTGCATGATGGGATGAGAAGGTGGGAGGATGTTGGAAAAGTAGGAAACTAAGATGTCTGTCAAATCTGCAGAGAAAAGAGATGGCTGAAAGAAATCATCATGGTGGTCTGGTCTGAATGGAGAAGATAAAGAAAGAGAACATCTACATCAAAGGAGACGTCACTGGATGTAAGAGGTACGTGGGTATGTATTAGGCTACTTTTACAACTGCGTTAGTGATTCTGCCAGGCTGTTCCAGCAGAGAACAGCCTGCCGGAATTTACTGGATCCTGCACTGCTGGATGCAGACTGAATGCCCTCCACCCCCATCAACTACAATGGGGGTACGGCAGAGATCTGGCCACAATCTGGAGGGGGAGGGGGGCGCTTTTTTGATGTTCGTCCTGTTGGTAAATTTCCCTAGAAACTGCCCTGTCCAGATGTGCCTCTAAAGACCTATATCTCACAGTGCACACTACAGCCATATTTGCCAAATTACAGTTACCAGAGAGACTTTAGCAAAATAGCATACCTCGCCATCTGGGAAAAATATTTGCACTGTGTAAAGATTATTGTTGGATGTAGTACAACTCCTATTTTGCACAAGTAAAATGAGATATTTATTCTTCTACCTCTGGCCTGTTTTCCTGACTCTTACCACACCATACACTGGCCATTGCACTACTAGACCTCCTGCCACCCATACAACCACTAACATCAAGGGCACTCCAAACCTTTATCAGGCAGGAGCTCAAAATATAGGGAGTGCCCTGAGGGAAGATAGGGTGCATCCTCCTCTCACTGCACAAGCCCTAGGGAGCTACGACCTGAGTGAAACCACCTTGACTCATCCTATAGTCAGAACCACTACCACTTCCATCCTCTGGTCCAGCTTCTCAAGGGCTTGCTGTATCTGCAAGCAGTAGACAGTAAAGATAGCTTACTCCCAAAGAAGCAACCAGGAATAGCTGGTTAGAGATATAAAGAAGCTTGGAGCAGGTACTGTTTAATATCAAGGCAAGTGTGTACTATGGCTTTGGGTACTGTAGCTGATTGTGAAGCACTATAAATGGGGTTGTGTATGAGTGCTATCAAAATGTACCTTGAAAAGGAGCTCCAGATTATAATTTAAGGGTAAAATTATGGAAGTCAAGCCAAAGGAATGGTGTCAGATTTGGTACTGAGTAGAGTGAAGAGCAATATAAGGCCACGAAGAACTTGGTATATTTTTAGTTGCAAATAAATGGCTGATGTTTATACACAGAAAGAAGAAATAGACATTTTTACTCAGTATGAAACTTTGACTTTGTAATTTTAACCTAAATTTCATGCCTGAGGAGTGATATATCAGAGACGGATTCACAGCCTACTGACTCTACATGGAAGTATCTGGACATACATGGGAAGGTAAAAGGAGCAGATGCTTTAATGGTGTTCTTTAAAGAAGTAGTTATTCTTTTATATCTGCATTGGGGCTGCAGTAAGTCCCTAGTAGGCATCATTCATTTCTCCACAGATATACCGCTAGCTTAGCGCACGCTGGCCTACCAACTGAGCTGAGATGGATTTCATTTTGCCCTTGCTAAAGATGAAAAGCTGGGTTCATTTTTCTCTTTTCCAACAGACATATTACCTGGAGCAGCATGACACATTGCAATAGGAATCTTGTTTGAGGCTTATTTATTTCGGCTCTCGTGCTGGTGGAGATGTTACACGGCCAAAAGCTTCTGCTTTTGCAGGTCTGGAGATTCTATGAGTGTATGTGAATTTACTTGCCAGCCGGAATGTCAGTCATCTCTGCATACAATCGGAGCTGCGGGTGACCTGGAAACCTGCTAAGTTTATATTCAGGCTGAATGAGAGGTCTCTCCAATCCAATTTCTGCAAGCAGCAGCAGGTGGAAAAGCCGCTCTTCCTTTAACCCGTTAGCCGCCACTCTTGTGTTTCCATACAATATTGATGGTAAGCATAGAGAAGGCAGCCGTGCTCACAATTGCACAGGTCCCCTCTCAAACAGCTGATGAGCGGGGGTCTCGGGTGTCCGACCCCCACCGATCAGATACTGATGACCTATCCTGAGGATAAGTCCAATAGTGGGTCCCACACACACTTAAAAAAGGATACAGTATTCAGATGCAAGAATTGGTGCTTTATTGTGAAAAACAAATCCATAGGGACCAAATAAACATGCGTGCGTGCTATAGTGATAGCCCAAATTAATAAAGGCAGCAGTAATCCATATTATATTGTATCCAATTCTGTTGGTTATATGCGACATTCAAATCTCAGGTGTTTTGGGGCGACTTTCACACACGTTCCAACTCTACGCCATATGGATACACTTCTTTCCACTCTGCCTTGCTGCGATCTATTGAAGAAGGTTCAAGTCGGACCGAAACGTCTGAGATTTGAATGTTGCAGATAACCAACAGATGGATACAATATAATATGGATTACTGCTACCTTTATTAATTTTGGCTATCACTATAGTATGCTGGAATGTTTATGTTTATTTTGGTCAATACGGACATATGTTTTTCACAATAAAGCACCAATTCTTGCATCCAGGATGGTGTATCCGTTTTAAGTGTGCGTGGGACCTTTGCTTCTCCTGCCACCCACAGCACCTTATAATTTTGGAGTGCATGGTCCCTTTTTTTCTAACTACTTTCCTGAAGATAGGTCATTAGTATTAATATGTTGGAAAACCCTTTTAATTTTATTAAATTAAATTGTTGCTGATCTCTTTGGATGTAAACACGCTGTGGATCCGTGACGTGGTTTATTGATTTCTTCCAGAAGCTGGTACTGGATTATATGGTTCTGCTTCAAGCTACATTGGAATATACTTGTGATGGGCGTGGCCTCAGCTCGGAAGCCTATAAGAGGCATTCCGTATTGCATTCCGTCAAAATAGAAGTCTGTGCTGGCCATAGACTTCTATTATGACAGGATGCAATACAGAATGCCTCTTATAGGCTTCCATGGTGCATGCCGTCATATAATTCTCTTATGGTCCGTAGTAACGGAATCCATTACGGAGTTCTTAGATAACCCAAACCGAATGCCGAACTTGCAAATCAAGTTCAAAATATCCAACATATTCAATCCTTTGGAAGTGCCACTGAAAGTTTAAAATAGCTTTTATTTTCACAAGTCTTCATTTTCAGAGGTCCTTTTAGAAGACTTATTTAATACATGCCTAACATTTAGATTTTCACAAGTCTTCATTTTCTGAGGCCTTCTTTGAAGACTGATTTAAGACATGGCCAACAATCATATTGCTGAGATTTGTACCAGAGGAAGAAAAATAATAATATAATAATAAAACATATATGTGCTCAGAAAAATCTTTCTATCTTAACTTGCACATACTTAAAGGGAATCTGCCAACTCCAAAACACCCCCAAACTGCAGTAAGCAATGTGCAGTGTAAGTGATGCCGAGTCTGGTTATTTAGTAGTAATGGTTAGTCTAGCTTAAGGACTTTAGTGTAATTGGTCTTTGATCACATTAAAACTAAAATAACAAAATATAGTCTAACACCTATCTTACACATCCTAAACTTTCATTATTAGATATATTAAAGGGTTTTCTGGGAATAAGCATCAGTAGCCCACCCTTGATAGGCCATTCATGAGTAATTGCTCAAAGTGTGATCCACAGGCCGCCCCACCAATCAGCTGTGTGAAGGGACTGTACTGGTATCACAGCTCAGCTTCTTCGTTCTGGGGATACTAAACTAGAATCACGCAAACATACAAAATGCATGGGTCAAATGTGCAGAAATTCTAACAAAGCAATACTGAGGATGCTGTTGCTTTATAGTCATTTTAGTCATCTATATAAATTTTACAGACATTGAAGTAACTTGCCTTTTCATCTTGTTCAGTCATCCAGGTATATAGCATCTACAATGAAATTTATGATTGAAAAGAATTTAAAGAAATACATAAAAGGCACAGTACTATGCAGGCACAAGCAGGAGAAACATCTTCTATCGCACAGTCATAACATTTTCTAGCTTCATTGTGGGTTGTTGGAGGACCATTACTGGAGAATTTCTTTATAATGGGCCTCATATGACAAGACCGCTGCAGAGAAAATGGCTATTTTTGCCTATAGTAATTACAGTTCATGTTCAATATATTCAGTGAATTGGAGGTTAACCAAGTGTGTGAGGTGAATTTATCCCTGAGGGTCATTATTGTCTTTGTTCTGTCCATGGTCAAGTGAGATGTTGCATCATATCTTATCATAATTTTTTCTGCATCTTTTTTCTTAGAACTAATGTTAAAGCAACCTTGCTTTAACATTATGTGAATATGGGGAATATGGTATAATATTACCTGGTAGTCTCCTTTTGTGCCTACCAATTTAGGATTCCCTCTGCGTTGTCACAAAGTGGCTGCCAGCTTCTTAGACTACCTATCAGTAGCTTAAGACACTCTTCTTTCTGCTTGTGGATGCATGAGGGCTGATGACCTCAACACATTGTTTGTGTCAACCTGCTACATCCTGTCAGTATTGGTCCCAAAGACCTAATCAGAAGCTGCTCTTCTGCTGTCACTGCCTCCTCTTCTTCTTCAGCTTCTGACTGAACCCTGGAACCAGCAACAACTGGATGTTGCACGGGAACACTACCTTGGTGCTGGGGTCATCAGCAGTTATCCATCCAAGAGTAGAAGGGGGAGTTTGTCAATAGTATACACACAGCAAACAAGGGTACTTTGAAGTATGGCCATTTGTGGACCTTTGCTCATGTTCCTATTATGCAAAGCCATCAACTACTTTAATGCAGTGTGAAGAGTTAACTTGCACCATGATTTATACTGTTGTTTACGCCTATAATGTTTTATACTGTTGAACTGCATTTTATATGTTTATTGTAATATATCCTGTTCATTTGCACTTTTATTACTCTGTATTTGCACCACACTGTAGAAGGGGTTAATACAGAGCCAGCTAATACGGAAAGACTTTGGGACTTTCTACCTATGCACTGAGAAGCTAACAATTTCCATAGTTACCATAAGTGGATATGCAGAGCTAGGTTTTTTGGAGTAAAAAATGTGACACAGTGTCAGTGATTCTTTGTCTGGTTAAGCTTTGTCTAGATCTGGAAACTGCTTAGTCATCCCTATTGACTTGTATTGAGGTTAAATACAAATCTAGGTCAGACTGGATATGCAACAATGTTTCTGTTAGGCTTTGCTTCTCCACTGCACCCCTTCCACTAGAACAGTAATCGGGAACCTTTTACAGGCCAAGCGCCCAAACTGCAACACAAAACCCACTTATTTATCGCAAAGTGCCAACTCGGCAATTTAACCTGAATACCAATATAGTATATCTTCCATGTACTTTATCATTTAGCTATAATAGCCTGCCTACATTTAGTGCGCGGCCTGTGCTGCTAATATCGCGTCCTGTGCTCATGAATGGCAGAAAAAGTCTAAGGTATATTGGTACACCATAGACATTTTTCAGGGTGCGGGTGTCCACAGAGAGGGCTCTGAGTGCTGCCTCTGGCACCTGTACCATAGGTTCACCACCACTGCACTAGAAGGTTCTAGTTCAGCTAGAAACTGTATAAAAAGAGAGCAGTCAGAGGCCCTAGTTGTCTGCAGATAGGGATCAGTGTTCAGTATGAGAGACTGCCAGACTGCACAAATGCCCATAACAAAACTCTGAGATGGGGATTCTCTGCCACAAACTCTGGGTCATCAGTCCCCTATTCAACTGGCTCTCAGGTCAAGCTGCATGGTGGAGAGGGGGCAGGTAGGCTGAGGAGAGAGGAGGAGAGGCATAGATTCTGTAGATCCTCCTCTCCCTGTGCAACTTGTACATGACCCGAGGTGGTGGGGTAGCATAGACTCCACACCACAGACATTTACAAGCAGGAATAAGTCATACCACAAACACTGTCCCTATCCTGTCCATAACCGATCTTTAGCGTAAAATATGCTTCTCTAGCGATCCCTGTTACACACTTCAGTAATCGCAATAACGACTATGACTAGAAAGGAATGTCTAAAATATGTCTGCCAGATGGAAAAGGCTTCAGTCCATCAGAAAAGACATTTTATCTCACTGACTCTCACCATAAACAATTGTTTTCAATGATTTTTACAAAAGAGAAACGCTCAAAAAGTCATATGTATGCAAAATGGTAGCAATGAAAATGTCAGATTTAACTCCCACAAAATACAATCCCTCACACTGCTCTGTCGAAGGAAAAATAGGATATGGCTCTCTGAATGAAGTGATGCAAAAATAAATGATTTTTTTAAAGTATTTTTCTACTGTGCATAATATAATAATGGAACATAAAAACCTGTGCATATTCGGTATGCTGAACCAGTATGAAATATTGTTTTCCAATTTTTTGTTGTATAAAACCTGGGTGTGCTCCATACTCAGGTGTGTCTTATAGTCTGAAAAATACTGTAAATGTTTCACTATTCAACAGCAGTCAGTTTAGTTTTATTCCCCATAAATCACAAAGCTGGCAAATCTCTCTGATTGTAACGGGGAACGTGCATCTCGGGAAACATACTTGTCAGTGAATCTGACTTTTGAGGCTTTGCTCCAGAACTAGAACTGTGGAATATGAAGCTCCTAACATCAGACACAAAGTGTCAACTAAGTGCATAGAGTACATCTGTAGTCACATCCCATACAGCTTGCTTCTGAAAAGAGGTGAAAATGATCTGCAGAATGGAAAATGTTAGAGAACATGTCATGGTCCCATATGTCAAGAAGTAAGCAAGCACCTATTAGTGCAAGCAGGATTTGGAGGCTGGCTGGGGCAAGTGCAACACTTTATTCAGGGTGGGAGCCATGATAAGCTCATTATCACTTTTTTTCAGCATTTTGGCTAAATGTCGATCAGTGACCCCCAAGAAACATCTTTGCAACCCTAACTCCCATGCAACCCCAACTTCTGCGGCTAGTCAAGATTCACTCTCTCAGACAAGGCCCAGCAGCCCTCTCCGTCCGTTTCCTACAGTGTCTCTGTATATAATGTCATATTATCATACCGTTGAGGGGGACCTGACAATAAAATCGTTTAGTCCTCCACCTGGGTGGGCCCCTTCTGAGTTCAGGCGCCAAAGCTGCCGTTTCCCTTGCCTCCCCTATAGCTATGCCCTTGATGTCGATGTGATCTAGGTTTGTAACTAATATTTTATCCAATGAGAAACAGCAGGCTGCATGAAATTAATATACACATCAAGTCACACAAATAAGCACACAGGAACTGGACCATGGCAACTGAAAGTATATTTAGGCGTACTGCGCATTTATTTCCGTTTATGCATTTTACATGGGTCTATTACTCAGTCTTGATGACACATAATGATGATTAATTCAAATTACCTTCCTACTATCTGAGATATAATTTAATGAAACATACAAATCACTCAAAAAACTTTGTTTCTGTTGCCTAATTGTTTTCTTGTATCTTTTGACTTTTCAGATTAATATAAGCTTTAGAGGGAAAATGTGTAGTATATAGCAATGATGCCAGTATTTTTCTAATGAAGGGCTACCTGCTCCTAGATTCAGAGTACCTGTAATGCTACTTTCACATTAGCGCTTAGTATCCGTCAGGATGTTCTGGGGACTGTGCAACAGTTTTCATCCAGCCGATTCTCGAAATATTTGCCGCGTTGCAGCCTGATCACCGCCAGTCTCCATTATAGTTTCTGGCATTGCTGGAATGCAGAGAGATACGGCAGGGAACAGCCTGTCGGATACTAAGCACTTGTGTGAAACTAGCCCAAATCAGACTAATGGTTTCAGCAAGCACAGAGTGCCCACATGTCTTCTATTTCAGTGCCTTACCTATACCAATTGAAGCATCTACGTTTGTAATGTTCAGTATCCTACTGATGTCTACAGATCAGGTCCATCCTATGACCATAATTCTGTTATATGCTTATCTTCAGTAAATACACATTAGGTCTGTAAATACTTTAAACTCTAGTTCAGGGATGTCCAACCTGCGGCCCTCCAGCTGTTGCAAAACTGCAACTTCCATCATTCCTGGACAGCCTACAACTATCAGGGCATGCTGGGAGTTGTCGTTTTGCAACAGCTGGAGGGCCGTAGGTTGGATATCCCTATTAGTTCTTTTTTTTCCATTAATGTAGGATTTTTATGGAATAAAAGCAATTTGAGCTATATCCAGTAACAAGCTATTACTAACATGGTTAGGTTCTTGCTAGTGTTAGGTCTATTTACCTGTCTAAAACTGGAAACTGTTATAAAATAAAGCACATATAAATATATGTAGAATATATATTTTTTTTTCTGATATAACATGCGTTTTTTGACAGAATAGATGACAAAGATATATTAAAATAATTGACAAAAATGAAGAGGCCAATTGTGCCACTCATAGAAAACACCCAAAATCTGAAAACATCTGAAGGCCTATAGGCAATAAGGAGATAAAACGTAACTTTTACTTAATGGTAGTCCTCAGACAGGTAGTCCTCACCCACTGGCAGGACTTGTGTGTATATGCCCTTCTTTTGCATCTAGGGTAATCAATGTAGAAGGACATCTTTTTTCCCAATTGGTTCCACTGTCCTTGGGATTTTTGTGGGAATTTTGTGGGATCATTACCCCTTCTTCCCATTACTATTGTTTATGTCTTTATATGGAAACCCTATTTTTTCTGGCTCCCCCCCCCCTGTTTTTCATCAAGCAACATTTGCTTCAATTTTATATGTACTCAACATACCCTATTTGATTTACTATGTACTCAGCATACCGTGCTTCTTTATATTTCCCCTGATGAGTTGTTTACACGAAATGTGGCACGTCGGGAAATTTTTCTGCTTATGGTATATTAGGGTCATGGCCCGGGTTTAGGGTCAGGTATCCTTCAGGACGAGTGCCCTGTGTAGATAAGCAGGGTACTCCTAGTCCCCTCCCCCGACCTTAGGGTGATTTAGGGCTAGTGGTTCCTGTTGCCACCTCTATCCAAAGTACAAGACGCACCAGCTGGTTTACCTGATCTACAGTCAACAATATCAGAATTGCCTGGCCGTGAGTTAGCATCCACTCAGTGAGCACATCAGGTCTCCACATCATTCCTGGGATTCGTGAACCATCTACATCCAATTGAGAATTCGCTGCACATCTTGGGTGAGATTATTCCAATAGTTTTTTCTCCAGTATTACTGATGGGTCTTGTGAGAATTGTGCTCTGGACTAATATAGTCTAGGTATATCATGATATGACGATTATCCTTTGTGTAGTGTGGTGATTTTATCCAAAGATATATTAAGCATAATGATCACCATGTCAATAGTCTCATGCACATGTCTGTATTATGACTCCATGCAACATCCAATATACATAATCATCTATGGGGTCCTGTTATACCTCCACAGACCTCCAATTTTTTACAGATTTTTTTCTGTCAAATTCCATATGGACCTGACCTGTTAAGCTGTGACATGTTCCTTCCAATTTTCCCTAAAAGCAATGCTTCTGTAACACTACTTTCACATCTGCTTTTTTAATTCAGGTTTGGAGATCCAGCAGAGGATCTGAAAACAGGAATTAAACAGATCAGTTTTGTCCCCATTCATTGTCAATGAGGACAAAACTGATCAGTATGTATCAGTTCAGTTCAGTTGCGTTTTGGGGCCAGACACAAAACCGCTGAAAGCAGTGAATTTGTGTCCAGTTTTGTAAAACACAACAAACCAGATCCAGCATTTAAATCAATGTAAGTCAATGGTGCCGGATCCGTTTTTGTTCATTACTAGTTTGCTGTATTTTGATTTAATACTTACAGATCTGGCTGAAACGGAGCCATCTGGATGTATTAAATGCAATTGACCAGTTTAATTAAGGTTTTGAAATTCTCTGCCGAATCTCAAAACCTGAATTAAAAACGCATATGTGAAAGTAGCCTAATTCGGCACTGGACAAAGGCCTAAGGTGTAGGGTTGGTTAGAGCTATATGCAATTTATAAAGAAAAGTGTTTGAAGCCTGAACTTTCAAAGCAAGCTTTCATAAAAATTGATGGTTAAGGACATAGCCAATTCAATAAATTTTATATTTGAAACTACTGTAGGGCCTCAACCATTTAAAATGACTTAGTCTATCAAAACATAAGCCGTTGTAGATACTGCATGACTTAACTCAAGCCTTCTGTATACCACACCTGGACACCTACTGTAGATCAAAATCTCATGTATGTTAAAGGGGTTATCCAGGAGAAGATATTTATGATTTATCCTCAGGATAGGCCATCAGTATGAGATTTAAAAGGGTGCGACAATCAGGACCTCAGACGATCAGCTGTTAGAAGATGCCTTGAGTGCCGCAGCCTCTTCCTAAGCCAATTACATCACTGTATATCAGTCACATGGCCTAGTTGTAGCTCAGCCTCATTTAAAGAGGACCTTTCACTCGTATACAAACTAAAAACTAACTATACCTGTGGGCAGAGCGGCGCCCAGGGGTCCCCCTGCACTTACTAGTATGCCTGGGCACCGCTCCGTTCGCCCGGTATAGGCTCCGGTGTCTCAGCTCCGTCTGTGGTACTGGACTGATTTTTTTGTAGGAGGCGTGTCCCTTGCTGCAGTGCTGGCCAATCGCAGCGCACAGCTCATAGCCTGGCTATGAGCTGTGCGCTGCGATTGGCCAGTGCTGCAGCAAGGGACACACCTCCTACAAAAAATCAGTCCAATACAACAGACGGAGCTGAGACACCGGAGCCTATACCGGGCGAACGGAGCGGCGCCCAGACAGACTAGTAAGTGCAGGGGGACCCCTGGGCGCCGCTCTGCCCACAGGTATAGTTAGTTTTTAGTTTGTATACGAGTGAAAGGTCCTCTTTAAGTCAATGGGGCTTAGCTGCAATATCAAGCACTACCACTATAAAATGTACGGCGCTGTCACTGAAAAGCTGCCAGGAGCCTGCATTGCTCACCAGAGCTTTGGCTCCCCGAAACATCTGATCAACGGGGATGCCGGGACTTAGACCCCCGCTGATAATAATAACCTATCCTGAGGATAATTTATAAATTATCATTATCTTTTCTAGGATAAACCCTTTAATTCTTTTGACTAATATATAATTCAGGTATTACAGTGTTCCAAGGTGGACAGAATTTTATAATTGTTTTGTTAATGGAAGAAATCAAGCATAGTCAGGCATCCATAATGGACATTTCCCGACCAACAACAGCTCTTTTGCTTATTATTTGCTTATTTATCTGCTTTTTCCTTCTTGAGGCCCTAATATATTATGTACAGTACATAATATATCTCATGATGTCTACTGTAGACAACTTCCATTCATGGTGCTTTACATGTCTCCAGTCACATCTTTGTGCTAATTAATAGGGTTGAGCAAACCCATGGAAGTTCGGGTTAGCCACGTTCGGTCGAACTTCAGGTCGAAGTTTGGGTTCGGGACCCGAACTTGACCCGAACTTCAACCCAGACCCTGTTTAAGTCAATGGGGACCCGAACTTCACTTTATTATTTTCCGTTATGACATGGTTATAACGGAAAATAATAGCATTATTAAAACAGAATGCTAAAAAAAATGTCTACTAAATGTCACCTCATCCACTTGATCGCGCAGCCGGTATCTTCTTTTCTGCAGGACCTGCGAAAGCACCTGCGGTGACGTCACCACGCTCACCACATGGTGAGTGCAGTGACGTCACCGCATGTCCTGCTGAACGAAGATAGAAGGACCTGCAGTAACATCACTGCGCTCACCACGTAGAAGATTCAGCAGGACCTGCGGTGACGTCACTGCAGGTCTTTTTGCAGGTCCTGAAGAAAAGAAGATATGGGCTGCGCGATCAAATGGATGAGGTGTTATTTTTTTTAGTTTTAACCCCTCAGTAGACATTTTATTTAGAATTCTGTTTTAAGAATGCTATTATTTTCCGTTATAACCATGTTATAATGGAAAATAATAAAATCACCTGAACACCGAACTCGAACTTCAGTGAAAAAGTCCGGGACCGGGTACCCGAAGTTTGGTACGAACCCGAAGTTTGAAGTTCGGGTTCGCTCAACTCTAGTAATAAACTTTTACTAATAGAGATTTGTCTGTCCCGCTTTACTTTGAGAGCCTTCACACAAGACAGTGAATAGATAAATTATTGCTCAGCAAATTTCAAAGCAATTTATGTTTGTGACTGATCCTTGTGAATTACATTTTTGTTGATTTTTTGGCTGTTTGCTGTTACCATAAAACTAAACTTTTTGTAGGAAAACATTGTAAAATGAGGTTGTAATTGCTCCGTCAGCCTCCATTTTATCTGTGTACTCAGGGGTGTAGCTATAGGGGGTGCAGAGGTAGCAGTGGCTACCAGGCCCAGGAGCCTGAGGAGGCCTAAAGACCTTTGTGTCACATAAGAAGACACTGGTATTATAGAAAGTGCATGCAGGTCAAGTTACATCTCCAGCTGGAGGGAAGGGGTTTGGCATGAGGGGGTTGCCGTTTCAATTTTTGCCTCAGAGAGCACAAAGGCTATGTACTTCCCTGTGTCTGGCCACAAAGCACTGATGGAAGGGGGGCCTAATCAGAACTCTTGCACCAGGGCCCCTGAGCCTTTAGCTATGCCCTTGCATATACTATAGATAGTATAACCTGGCATTAAGGGCTTGGACAAGATTACAAAAGCAAAAAACACAAATCAGCGAGAAATCTGTCCATGGGTTGTATCTTGTGTTGCAGCTCTACTCCAATGACGTTAATGGAACAGAGTTGCAATACCACACACAACCTGAAGACAGTTGCAGAGCAGTTTCTTGAAGAAAGTATCTATGTCTTTCAAATGCTGTACAACCTCTTGCGTTTCCACAGTGCTATTTGCACAGGGTAAAAACCCATAGCAGTAGTATCAGTAGCTTGGAGTTCCATCACATAGGGTAAAAATGAATTTTACTGCTCTTGCTCCATATGTAAACACCTTGGTCAAAGTAGAGTTTGGCATGTTGGCACAATCTCTCTCAACCAGTCCTTGGGCTTCTTGAGTGTTTTTTATTCGTTGAGTATATACATACTTGTCATTGTCAACTTTCTCAGAATACCAGGAATGCTCCTGGAAAAAGGCCAGACCTCCTGGGATACCGGGACAGCCAACAAAACTCTCAGGTTCTGCATGAAGGACTGCTTTCTCCTGGATGGCAGCTCTCCATGAACTTTAATGGAATGGGGCACCAGGATGATGTATCAGTAGATATAACGCCATGCGCCTAAATGTACTTTGAGGAGACTTGGAGCCACTCTAAGGGGGCTGAGTACAACTCAAAAGGGGCATGGCGCAATGTTAATAGGGGCGTCTTATTGCTGGAAAGTTTTCGACAGTGTGCTTAGCATGCTGCAATCTTCTGCTTCCTTTAAAATGCACTGTAGAAAGTTGGCCAGTGCGATTACAAATGGCAGTTTATTATCACCACATGTGCAGAAAAAGCCACAGTCACTTCTATATTATATTCTACATATTTTCTTATTAATATATTCCCATGCTCTCAACAGCAGCACCTTTATCTACAGAAGAAAATTTGTCAAGTCAGAGCCATTCGAACTGATGGACATGGGTAAACATCGGAAACCACCTGAAGCCTCCTTCACTCCTTTACGTGCTTCTGTGGACGCCCCTGACGAAGCTTGGAGCGAAACCTTGGTCGGGTGTTTGATCTCTGTATACACTACTTTTATTCTATTGAAATATTGTGAGTATAATAAACCCCTTCTATATTTGACCCTGGGTGACAGTGCTTCACTATTGCTGCGACCTTTGGTTGTCCACAGAAGCACATAAAGGAGTGAAGGAGGCTTCGGTGGTTTTTGATGTTTACTCATGTCCATCAGTTCAAATGGCTCTGACTTGATGAATTTTCTTCTGGGACTTTTTGAGGCAGCGCGGTCCAACCAAAAACGCAACTAGACTGTATGTGAATACCTACCCACTTCACAATCTGGTTCCTGCGACGCTAGATATTCTATACAACGTACAAGGGGCTGTTTTTACTACCTTTATCTACAGGGTTAATACAAATTCCTTCCACAATTATTCACAGTTCTCCAGTTTCTATGGTAACCCCGAAGCTGTGTGAGGGCCATTTTAATGTCTTAGACATGGGTTCTACCAGCACAGATAGTGTTAAGGGGGAAGATGGTGTCAGGCTTGTTAACTCTTCATGCTAAGGGTTGTATGTATGCATGAGAGGTCCATCTATCTTATATGTATGTCAAATCAGACAGCTGAAGGCCCTAAAAATTCAGCCTAGTGCTTGAAAACAAAACCTGAAGACACATTATCATATTCGCAAAGATATTAAAGATGCTGCCTGAGGACAGCATTTGCTTTGCCTGCACACTTTTATATCACATTATGGCTGTTATAGTCATTTTGTGCTACTTTGGGAAATCTCTCCTGGATATCTTAAAAAGCCATTTTCATTGTCTTTTTTTAATATACTTTTATCAAATCATTGCAGTATTTGACTAGACGCAGACCAGATTCACCCTAAGAGGAATTTATTGTGACTTTATTATAATCTGATACCTACTGTGCTGGAAATTGACAAGTGGTACCTATTAGCGGCGTGCGTGCTGGATCGGCTATTTATAGTACAGACGAGACTCTCCAGCGGGCAGCAGAAAGGGAGTCAAAATCAATGTAATTTCTGACATGGCTCCTTGGCAGACATCTGCTGGAAGTATCTTATCTGCACCTGTTCCTGACTAGTTGCAATCCATTTTGACATCGCATTTAAAGGCCCCATCATCACCATGGATACGCTCATACATTACCACAACCAATAAGCCAGTATACATAAGAAAGATGATGTCTAGGAGGATCACTCACAGAAAATGTATTTTCAGTAAAAACAGAGCAAGGCGGCGACTGCCACACACTGCATATCTATATCCACGTTGTATGTCGCTTATGTTATTACTGTATGTATGTGTACATGCAGAAAATGCAGATGTATCGCTTGCAGCGATACATCTTGCAAGCTATTGCCTTTTCCCAACCGTTCCCATATAATGAAAGACATTTCACAATGTAATTATATCATCAGATATCTGCCCTGCTTATTTGCAGCACTGCTTGTCCTTCCATGTTGGCTTTTGGGTTCCTTCAGACACATTGGCTCAGAATTACGCACCCCCTTAAGCTAAGCTACTCATTAAAGGGGTTATATTCCCTTCTTCCCCCACTCTGATATTGCGCAGGGCAAGGGCTTTTTCTAGAGATCCAGTGACGTATCAGGATCTCCATGTAAAACAGCTAGGGCAGTGCTAAAGCCCACCTATCAGTGCCGGTGACGTCACCCGGTACATTGCTAGGCAGAAGCCTCTGCCTAGCAGTGTAAAAATGTAAACAAAAAAGCCCTTGCCCTGTGTGATATGCAGGGAGAGCATCGGAATATGAAAGATGTTGTCACAACCAGACATCTGAGAAGCTCTGACAGATACCTTTCAGAACCTCCTTGAGCTTTCTTTGTTTTGGTTTTCAGTTCCTCATCTCGTTAGCCTCTCTCAGCTGTCTTGTTGTTGGACTGATTGCATCCCTTTAAATTCCTCCCCATAATGCATTAGTGTGCGGTTTATACAACTTCCTGGAGTGTGTGTGCATGCTGATCCTATTTCCCAGTCTTCTACAAGATAAGTGTTGTACATTCATTTGTGATTTTCTGTTTGCTGGATCCCAGGTGACCCTGACTCCCTCCGTGTCTAGTGTAGGGAGCCGGTGGTCGTGTCCCCTCACTATTGTAGGGTGTTCAGGTGTTATATAGTCGAGGTACGAGGATATGCGATCATCCATCATTGGGGTGTTCGCATAGGCTGAGCAGTCAGGGAGAGTGCCAGGTCTTATGCAGGGGTCTCCCATTTGTTCCTTAGTTTCGGATCCAGTGAGTCATTTATTCATTTTGCATTGTCTTGTTTCCTGTACACCTTCCGTGACAGATGCTCATGTCAGAGGGGCTGAGTGGGGGAAGAAGGGGATATGTCTGGGTTCAGCTCTGAACCCGGACAATCCCTTTAAATGTGTCTTACGGTCAGGTTTACTGATGCAGTTTTAGAAGCCAAAATCAGAAATGGATCATAAAAAAGAGAAAGTATACAGGACAGATACAACTTTGCCTCTTTTTTGAATCCACTACTGGTATTGGCTTGTAAAACTGCATGCAGAAACCTGGCAATGTGGTTGTACCCTCATAGTATACAAATTTGCACCCTATCTTGAGTTTTGCCTATAGAGTCCTTTAACCATATACTATGGCACCCATTTGAGCACCCAGTCTGTCTATTTATCTATCGATCTTTCTATCTGTCTAGATAAACAAATAAATTCTGATATTCCAAAATTCGATAAAAAAATAAAATAAATCACATTTGTCTGTTGTGTAATTCAATTCAGGAGACAGAGAAAAATAAAAAGACTTTACCAGACAAACAGAGCACTTTTCATTTGGAAAATTTTTTTTTGACCCAAATGAAATTGGACAGTCGATTCGGCCGAATTGGAACCGAAACGAAATTCACTCATCTCTAGTTCCTGTTTGGCTCATCTCTAGTTCCTGTTCGAGCGAATAGTGCATGTGTTCGAGCGCAATGCTCGAGTCTCCGCCCCGCACGTTTCTTGGCTCCTATCAGCCAATAAAAGTGCAGGTAAGTACTGCCCTCACTGTAATGCCATAGCCATTTTGGCTGATGGCATTACAGTGATTGGCTGGAGGCAACGCATCATTGGGTGCTATATAGCACCCGATGACGCATGTTCGGCTCATTCTTAGTCAGGGAGAGCTGTGCTGAGGAAGGGACAGACAGTGTAGGGAGTGATTTAAGAATATTATTACCACCAAAACTTTTTACAGACCCAAAAGTCCTTCTAAGGACTATTGTGTGTGGCAGCAATATCTATTTTTAGCGCATCCTGCGCTAAATAGCATACAATAGTTAGGCTGCTGCAGACAGCGACATTATTTTTTAGAGGGTCAAATTACCAGCAGGCCCTCGCATATAATGTTTTACAGGGTCAGCTCACCAGCAGGCCCTCACCTACAATGTATTACAGGGTCATCTCACTAGCAGGCCCTCACATATAATTTTTTAGAGGGTCAGCTCACCAGCAAGCCCTCGCATATAATGTTTTACAGGGTCAAATCACCAGCAGGCCTTCACCTACAATCTTTTACAGGGTCAGCTCACCTGAAGGCCCTCGAATATAATTTTTTAGAGGGTCAGCTCACCAGCAGGCCCTCACCTACAATGTTTTACAGGGTCAGCTCAACTGAATGCCCTCGCATATAATTTTTTAGAGAGTCAGCTCACCAGCAGACCCTCGTATATAATGTTTTCCAGGGTCAGATAACCAGCAGGCCCTCACATATAATTTTTTAGAGGGTCAGCTCACCAGCAGGTCCTCACCTACAAGTCCAGTCTCACTATCCAAGAGTCTGGTCAACACAATCTTCATTGCAGTAGGTCACGTAACTAGTTATCATGGAGGAGTCCCAGTAGTTTTCCGAATTAATTAGACAAATCGCTCCACCAACTAAGAACGTCCATGCATCACCACCCACAGAATCGAGAAAGAGCTATCAATCTGTTAATCTTTTCCGTGTCCAGACTGGGTGAGATTTTCTGTGTTGAGTCAAATTAAGCCGCAGGCTCCACTCCTGGTGGTGCCCTTTCGTCAATTCCTTTAAGTTTCAGCTTTGCAACCATACTCCCGCCGGACCCCAAAGACTTTGGTTTCCCGGAAGCTGCTTGGCAGGTCATGGGAATAACGCCGCCGGATCGCCGGTCGTTATCGTTTATTAACTACGACGGTATCTAATTGTCTTCGAACCTCCGACTTTCATTTTTGATTAGTAAAAACATTCTTGGCAAATGCTTTCACTTTGGTTCGTCTTGCGTCGGTCCAAGAATTTCACCTCCAGCGGCGCAATACGGATGCCCATGGCCGTCCCTCTTAATCATGGCCCTCGTTCCGAAAACCAACAAAATAGATCCGGAGTCCTATTCCATTATTCCTAGCTGAAGTATTCGGGGGACCAGGCCTGCTTTGAACACTGTACATTTTTTAAGCAGCAGGCACTCTCTAATAATTTTTTAAATGGTCACCTCAGCAGCAGGGCCTCAACCATAATTTTTTAGAGGGTCAGCTCAGCAGCAGGCCCTTGCATATAATGTTTTAGAGGGTCAGCTCACCTGCAGGCCTTCACCTACAATCTTTTAGAGGGTCAGCTCACCAGCAGGCCCTCACCTACAATTTTTTACAGAGTCAGCTCACCTGCAGGCCCTCACCTAATTATACCTAATAGGTAATTTGCTTTCTTGGAAGTGGTAGCTATAGCTGTTTCTCAGGCTCCCTCTCCGGAATCAAACCCTGATTCCCCGTTACCCATGGTCACCCTGGTTCATGCTGAAAATAACATCGACAGTTGATAGGGCAGACACCCGAATGGATCATCGCCATCAAGGGACGTGCGATCAAGCCAAGGTTATCTAGATTCACCATAGCGGCAGCAGGCCCTCGCCCATAATGTTTTAGATGGTCAGATCAGCAGGTCCTCAATCATAATTTTCCAAGGCTGTGTATGATGCCCTCCTTTATGTGTAACAAATGGTGTATTGTAGTGCCGGTTCCTTGTAATTTTTGGCAGCCCTTTTACTTAGTGCATAGGCTTTATGAGTGTAAGAGTCCCACTACCTGAACAATTGTACTACAATGTGAATGAGGCCCTCCTTTATGTGATATACAGATTGTATTGAGTGCCTCTTCCTTGTAATTTTTGCCAGCACTTGCACTTTATATACAAGTAAATATACAGGATGAATGTTTCCTAACAATTTTTCCTCTAAAATTGATTTTATCTTCGGTTTTGTGCGTATTATTGTCAGTCTGTTAAAGTGACTTACTACTCAGTCAACATGGTTCCCAGCAGCAACCTGGGAGTTCAAGATGCATCCAGACATCCTCCCCACGCTGTTCCCAAACCATTTTGGTGGTGTTTTCATCAATTTCTGACCTTTTCCTATGAACCAGGCACCCTCCCCTCTTCAGAGCAGAGGGTGCCTGGTTTAATGCTCGGGCTCTCCCATGGACTTCCATTGTGGTTGGGTGCTCTGTAGAGCACCCGAGCATCCCGATGTGTGTGGCCCGAGCCCCCGAGCACCAGAGCACTATGGTGCTCGATCAACACTACTGGACACATAAGGCACCATAGAGGGGGAGTGGTGCTTTTTATTAACTACCAAAGCATGAGCAATGCTCTAACTGACCAACAAATTCATGATGGCCCATCAAAGGAGAACAAATAAAAATAAAAAAAATCTGGAATAATGGAGTAAAATGGAATCAATATTTTAACTATATCGATGCAAAAGACTTTGCTCTCCAGGATAATTTCCACCCTTCTTTTATTTTTCACATTCCCCTTTGTAGCTGTGGTCTTTTCTCTTTCTGTGGGTGAGCAGCAGCTCATTACATGTGACTATCAAGCATCTGCTTTCCCTGGAGCTCTTGTTAACCCCCCTCCATATATAAAATTACACATCCATTTATACCACTAATAAATAGCACTGTGGTATGAGATCCCCGCTCCCCCGATTTCCTTCTCCACTGTCTAGAGAGAGGTATAGCAATGTATTTCTCTGACTATAGAAGTAGGGATGAATGAATGATAGTTGTCTGGGTCACTTCACCTGCTTCATAATGAGATCCCAGAGCAGGGAACCTACTAAGCATGTCAGTCCACCATTGAATGTAGAAGAAGGTGGACCAGAAGAAACAGCAGAGGATGCCACCAAAGTGGAAAATTTAATGTACATTAAATAACAATATTTTAATTGTGATAATACAAAGTTTGGATTGTAATATTGACGAAAATTGGAGACCGGCGGCTCGACCTATAGACCCTGATGGAAATGGGTGCTCACCTCTCGGTCCACCCAGACCGTATAGTGGATAAAAATAGAATAAAAAGTAGAGGGGCACTCCTTAAATGGGAACAAAAGACGGCAGTCAAAATAAAATATTATCTAATTGATATTTAATAAGAATCACTTGCATCAGATATACTATTAAATAAAAAAACACATCATTTCATTCAATAAAACAGCATAAAATGAACCTGAGGGTCCTACTTAAACACAAGAGTTCCGGGGTTCATGGGACACTGTCCACAGTAGCAATCAGTCTCAATATATCCACAAACACCTAATAGCAGTATTAAAGGTGTGTGGTTGGATGAAATCAATAGGAGCAATGTTGCCACACAATGTCCAACTTCAGGCCTCCAGAGCAGGGAAGTCGATGGTACAATCAAGTCCTGGAGAAAATGGCAATAGGTACTTCTTACCGTGAGCCTGTAGTAGTCTCGCTGTAATCGAGAGGAATGTCAGCCTAGCACAGCTGAACGCGGCGTCCCACGTGGTATAGAGTCGAAGCGTGACGTCTCACGTGACTCACCAGCTGAAGCTATTGTAGCTGTAGTAACGTCTCTCTTTAGGTTTCTGGACACCACCTCAGATGCGAGATTAGTTCTCCGAATTGCCCCGACCGGCGTTCTCACTGCTCGGTCACTTGTAGTATCGGGGAAAAGAAGACTCACTGTCCCAACTTGCCCAAACGCGTTTCAGGGTATACACCCCTTCCTCAGTGGTAGAGACAGTGAGCTCTGGACAGCTTTTTATATCCTCCCAGGAAATTCATCACAGGTGATATTGTCCTAATTAGGACCTCAGGAACTCCCAAGTGGGAATCAGTAAAAGTTCAACAAAACATCAAATCCTAAAATGTTCATAACATCGATGTGGTAAACATATTATAATCCCATTAAGAAATAAAAATATAAAATATAAACAAGCATATATCAACTCTTGTGTCTGGTAATATGCCTTACATATAACAATATGGATGCAATCACAATCTTAATAATAATAAAAACGCACAAGAAACGCACATGTGGTCAATTGCGTTTTCAGTGCGTCTCTGATGCGTTTTCTCCAAAAGACAAAAAAGACGCATATCTCAAATCTTGCAATCTACAATAAACCTTCATGTGTGTTTTCGCGCACACCTATCCATACGGGTATCTATATAAAGATCTAATAAAAAGATCTCTACATTTTTGAAGCTGAAGGTATTCAATATGCATAAAATATCCCATGAATTGTTAAAACTAAAAAGATATAAATGTAGATGTGGTCACAATAATAATTCCAATAAAAACGCACAAAAAACGCACATGCGGTAAGGTGCGTTTTTGGTGCGTTATCGATGCGTTTTCTTCAAAAAATGGTAACAAGGATAAAAATGGTAAAATTTACCAATACACAGTTAAAAGAAGCCTACTAGAAGGTAGATATCTTTATATAAAACTCACTGAAGTATATATTAAAGAGGAGGCAATCAAATCAGTAAAATTCACATGAAGGTCTATGTTCCACGGAGAGAGGGGAGGCAAGCAGGGCAGGGAGGATGGAACAGAGTGCGGATATATGCTTGTTTATATTTTATATTTTTATTTCTTAATGGGATTATAATATGTTTACCACATCGATGTTATGATGAACATTTTAGGATTTGATGTTTTGTTGAACTTTTACTGATTCCCACTTGGGAGTTCCTGAGGTCCTAATTAGGACAATATCACCTGTGATGAATTTCCTGGGAGGATATAAAAAGCTGTCCAGAGCTCACTGTCTCTACCACTGAGGAAGGGGTGTATACCCTGAAACGCGTTTGGGCAAGTTGGGACAGTGAGTCTTCTTTTCCCCGATACTACAAGTGACCGAGCAGTGAGAACGCCGGTCGGGGCAATTCGGAGAACTAATCTCGCATCTGAGGTGGTGTCCAGAAACCTAAAGAGAGACGTTACTACAGCTACAATAGCTTCAGCTGGTGAGTCACGTGAGACGTCACGCTTCGACTCTATACCACGTGGGACGCCGCGTTCAGCTGTGCTAGGCTGACATTCCTCTCGATTACAGCGAGACTACTACAGGCTCACGGTAAGAAGTACCTATTGCCATTTTCTCCAGGACTTGATTGTACCATCGACTTCCCTGCTCTGGAGGCCTGAAGTTGGACATTGTGTGGCAACATTGCTCCTATTGATTTCATCCAACCACACACCTTTAATACTGCTATTAGGTGTTTGTGGATATATTGAGACTGATTGCTACTGTGGACAGTGTCCCATGAACCCCGGAACTCTTGTGTTTAAGTAGGACCCTCAGGTTCATTTTATGCTGTTTTATTGAATGAAATGATGTGTTTTTTTATTTAATAGTATATCTGATGCAAGTGATTCTTATTAAATATCAATTAGATAATATTTTATTTTGACTGCCGTCTTTTGTTCCCATTTAAGGAGTGCCCCTCTACTTTTTATTGGATTGTAATATTCACTGCAATGCTTTTCATGAATTAACCCCTGTAAGTAATTTTTTTATGCAGTCATGGTGGATTACAAGATTGTGTCCACTTTCTGTTTATGTTGTTTGATCACTCCAAAAGATCTCCAAAGTGGGGAACCCAAATAAGAGGAGACGTATGGTGGGAGGGAATCTCATGATAGAAGATCCAATTCAATGTGCTTTTTCCCTATTGCATTTTGTAAATGACAATTTGCATCATCTCCATCAACGTGGCAAACAGTTCCCTGTGCACTTTGAGTCTGGACACCAGCGATTCGAGCATGATGCTTCCGTGAGACAGAAAAGCAGCTTGCGATTCTCCCTTAAGTCCTTGTCAACAGCAATAAAATTTAAGCAAGCATTGTTAAATTACCCACAAGCGACTCAGGATTTGTAATTGCACAGCGGTAGAATAACTCTGTTTGTGTTAGGATTTCTTCGGGCTGAGGTGATTTTATGACTGCGCCCCTTCTAGACACCCTGGATTTCTTTTTTTAGCAGGTGAATCAGGGTGAAGCTCCTAACACATGTCAGAGTAAATGTTGCTGGTCACAAGAGGGGAAGAGTACCGAGTAAGAGAAGGCTCAGTCTGGGGATAGTAGGAAGAATTTAATTAAAACTAACAATTGAGAACTGTAACATTTGGGAACCTGCTGAGGCTGAGTAGAAGGTCACACTACTTGGCACTCACTCTTACTTCCCAAAGGAAGGAAGGCCGTGAACAAATGCCACCGAACTCGGAACAAGTAGTTAAAAAAGGCGACTCTGAGTCAACATTTAAAGGAAGATTTTGTTTTTTTCCTTTCTGCTGTTAGTATTGTAGTTTTCTACAATATCATGGGAAGATAGTGTGCGCCAGGAGCATATTTAGAGAAGATTGGCCCCACAATAGAGAAAAATGGGCTCTCCTTTTAGTGTTGGCTGATACATCCAGATCTCTAACCATATGATAAAAGAACTGGGTGGTCAGTAGAGACAAGGGAACAGACCCCATTTCTCCAAAATGGACATGGTCCTAGCAGGGGGAGCCCCCCCCCCCACCGATCAAACAGTTATCAATATCCTAGATAGGCAATAACTTTTCACTTGGCACAACCCTTTTAAAGGCTTATTTTTTTACATTTATTGCACAGATCGTGAAATCATAACAATACTTGCCATTACTTGGTAAATAAAGTGAAATATAGGTGAGATTTCATATGTGTCAAGAGGACTAGCAAATACACTCTTCCAGACCCATGGTACAATTATTCCCTGACTGGGAACTTACTGGAAACTATACTTACAGCTGCCAGTGGAGATAGCTAGGGAACTAGGGACTATATTTACAGCTACTGGGAGGAGGAGGGAGGGGATGATTGGTGGTGATGTAGAGCAGTTGGGGAGTGAAAAATACATGCAAGGGTTTTGGAAGTTTTAGGTAGGAAGCAGATAAATGGGTCATGTGTCCATCAGCCCCTCTTCAAATAGCACCGATTAGTAGTGGTGCTGAGGGCGATACAGAGAAGGGAAAAAGATTTTAAAAAATAATATTTTGGGGTGGAAACTGTGAAAAGTAGACATGGTTATTAGTTACTTGGGACTTTATTTTTTTATTAAATGGATTTGAATGATGCCTTCAATTCCCCACACCATTGTTTGCTGATGTTGTAGGGCCTGTGGAATATTGTCCACAGCCAAACTAAACAATATGGGAGCTGCTCCATCACTCCAGATATTACAACTCCCAGGATGCACATTGGCTCAACTGTGTTTGAAACTTGCATAGAGGTAAATGTAGCACGCTGGGAATTGTAGTATTAGAACAACCGGCGAGCCAGAGGCTTCTGACCCCTGCTGTATGGTATGTATGCCCTTGGTATATGCAAATCTTTAAGATGACATATACTGTATATTAGGAGTACCTGTTCTGCACAATTTATGAAATCTATCTTTCGGTTGACCACATACTGTCCTATGAAATATCCTAATAAATAAGGGTAAAATAATGGAGAAAAGTAAAGAATGATCTTTACAATTTATATTCTATTGCAGAGATTTATATATTTCAGGGGTCCAAGGATGGGCAGATGTCTGAACAACTGTTGGTTAGACACTGGATGGTTTTCATCCATTAGGATCACGCATAGTATACAGTAGATCACTTTTATTATTTTGTGCAATAGCAGTTCTTGTAAAACATAGACATTTCACCGTCTTTTGAAAGCTACGACTATGTATATGATATATGGAGTTATACTTTTGACTTTCCACTCCATTTATTCCATGCTTCCTAATGATCCTACATGCTGCAGTATAAGGCAATGTAACTAATGAGATGCATTAGGTTAAGATATTTCCAGGCTATAGCCAGTTGAATATAACAGTGTGTCCCTGCTGGCAACACATGAAGCAACTCATCCTCCAATTTAAAACCAACAAAGCATGCTTTCTGATGTTGTTTAACTCCTACTTATCCAGCAATGATTTCAGAGTCTCAGAGATGTCAACCTGGGAGAGCCCTTAACAGGATAATACATGAGCAGGGGTCTCTGCATAGATGGGAGTGGTATTTTGAAGGGGCTTGGCTTATATAAAAGGACACAGCTTAATATATACAGACACCTTATATTTATTTCAGCCCTCAAACTAATCTCATAGATATTGTAAGAAAGGGACAACCTTTTTCATAACTTTTATTATCTGTGTATGTTTTTCTATCTATGTCGTGTGATTCTATATATTTTCATGCCATTCTGTAAGAATGTCTATACGATGCCATTCAGTCTGGACTGGTAGGAGAGAATACAGTCACCTTTTATAGAAATCAAATTAGCATCCTCCTGCTAACAAAGTAGTGGTAACAAGGTTTCCTGGACGGGACACTAGAGTCTCATGGTAATGCCTGACACAGATGTATTGGCACCGGGGCACAGCAGACATCTAGGTGCTTTTCAAATAGAGTACTAGAAGATGAAGAAAATATCTCATAAGTGATAACTCATCTCTGGTACAGCTCACATATTAATTATTGTAATAATTGCATTCCGTATAATGTGGGCATCGTAGGGAGTCCAAACCCCCCCCCCTTACAGCCAGCATTCCAGCGTAATGAGAATCTCTCATTCCAGGACCCCTACACTGGTCATATTTGGTACGATTGGCGTAATGAAATATGCATTATTAAAACATATTGGGGCCCGAATATCCATTAGTGCGGACGGGAAGACGTTTTATTAATATTTTATGCTTGCCAGATGAGAGATAGAGGTGGAACACACAACCATAATGAAGGCCGTCCCAGAACGCTGGGCCAAGGATGGTGGGGGGAGACTCCTCTCAACTCCATTCTCTGCCCAAGGGGGATAAAAAAGTGGGATTTGGAAACTTTCGGGGATCCGATCAACATTGGGTTGTGTTCCACGTGTTCCACGTGTTCCACGTCCTCCTGTCCCCGGAAACCAGAATGGACTCTGATCACACAATTCGTTGAGTAGTTAGAGCCTTTCTGTTTTTATCCTTTTTGGTGCACGTTTACGTATGTCTCTTATTTCTTTTAATTTTTTGTAACTAAGTACTGTACTCTCTTTAGTATTTTAAATCACATCTTTAATAGTTTTGCCTTGCGCTCTGAATGAGCCCAGTAACCTCCATTTTTAAGTGTGTGAGTGCAGTTTGTGTTACCATGTATTTGCTGTAAGTGTGGCTAGTGCTACTGTAAGCCTGCTTCCAAGTGGGGTGCTGTGGGGTTTTCTATGAGCCCCTAATTAATTGGTGTTAATTCATTTAAATGTCATACAGTAGATGGTGGCAGTGTGTTGGGGTACATAAAAAAGGCTGTGACGGGGTGTGATCTAGGTTCAATATGAGGGTTGTGTGTAGGGGAGTGAGAGATTGAGTGCGTGAAATAGATCCTCCTTGCAGTTGCATCTGGGTCACGTAACAGGGCGGTTCCAGTACATGACAGATATATTCAAAGTAACTATATTAACTATAATAAAGTTAAAACCAGCCCTGTACCTCTAGTGGATACAGAGCTCCTCACATTTATTACTCCAATTGCTCTGTTTGATTTATTTCATGCTGGCAGCTCAGAGGGACTGTCCTTTCTGCTGCAGCTCAATGAAAGTGTCCTTTTGGCTGCAGATATCTCCCTATTACAGCTCAGGCGCATGTCCTTTGTGCTGCAGATCCTTTGCCGTAACTTTCACAGCTTCTAAAAGAAGATCTCCCTGGTGGCAGTTGAAAGTTAGAACTGAGCAAGTGTGTCCACCTCAGTGTAACTTAGATGGACAAAGAAATAAGGAAAAGAACAAACAGCATGTGGCACTATATAGGTAGATTTTATCAAATAACTTTTTTTATTACCATTCAGTTAAAAAATATTTAGATTAAAGCCTTTTAACAGGTACTAAAGGCTCACAAACAAACTCATGGTTTTCAGTCAGTATAAGAGATAGAGAAGAACAGGAGGAGGGGGCAATATCTGCAGAGATATAGGGGTTTATAGGCAGAAAGAACATTATTTAAGATAAACAGGAGGACCATCGGATATTATACAACCCCAAAAGTTGGGACCTTGTTTAAAATGTAAATAAATGTAAATAAAAACAGAATGCAATGATTTGCAAATCTCACATCCCCATATTTTATTCACAATGGATCATGAGATGTTGAACGTGAGACATTTCATGAAAGAAAATAACTCATTTAGAACTTGATGGCATCAATGCATCTCAAAAAAGGCTATGTCTACCATTGTGCAGCATCCCCTCTTCTGGAAAGTAAGGTGACCAATTACTTGAATTTCGGGAGAGGAATGTTGCCCCATTTTGCCTGATGTAGGATTCTAGCCTCTCAACAGTCCTGGTTCTGATTTTTCATTTCATGATGTGGCAAATGTTTTTTATTAGTAAAAGGTCTAGACTGCAGGACAGCCAGTTAAGTACTCAGACTCTTCTTCTGCAAAGCCATGCTGTTATGATGGATGCAGTATGAAGTTTAGCATTATCTTGCTGAAATATGCAAGGCTTTCCCTGAAAGAGACAATGTTCAGCATTTATAGTGCCTTTCCAGATGTGTAATCTGCCCATGTCATAGGCACTAATGTAATTTCATACCATCAGAGATGCAGGCTTTTGAACTGTGCACTGATAACAAGTTGGATGGTCCCTCTCCTCTAAAGGCCGCAGAACATGGTGTGGCTTGGTTTTCAAACATAATTTCAAATTTTCATTTATCTGACCACAGAACAGTTTCCCTCAGTCCATTTTAAATGATCTTAGACGCAGAGAAGATGGCAGTGTTTTGGATTGTGTTGACATATGGCTTCTTCTTTTCATGATACAGCTTTAACTGGCATTTGTGGATTGCCCAGCAAACTGTGTTCACAGACAATGATTTCTGGAAACATTTCTGAGCCCATGCACTGATTTCCAGTACAGAATTATGTTTGTTTTAATGCAGTGCCACCTGGGGTCCCTTGGATCATGAGCATCCAATATTGATCATCGGACTTCTCCCTTCTCCACATAGATTTCTCCAGATTCTCTGAATTTTTTTATGTTATTGTGTACTGTTGTAGGTGTTGGGATATTCAAAATCTTTGCTATGTGTTCTGTGTTCTATTGTGAATAAAACATGGGTCTATAAGATTTGCTAATCATTGCATTCTGTTTTTATATACATTTTACACAACGTCCTACATTTTTTAGAATTGGGGTTGCAAGATAGGGGAGATACTGGTCCTAAAATTTCCATACATGACACACATCCCTCATAAAATCTGCTCCTTGATATACTATACTTACCTCCAGTGTAAGACTGAGGTGCCTAGGGCCCGTCAGTAAAATTTCTTTGTGGGGCCCACCACCTGGATACATTCAAATTTTACCTGTCCACACAGCAGCAGACAGCAGTAAGACTCTACAACATTATTGATTATGGGGGTCCCAGCAGCAGCTTTCAGAAGGTGGGTCCTTGGGTAATGAACATCCTGGCTGTCCTGCCTAGTCTGTACTCATAAGGCATCTCAATCTCAGCAACCTAATGCATCTATAATAATAAACTGGGTAGTCTCTTAAATAATCTACACAGTTTTTATATGAACATAGGCTGCATGAGGTGATATACACTGCCTATCTATATGTATTACAGTAAATCTACTGTGCCACTTGTAGGAAAATGGGGCCCACCTTGCTATGGGGCCCATCAGGGGATTCATCTGTGGGCCAGTCCAAGCCTGCTTACCTCCCTGTTAATTGCTACTAGGGAGCCCCCACACTTTGCCATTATCCTGATCTCAGTTCCGGCATGGGCTGTTCAGCAGAGGACAGCAACACCAAGCTACAATCTCCAAACCACTCACAGAACAGGAAGAAAGGATCATATATGGTATCAACCAATCTCAGTACATAAATATGAGAGTACTCGTTAAACAACTGCCAAGGGTTCTCAATGTCTCACACAGTATCATTCAACTAATGGTGATCAGCTATTACCAGCCAATTCTTTCACAGAAGTTAGCCGACTGAATAAAAGTCACAAGCAATTAGGTGAGAGGTTGAGGGAACATAAACACCAGGTGACTCCTACAAATCTGGGTGAGTTGACATGCCTGTGTTTGGTATTTGCGAGAAGGCAAACTGATGGCACTAAGCTTTTGCCCGGGTGTAAATCGTAACTAGGCATGATGTATAGACTTTTGATACTTGGATTACTGCAAACTTAGCATCTTAAAGAAAACAAGATTGTTATGCGCCTTTCTCGTCTTTCACCTCAGCTTATGTGTCACAGGCAGAAGACTGGTGCTAAATGGGTTTCTCCATGACAGAAACAATGGTTATTAATAGATTTATTACATTTTCACTGCAGGCTTTGCAGACTAATAATGCCTGAGCCAATGGGGCACAGTGTTTAATTACTGTGGTGCAGCGATGGGATGGAGGCGCAGCTGTGAACATCTGTCTCGGATTATGGTTCTGTGAGAATTTTACACCATCAATCCAGAGATCTGACTGTGTGAAGGGCGAGTGAAGGAGTGACGTTTAATGGCAACACTCCAGGGCATGCAAATTAGTAAACTGACCAGAATGACTGTGCATTTCTGAAATCCAGTCCCAGTCTATCTATCTATCTCTCAATCTGTGCAGAAGTGCTGCCCAATTTTTTCGAGTATTCTTAGTAGGACATTGGCCTTAGGTCTTGAGTAGGGATGAGCATAAAACTTTGCTCCAATACTGTACGGAGCAAGTGGTAACTTGGAACCGAACCCGAGTTCGGGAAATGGTTTTCTACAGTACAAATTAATTTATGACGTTTTAAGCTAAGTCTCGTGAGACTTCGCAAAGCAATAATTTCAGCTCATCGGAACCAATACATTCTAATACTGTAAGGAGCTCCTGCTCCATAAAGTATTGGAACAAAGTTTTATGAAAATCGACTTCGGATGTTTTATCCGAAGTCGATTCACTCATCCCTAGTCCTGAGTGATAGCAAACACCAACTTGGAGCTGTGCTGCTTTCTATTGAAATATCTAAACTACCTATCTATCTATCTATCTATGCAACAGCAAAATATAAGCAGCCAAGCAGAACCAAATATCAAGTGCAGATCCAAGGGGTACTGCTCAGACCGACACTCCTCCTCTAGCTGCCCACTGCCACAATATATAAAGATAGATAGATAGATACAAATTTAGCAGATCCCCAATATTGGTGAAATATGTAAAATGTATTTACCCATGTGTACAATGCAACATCCCAGCCCACCAATTTGTCCTTTTCAGGGCTTTGAGGAACTAGGTGGTAGGCCCAGGGCCTTGATAGCGAGGATCATTATAATAAATGTGCATTTAGTGCACAAGCCTTGACAAGACTAGATTTTTGAGTCCTGTGAATTGCTATGGAACTATACACTATGTGGGTCATTTGTTAAGACCGGCGTTTTAGATGTAGGTCTTAATAAAGCCCCTACGCTGGTGGTGGATCTTCCGAAGTTATGAAGAGGAGCAGGCCTCTACATAACTTTGCTGTATCCAGCGCCACTTCTAAATGTACGGGTAATACAGTTTCCTAGCTGGCTTACATTTACACAATTTTCTATGCCTAAAAAGGTGTAGAAAATGATGAATGAGACAGGCCTTTCGATCTATCCCTGTCACTACCCACACCACGCCACGCCCACTTTTTTAGACCTGGCGTGAGCGGGAAAAAGTCAGAGATTGCGTATAGGCATATTTCAGGTAAATAAATGACTCCCTATATTTTTTCACGTGGATGACAATAAAATTGGCGGAGGCCAGTTATATCCAAACTTAATTCTTGTGTGCCTACTCATAAAGAGGACTGTCCTGCTACCTAATCCCTGACACTATGTCTAATTACTTATTGACCTGCGCATTAAACTATATATGCATAAATAATAAATACATACAGTACGAACACTGTATAATTTAACATTAAGTAGTATAGAGATATGACTTGGCCACAAAGATCTTAGACCTCATCCATCAAAGCTGATACTCTGCACATTACTACCAAATGGCAAAAGACTAAGTAACTAGACTAATAAGGAGCTATTGGTATGTTGAGAGGTCATTATTCCCTGTTGTGATATATTTGCAGAACCAGAGAATAAAGCAGAATGCTAATAGGATGCATAGAAAATGCCCCAATATTGTATTATTCATGAGTATGTGGCCTATATCACACTAAATTGTACATCGATTGTTCTGGGATATATAATATATCTTTAGGAGGTACACTGTTCTAATGCTATGTTTTTAATAAGAAAAACAGTGTGTGGTTAAAGTTTCAGGGACACTTTGGTGCAGTCTCTTTAAGTTAGAGGGTACTTGACTTAAGATGGCCTATACATCAGATTAATGTTGACCAAACTCACAGAACCCAGTGGCCAACCACTTAATTTGCATAGGGGCTTCCTGATGTCAGATATCAGGGAAAAAGGGATTGGGCTGTTGGAGTTCAACATGCTTCATCCATTTTTTCTATAAATAAGCTCTGTCACCAGGATCAACCCTATTAAACCAGACATACTGCCTAGTAGGGCTAATCATGCTGATTAAAACAATACCTTTCTTTTGTCTGTACTATAAATAGCTGCAGCTAAATCTACATTAATATGCATATGCAAATGAGAAGTTCGAGCACCAGGAGGCAGAGCTGAATCATCTGAGCACTGCTTTATGACACCCCCTGCACACTCTCCCCCCCCTTGATTGACAGGGCTAGACATGCTGAGGGCAGAGCTGTGTCCAAGAGCTGTGTGCTAGCATTCATATCACTATGTACTATAGCTTCACCACACTGAGATCTGCTCAGAAAGCTCATATACATATTAGTGCTTTACTCACAGGCACAATATAAAACACAGGATCCATTTTTTTTCTTTACTTTTCTATTCTTCTGACGGATCAGAAGAATGGAAAAATAAATGGTGATGCGAACCCGACCTAAGAAGCATCAAAACACCCTCCATATAGCTCATATCAAATACATGACAAAGTTCAGTTTCTAAAGTCAGTATTACTTTTCAATTTAGGCATTGTTGTCCTATGGTGCAACATGTCCATAGCATTGTAGTGCCTGTGCGTTTACTGAGGTATTTTGGTTGGTTTCCTTCGATTATAGAACTAATATTTTTCTTGTCCCACACGGCTTTTTATTAGCAGGCAAGCAGAAACCATGAGAAGCAGTAATTACACGCTCAGAAAGCTTTCCCTCTCACATTCTCAACCACTGAAAACAAACCCTTTTTATCTTCTTCCCTTCCATCTCTCTCCTGTCCGCCTCTCCATTTATCAGAGCAGTATGTATATTTTCATGATAAAAATATTTCATTGATTGGCCCTTGAGATACACTCCAAATGAAATAGGGAGGCTTAACTAACAGTTTAAAGAATTATCTTAAAAGTGTCTTCAAAGCCTTCTGTTTAATGGACAAAATCTTGAAAAAAGACCATGACAAAGATGGAGGAGCACAAAGGGCACGGTTATACCAATTGATGCATTGTACAATGTGCCAGAGCTATTAAACATAAGTGGAAGCTGAGAGGCTATAGTGCTTTGTATATACATAAGGTTAATTAGGCACTATCTGTAAAACAGGAGGCCTTGCTTGGAAGCAAGCAGAGGTGAGAAAGCAGAGGCGAGGGACAAAGCTTTTTACCACAGTATAGTGTAAGACATAATGTGGTTCCCTATTATCACTGTCAATCGAACTTTTAGAAATATGACAATACAATTACAAAAGAGCATTCAAGTATTTTTCATGGTGTAGAAATTTTTAATAAAAGTCATATAGTATCAAAACATGTGTCCATCCTTACCCTAGCTTGAATTTATTTAAAGTCTCCAACTTTTCACAAAACCAGTTCAACAGAATATTGTGACATGCCAGCAAAAGCCTTCTCTGACTGCCATTGACAACTGAACCACTGGGTAGCAAAAACACATTGGATAGACATCTCGTGACTCAATATCTCAAAATCATGTTTTTAAAATGTTTTTGGTCATCTCATGCCATACATCTCAGGATATGTAGAACCAAGAGAAGAGAAAGAAGGGCAAAGAAAGACACAACTATAGACTAGATTTGAAGTACTGTGTGGGCAGAGGTGTACAAAGACTGTCCTAACTAACAGAGACTAAAGTAATACCCTCCAATTTCCGATGGATGAAAACTATTGGACTTCAGTATCTCCTTGGGGCACAAAGAGGGCCTGAGTCCCACAGCCGCTCAGACTTCTGGCTCAGAGTCATTTCCCCATGATTCAGCACATATTTTAACTGTCATAAAATTCTTATCTAACCACAAATATGCCCTCGTAAAACTAACATGTAAATTTTACTGTCCAAGATTTTTCGTTCACCCATTGCGAAGTTAAATTAAATATTAAGACATAAAGGTTAGATCTTCTCTTGTTCAGTAAACTGAAAAAAGCAATACCTTATGGTTCATGATTTTTCCATCTGTTCATTTAGCTGTAGGGATTGCTTGATGGCTTTGTGATAAGGATTTGATGACAGAGCCTGATCAGCATACATCACTTCAAAATAAAACCTTTGCACATCTCTATGGAATTCAATGAGTAAATCAAGTATTCATAACTCCGGTAAGTAAAATTTGTTAAAATACATAGAACTTGCACTTCAGATTATGGACTTTATTTAGCATAGAGCCAAACAGGCCCATCAGCGTTCCAGAGGATGCTCTGGTGGGCCAGGGTTCTAATATGGAAATAGGCTCCAAAGATCAAGCAGATCTCTTGTTAAAGTTTATTTGGAGCTAGGGATACTTCAAAAATAAATTGATGGTGGACCCTCCTAGTGGTCTCAAGGTATCCCCGGCTGACACTTTTTAAACATTACTACTTCTAAGCCATAAGTAGATATAGTATCCCCTGAATCTATTTCTAAGCCAGAAACTTTTGATCTTATTGTGTACTGTTGCTTTACATCACACTGCTCATACAAGTTCAAACCTGTCTCCATAATTTTAATTTATAGCTATGGAATTAGGCTACTTTTACACTCGCGTTTGGTGCGGATCCGTTCAGAACGAATCCGTCCTAGAAAACGGATCCGTCCCCATTGACTTACATTGTGTGTCAGAACGGATCCGTTTGGCTCAGTTTCGTCAGACGGACACGAAAATGCTGCAAGCAGCATTTTGGTGTCCGCTTCCAAAGTAGAATGGAGACGGAACGGAGGCAAACTGATGCATTCTGAGTGGATCCTTTTCCATTCAGAATGCATTAGGGCAAAACTGATCTGTTTTGGACCACTTGTGAGAGCCCTGAACGGATCTCACAAACGGAAAGCCAAAACGCCAGTGTGAAAGTAGCCTTAGAGTATCAGTATCAGGTCATAGAAAAGATGCCTTCAACTTAAAAACAAAACATAAAGACAAGCTGGTTATGAAATCCGGCAGCCTGTTCTGGCAGAGAAACAACTAGCCGGAGTTCACTGTATCCAGCATATCCAGATAATTCTAGGAACAGTCCAGCCCCTTTTGACTACAATGAGATCCAATCGGGATCCGGCTGCTTTCCAGCCTAAGGCCTCACGCACACGACCATTCCGCTTTTTGCGGTCCACGAATTGCAGATCCGCAAAACTCGGAAGCCGCCCGTTTGCCTTCCACAATTTGCGGAACAGAACAGGCAGCCCATTGTAGAAATGCCTATTCTTGTCCGCAAAATGGACAAGAATAGGACATGTTATATTTTTTTTGCGGGGCCACGGAACAGAGTAACAGATGCGGACAGCACACAGAGTGCTGTCCGCATCTTTTGCGGCCCCATTGAAGTGAATGGGTCCACACCAGCAAAAACTGCGGCTCGGATGCGGACCAGAACAACGGTCGTGTGCATGAGGCCTAAAGCACATGCAGTGTTTTTATCCAGCCGTCAGCCGGCATTTATGCCTGAAGAGGCTACCGGAATAGGCTGCCGTATTTCCTAACACTAATGTGAACCTAGTGTAAGGGGCACGAAGGATCTTAGTTGTGAAGAAATTAAAAATTAATGACATTGACTTAATCTTGAGAGGAGGCGTCAAAATGAGGACAGGAATGATTTGTACAAATATATAAATGGCCCTTACACAAAATGTGGTAAAGCTGATCCACGTAAAATCCCTTCTAAAGACAAGTTGCCCAATCTCAGTCTGGAGACAAAAAAGCTCAATCTCCAGCAGCAAAAAAGGTTTTTCTACCATGAGCTGTGACTATTTTAGGAGCTGGTCACAGCAGGAACAGTTGATGGCTTCAAAATAGGCTTAGACAATTTCTTAGAACAAAATAAGATTAATACTTAGGTACAGATGTTGCAATTTCCACCTTTGCAAACAGTACTACACAGTTTGAGTATAGTGTCATAGCGTGCCATGTTATTTGTGTAGTGCGCCGTTCTAATGGTAAGGGCGAACGGAAAGCAGGCTACACAAAAAAAGGTGCGCACAGTTTGTACGTCTTTTAATTGTATGGTATTCTTGTTCTGAATGTGGATCCAGTCTCATCTTCAATTGCAATAAGAAGGGACATTTTTCCTTTTTAATCCAGATTGGCTCATTCCTTATTATTACTATTACATTTTTTTTTTACTTTTCTCTGGATAAATAGAGGAAAACCTATCCAAAGCTTACCCAAACGCCTTCCTTTCATCCACATACTTAAACTCAAAATTTCTTGGTTGAACTTGATGGAGATTTTCAACCGAAATAACTATGTACGGAATATTGGATATTACAAGGATGGTCCTTATAATATTTTCTGCATAGATTTTATTCATATAAGAGTTTAGCAACTTTTATAAACTTGTTATACTTTAATGCAGAAAAGTTAGTAACACAAGGGGGTTGTTGTACAGTAAATTGTGTATTATTACCAAGGATTAGTTGTACTGTCCACAAGGACTTTTCACCCACTTGTGGAAATTCACATCACTTTCTATAAGCAGAATAATATATATGAGGCGAACACCTCAAAACAGCTGTAATGAGCAAGCATTGCCATGGAAACAGACATTGTTGCAGATCTCCCAAAAATACATTTTTTTATATGTTGTTACACGGTATACAACAGTCAACTGAGTTGTATTCTGATTGCTACTTTGTATTTGGGAAATTTTATGTTCATATATTAACTAATCAAATATTGTCTGTTTAAGGCCTCATGCACACACCTGTATTTTCATCCATGTGCAGTCTGCATTTTTTGCAGGCAGCACACTGACCCATTCATTTTTATGGGGTCATGCATACATCAGTTTATTTGCCAATTTGTTTTTCCGTACTGCAAATGTTAGAAGGCACGGAGAGAAACCCCACGGATGCACTCCATAGTGCTTCCGTGGGGTTTCGTGCCTCTGTTCAACACAGCTCCTTCCCGAATGCAGACCCATTCAAGTGAGCACACAGCCGGTGCCCTCATATTGCAGACCTGGCAACAGCCATATGCATGAGGCCATATTCTGGTGCATTTTGCGGACTAGGATATCACCTGCTATCTATGGGAGTGAGAAAAACACTGAATCTACTTGGAAGGTACATATTTGTCACGGACGTTCCCGTGACAGGTGCCAGGAGATCAGTGAGACTGGCATCACATGGTTTGATCTGACAGGTTCCTTGTGGATCCATTTGTGTCTGTGTTGTTTCTGGTAATAGCCTCACCCCTTGCCTCAGGTGTTGCTTATGTGGTCATTTTACCTTCCCTATTTATTGTAGCTTCTCCCACAGTGCTGTGCGGTTTATAGCTTCAGTCTTGTTGTGGATTGCTGGTGTTTGGATCTCAGCAGAGTTCCTGGGCTTCCATAGCCATTTCAAGTTAAGTGTCTTCTTCCCCTTTTGTTTATTGTTTGTTTTTTTTTGTGTAGCCCTTTTCCCTGTCGGTTGTGTTTAGGCCTGAGGAAGACTCCTGTTCGTCCGACCTTTTGGAGGAACAGGTTGTCTCTTGTCCTGACATTAGTTCCAGGGTACTTCAGGGTCAGTTAGGACTTTAGGTTACTGTATATGAAGTCACCTAACTCTTGAGTCAGTATGGACTTTGATTAGGGTTTCTCTAGGAGGTGACCTGATCCTTTCCCTAGTTTCCAGGCCTTTTCCCTTCGCCCCTTTTCCCTCCTACGTTCGGTGTGGGTTTCCCTCCCACACTGAAGCGTGACATCCATATTTTGGGATTGATTGTTAGCAGACCAAAATGCTGTGTGCACGAGGCCTAACTTGTGAGTAAATGTAGGAGCTCCATTAGCTCAGCGTAATGTATGGTGCACGTGACAGAGCTGTGTGCAGGAGATTGTATAGTGGCACACCAAGTCTCTGCGTCTTTGTCATTTGAGAGTAGTACAGTTCAGTAATTTGGCAATCATTGTCTGATTAAATACAACACAATATCCTTCATATAAATGTATAGCAAGGCCCCATGCCCTTCGCTGGGTGTTGTAATGCTTCTCCGTATGAAACCTAATGCAGAATAAATAAAAAGCACCCGTCAGCAGGCTTAACCCTATTAAACCATGCATACTGACTTTTAGGTTTGATCCTGCTGATTAAAATGATACCTGGCTTGCGAAAATGTATTGTGGCATTCTCCCCACAAAAAAACTTTGTTTTTCATGCAAATAAGGGCTTCAGTGCACTGAGAGGTGGAGACTGGCAGCTCTTCAGTTGTCTATTTCTGGCCATGCTCCTCAATGCACTGAAGGCCTCATTTGCATAAACAATAAAAGTATTTGTTCTCAAGAATGCAGTTACCTGATTTTCTCAAGACAGAGGCATAAAGGGGCATATTCTTAGGACACAACTCTGGGTTCCACATCTATTACTAGAAGCCTCATCTCAACCTTATCTCGTATCGCTCTATCCTGCTGTATCCAGACTGCACAATATCACAGGATCTACAGAAAAAGCTGAGCTCACTGTGCTACACTCTTTTCTTAAATCCAATAGAGGTGAATGGGTGTTACTGAAACAATATAGCACAGCTGTTTCCACAATCCACAAGTTACAGAAGCAGCATAATTCACTGTATGATGTGGTTTTCATCAATAAAATAACTAAGGGCCCACAGGCCGGAGTGCAAAAGTTCTTCTTGGGCCCCCAGCACAACTTCTCCTCATGCTGTGAGCCTGGTCACAGCTGGTTTCCATAAGGCTCATTCACCTTAATGATAATAAGGCCTCAGGCACACCGCAGGTGCCCGCATATTGCGGACCTGCTGTTTGCAGGTCCGCAATACGGCAACAGCCGGGCACATGAGGCCTTATCAAAACAGAGTAGCACAGTGAGGTCAGCTGTTCCTGTAAACACAATCCAGGAAAGGATGAGGTGGGACCGGCTTGGAGGTTCTAGCAATAAGTGCAGGTCTCAGAGATGGGGCTTGCATCTATTAGATGTTCATGGCATATCCTATGAATTTGACAATTCCCATTTTAGTTTCAATGTTAAGGCCACAAAACAAAGTCAGCACATACTAATATGTGCATCGTCGTGGCTGAAAATGCAAAATCAAACATAATTCAGCAGCACTGTGCAAACAAAAAATATATATACTAAAGCTATACCCACTATATAAATAAACGTGAAATTCTTAGCAAATATATTTTGAACAAAATCATTTGTGCCCATCTACCATGGCAAGGTGACCTATTTTAGACAGAAGCCTATGTTAATTGCTACCTCTTTTGGTGCCACACAGCCTCCAATAAATGATTTAAAAGTGGTAGCATTAAGCATAGGGGTCAGCAGAACCTGTGAACATATCACAAGCGTTTACAGACCAGACATACGGACACAGAGTTTGCAAAAATTAACACTTTATTAAACAAATGATACAAGAAACAAACATAATCCGAATCAAACTGGACATAAAGGTAGACCTAGTCTTACCCAACCACTGTCCCTACCTGTTTGGAGGGTCTGTCCTAAACGACAGCCCCAAACTGCTCATCAGTCCCTATGCTAGTCCAAGCACCCATAGTTAGAACTGCAGGGACCTGTTCACACAGCCAGAACCCAAGCAGACCAAACAGACACAAATCCAGGTCACAAGCAAACCAGATCATAGACACAGAATCAGGATCAGAATAAAGATCAGGATTGAGGAATGAACTGGGACCCATATGGATCAGGATACACACAAGAAGCATGACATTCACTGATAGAACAGAAAATAGGTTCCTGTGACCCGCCATGATGGATGGGCACACATTATTTTGAGCAAAATATATTTGCTATGAACCTCACATTTATTTATATAGTGAGTACAGCATAAGTTCATATATTCTGTTTTGCAGAATGCTTTTGTACTGTATTTTTTTTTGTATTTTCAGCCATGGCGAGGTGCACCTGCGCATTAGGATGCACTGACTAACTTCGTTTTTCCCCCTTGTAATACATATTTAGAGGTGTGGTGGTTTCCGTCATTTTGGTCATGCATTCCTGACTAAATCCCCTTTCCTGCAGGCTGATTTTAATTTAGTGTATTATAAAACTGAAGCCTGCTTTCCTTGTCTTCATTGGAGGCTAGCTGGCACCAAGGAAAGGTGGTATACAGAGTGGGTTCAGGACATATGTGGAACCTGCCTTCCCCAAATTTATTGGATCCCATTTGGCACTAAAATTTCTTGGAGGCTGTGTGGCACCAAAAGAGGTTGCATAGTCTATGTTCCTGTCCAAAAAAGATTGCCTTGCCGTGGTGGGTGGGCACAAATGATATTTATCAAAATATTTTTGCTAAGAACCTCATATTTATTCACATGGGTGGGTATATAATTAATTCATATATTCTATGCTTGCAGAGTGCTGTTGGATTGTGTTTGATAATGTTTCAATGTTGTTTCCTTGTCTGCTTTTCAGCTCATGATGCTGGGTATTGTAGAAAGAGTCTGATGTCTATTTCCTGTCTCAACTGTCTCAACAGTAGTTCAGGCTGCCCTTTACTGCACCTTTGCTGGCTAAGACTGGCTTCTTTGTATAGACACAAGCCCACCACAAGCTAGCCAGGGGCTATCTGTAGCCAACTCTAAGCCAATAAACCATTAGATATCAGATAATATCATTCATATAATGAAGCAAATGAACCTCAATAAGAGAAAACATGGAAGCCAGTGACAATCTAGTCCCTGTACTCGTGTTAATTACTTTAGAATGCAAAAATAAAACCAACCAGCATCTGACATGCTTGCATAGTGTAATTCTAGGTGCTTGTTGCCAGCTCACATTTCATATTTTCTGCTCAATTTATTATGGATGTTTTTTTTTTATGATTTCCTCCAGGAATTACTAAATAAAAAAATAAGCCTCCTCCTCCATAGCTTTTTATCTTGTATGATACATTTCACGCTGTTTCATCCACAGTAAACATTCTGAACCTCCCTCTAATTATCAGGTAATTAGAAGAGTGTGGGAGGGTTTATTAATGGAAACCTTGTCTAGTTTAATTACAGTACACATGATACATCTTTGAAAGGCTCCAATGTGTGGCTGCACAGGTGTTGAGAACCCTGGATGAACAGAGCTGGAGGAGAGTGCCTTTCACAGGCAATCTACTGTATGGCAACTGTCAGTTATGGAGTCCTAATCTTGCTCTCGGGGTTTGATTATGACTACAGGGTAGAAAGGACATGTGCATCAAAGCACAGGTAGCGTCTAATTTCTGCCAATTATTCTGCACTGTTTCTTTGTCTTTAATTTCTAGTTACAAGCAAAATTGTCACTTGTGTCACTTTAGCGATGTCACGATTACAAGAAACGTGTTTTTATTTACCTCAATGACAGGTATAACAGATCTTATTTGGTCATTGATTGTAGCATCACACTGTTACCTGTTGACTTTAAGTTAAAAAAAACGTAAGGGAATATTTATAAAGAGCGGCATTTTACATGCCGGTTTTAATCTTTCTCCCACTGGCGTCAGCTGCGCCACAATTATTAAAAGCCACATGCCTCTTAATAATTGTGGCACATCTGTGTAGGTCCATGAGCCCAAACTGAAATCCATTGCTGGTGTAGATTTTCGCTATAAGCTATGCCTATTTCCTGGCATAGAGTATAATAAATGTTCCGAGTCAGCTATAGCCACCCCTGCACCGCCTACTCCCCGCCCCATTCTGCTCACTTTTAGGAGAACTGGTGAGCACAGCTCTAAACCCCAAAAATTCGTAAAATTTTGGGCAACCATGGTGAGCAACTTTGCAACTTTTTAACTCCAGTTTTCGGACTTACAGGGGATGATAAATGTCCTCTTTCGTATTTCAGTATTGTGGTCAAAATTGTGCATCAGATTAGTGGAAACTACCCTGATAAAAATAGAAAAAATTGCACCTCTTCTGAGTTTTAGACCCACTTCTGGTTCTGGCTTACAAATACTGAGACAAATGACTGACCAAAATGTGATTTGAAAATGGTCTAAAAATCTGTCTTAACACAGACAGTTAAAGGGGGCCAGAGAGCACAGGGCTGTATAAAATAAAGAAAAAAAAAATCTCCACTGTTCCAATCCATGCTGGACCTGCAGCGATCACGTGCCGTTTATCGTTTACATACCTACCGTTGCAAATCAAGTCACTTGAAAGTCACTCGACTGCTGAGGCCAGTGATTGGCTTTAGCATTCCAGTGAATGATGAGTGACACACGACCACCACAGGCCCAGCAAGGATCAGAGCAGCGGGGGGGGGGGGGGGGGGGGGCATTTAGGACATTTAAAAGGTGAGTTGGTGTTCTGAGTATCTCATACAGTCTCCTGCACTATGCTACTTTTTAAACATTTTTGGACAACTCCTTTAAATCCAATACAAAAAGCTATCATGCAAACACATTTTACTATGCCTCAATATTTGGACATACTACATTTCTATTGCACTAAATGTAGATAGCTATAGAATCTTATAAGTAAGTTCAGTTCAGTAGAACTTTGGTAAGTCATGGTATTGTGGCCATAATATGGACCTTAAGGTAGCTGTACGCATTAGATTAATGTCAGCCACACCCACTGACTTCAGCAGGACCGCCAAACAGTCAAAATTTTATGGTGTGTCCCACAGAAGTGTCAGGCAGCTGAATTTCAAGTATTCCAATACTTTTGTTCTCAGGGGGGATGAGTCACCTCCAGAGGGTTTTGGTAGCGGCTTACTCCGCTCTTCCCAATCATAATACACGTACGCTGGTCTGAACTGACCTTGCATGTGTATCAGGGTGGAGGTCCGGAAAAAAATAACGATTTGGTCAGCCTTACAATTGGTCACCTGGTAACCTCCATCACATGGTCTGATATGGGTGTGGCTTACAGTCTTGCTTTGTTCACATTGCATTAGTTGTCCTGCTATGTGGTTGTGTGGAAGCTTGGCTGTGAGCTGGATTTCATTACCTTCAGACCGTGTTCACACCATAGTTAGCGCAGTGGTAGGACCCTTGCCATGCTGAGAGACCGTGACGTGGTGCATGATGGGCTCCGATATGTTCCTGACAGGAATATATTGGCAAAAGTCTCAGCTTTTAATATCTGCTTGTATGACTAGCTAGTATAGTCAGTGGCATATCCGTTTGGTGCATTTTTTTCTGTGATTTATACACCCTTACAATTGGCCACATTAAGTTAGTCTGAAACTGGCCATTTAATGATGACCAGGCAATGAAGATATCAAGTTCTTTTGAAAGCCTGCCACATTTGCATTTTGTCAACCATTAAAGGCATGATAATGGTTAGAAGTAGGGCCTCCCTTTTGTTCTGACCTCTTTATCATATTCTACAACCCTGTTAGCTACAGAGAAGGGAGACAACCAGGAACCATATTTCAGTTACAAAGATGAATTATAATTACATTGTTTCAAGCAATTGTAAGATTGTTATTAATGATAGTATTTTTTACTCAGATTTCTACTCAAATCCATAAATGAGCTTGGCACTTTTTTAAGCTTTGGGCCTTCATTTGATTAACCCCAGGGCTAATTGCTATTCAGACAGTGTCCTCATGTAGTTACACTTGCTGGACAAGATAAACTTGAAAACGTTTATTTTTGTGCAACATCAGAACAAAGTTAGAATTATAGTGATGAGTGGATATTAGGACATATCTGTATCATGAATTATGGCAGAACACGCAGCATTTTTTATTCCTATTTTTTTAGACTAAGTTAGAAGTGGATTAAAAACAAATGGGAAATGTAAAAGGATTATCTTTCCTTTCTGCCGGATCCACTTCTGGCTTTGGTTTAAAAAACTGCATAAAAAATACAGTGTTTTCCCTCCAAAAAAGCGCTGCGAGTAAAAGCATTCTAAAGCGAAAGAGATGTAGCATGCTAGTATTAGACAACATTCCACAATAAGATTCGCAGATGCTTTTCTGATGCACTTTTTTGAGCCAAAGCCAGAAGTTGATATAAAAAAAAAAAAACGCTTCTGTTTGGCTCAAAAAACAGCATCAAAACAAAAAATGTGATTACAGTTTTAATGAGGTTGTCTGACATGAGGGCAAAATTGAAGACCCACAGGAAATGTCCATTAAAAAAATAAGAATAAAATACTCATCTGTTGAGTCATGGTGCTAGCTACATTTGCACTTATGATGCACAAACCCTTTAACCTCCCTGGTGGTATGATTATGTCAGGAATTTTGTACCAAAAGTGGTAAAAAAATTTGCATAAATATTTTATGGGCACAAATGACAGTAAAATGGCAGGCAAGGGGCACTGTACAGTCATCAAATGTCAGATCTAAGGTTATACAGTGTAATCCTCTCAGATTGCAATGTATAACCTCTTTTATGTGTGTTTGTCACTTTTTATGTTTATATTTATTTAAATTTCCCGCCCAGTTCTGCTCCCATGCGCAGCTGCTGCTCGCAGGGAATGGAACCAGGAAGCCAAATGCCGGCCGGTGTTCTGCCAGATCTCTATACCTTGTGAAAAGTCTATACCGGAAGTGACGTGCCCGCACAGGAATCAGCTGGAGGAGGGTGTGCGCGGCGCTGCGCAAGCACACATCCACTGGCTTAGGAAAGAATCTTTGCAGCGCTGCGATAGAAGTACTTCGTGCACTTAGGGGTATAGAGATTTTGCAGCGCACAATGTTGCATCAGATCTCCCTATCCCTGAGTGCGTGCGCGCACAAATCACCAGATCAATTCAGGATGAACTGCAACTGATGATTTGTGCGTGCGTGCGCACTCAGGGGTAGGGAGATCTGATGCAACATTGTGCGCTGCAAAATCTCTATACCCCTAAGTGCGCACGCGCGGTGCACAAAGTACTTCTATCTCGGCGCTGCAACGATTCTTTCCTAAGCCAGTGGATGTGCGCTTCCGCAGCACTTCCGGTATAGACTTTTCGCAAGGTATGGACATCTGGAATAACACAAGCGGAGGACATCGCCGGATCGCCGGCAGAAGGTGAAGGGGCTGCAATGTTACCTCGAGCGTGACTCGGGGTTACCCCTCCTGGCAGTGAAAATTAACCCTGAGTCACGCTCGGGAATACCGCCAGGGAGGTTAAGCTACTGTACATCCGAACGTCTAGCACCCACATAAGACGTCTAATTTATGGACTGCAACTGGAGTAAATGTTCCTCAGCTTGTGGCAGAGTTACAACTCCCATCGTGTCCTAACAGCCTGTGGCTATCAGAGCATGATGGGAGTTGGATGAGAGTTGTAATTTTGCAACAGATGGAGAGCCATAGGTTGGAGATCACTGTTCTAAATCAACTCTCCAAAAGTGTCAGTATAAGTAGAGGCCTCTAAAGCCTAAATTGGATGGTACCCACAGTACTGCACTACTTTGCCTATTTTCCCATACATATACAGTACATATACCTCATAAATGTGTACCGGGCATGTAAGGCAAGCTATGTTTTACATTGTCTGCTAAAACATTCACATAACTCTATTTGCCAAGCTGCACAAGTTTTAATTTTTATTTTTTTTTGCTAGCAGTTAACTCTAGGGGTTTCTCCATATTCAATTCCTGTTGGATACTGCATGTATGCCTCCTAGTGATTGAAATAAGAATTGAATATGGAAAAGGCCCCCTCTCAGAGATTGATGCCATCATGGGTATTATATTAAGGGGCAGAGTTCTGAGCATTGGTAGACCACAGGAATATAGGCAAGAACAAGTTTTTTCCATTTCATATACAGTGACCCCTGACCATAAAGAACTTATAGGAGGGACATTTTCAATTTAAGAGCAAAAGGAAAGTGGAGGAGTTGAGTCCACCTGTTGAGCCATGACGCTGGAATGGGAGGACTTTCAACAAGTGAGTGGTGTCTTTTTTTCTGTGAAAAAAACACTTTCCTGCTAGTCTTCAATTTGGTTACATCAGAAGGTCTAGTATTCACGTAAGACATCCATTTTATGGACTAAAGCTATAGTAAACCTTCTAAATCTGTTCTCCAAGAGTGTCAATATAATTAGTGACCTATATGGATTAAATAAGTTGTATGATTTCTTGCAATACGTTACCACATAAAGTAGTACGCTACTCTCTGTTTTCTGTGCAATATATATGCATTGTCTAGGGGAGCAGTATTGATCAATATAGAGAGCGTCTAGTATTTGTAGTATGTGTGGTGAGTACTGTAGGCCAGGCAAAGCCCCTCTGGATTTCTGGGAAAGATATTCAAATTAGCTGTCCTAAGCTTTTCTGATGCTAGATGTAAGATGTGCTAATTTTAGTTTATTTTCCCAGAAACCCAGAGGACGGTTGACTGGCTTACGATACTCCTCATGCATACTTGGCGGCCTCCATAAGGAGAAATAGTACCCCAACCAAGGCCTCTCAGGCAAACAAGCAAATTTTGTTTGCCCAGGTTAAAATGTCAGTTAAACAAAAACAGATTTGCTTTTCTTTTAGAAGAGAGACTAGCTTGCGTGTCTTTTTTTCCAGAGAAGCATTATGTGGACACATTTGGGCGGACTTGCCAAGGAAAACATACTTACCTTTTTCCTAACGCTGACTCCTGCAACCTCTGGTTTCTGTATATACACTTCCAGTTTGATGCCGCTACAGCCAATCGCTCCCCTTTACTCCTGGTCACCACTGCGGCCAGCAATTGACTGCAGCGGCGTCAAACCGAAAGGTTACATCCAGGAACCTGAGAGGAGCAGCAAAAGTCACAGAGAGTTAGGAAGCAGGCAAATATGCCCCCCTTCACAGGTATGCCCAGGATGGGGGAGGCCAACCCTCCCCCAAATGTGCACAAACCCTTTAACAGTAACAAAGCTTTTCTTCCCATTACATAATATTCAGTATTCTTTTTGCTATGTGCTCCAATGTGAAATGGAGGTTAGCATGTCAGAAGCATTTACTAATTTAACAGAGAAGTGACTAGCACTAATGCAAAAAACATGTAAAATGACTTCTTTAAAATCACTATGCAATTGCTCCCAGTTTCATTTCAAGGTCTCTCTGGAAGTTTTTTTTTCAAGTATGAACCCTTTCTGTTCATTAAAAATAAAGGTCTCCCACTATGAGAAGTACCATAGTATTTGTCATGTTTTGCAGAATTTTTCTCAGGAAGTGAGTGGAGAAGAGGCTGAGATGACTGTTGCATTAGCGGAACACTATTAATGGGTGTTTTCTCCTCTTCGATAGTGAGTCAATACCTGATTAATGTACGCACACTGCATTATTCCTCAAGGGAAGGTTTAACAAGTCCGTGACAAGCAAAATGTTCAGAAAGGTACCAGCTGATTCATTATTCATAGGAAGGGTGGATGTAAGACAGAGACGGCAGTCTGGAGAAGAAATGGGATTAGTTGTCTCTTCGCAGCAGCTCACGTTCTCATTAGGACGTCTGACATTGTCTATTTCTCAATCTTTTACCTGAATGAAACATCACACTAATGTGTTTTAGTGTAAAGAGTGCTTTAGTGGTCTAAATGAGACAACCTGTTTAGAGCTGCTTCAAGGCCTACCTTTTAGGGGTTCTTTTAATTACATCATATTACCCATAGCTCCTTCGATTAGATATTTACCACACTAACAAATCCTAGCAAATCTGAAACTATAATATGATATTACAACTTTATACAAGAATCTTTTTCATTGCATATACAGTATAAGGGTCACAGTCTCTGAACGAGGGGTGGTGGAGTAGGAGGTGATTCACAGCAATTCTGGAGGACGTGGAGCAATTCATAAATCAAAAATGCATTTCACAACTGAACATACATATATGAATGGTACAGGCACAAATGAAGCATCCACACTCTGTGATAAAGGGTTCATGCTCAATTCCAGTATCAAGGGTGTAAGGAGGGGGAGGAACCCCTAACTTAATGTGCAATACAGTTTACTCTTTGGTAATGCCCCTTGCTGGTGGTGCCCTAACACGCTCAGTAGTTTCCCTGCTCCTTTCCCCTCCCCTCAGTGGTGGCACAGTAATCTCCTACTGAAGTAGGTGAAGCGGCCTAGACGCCTTTCATTCATTTATCCTGATTTCTATAATATATGGAAATTGGAGGGAGGATACTTCATACCATATGTATCTCTGGGACTATATGTGAGGGACTACTTTCTATCCATGGGAAGAAGGGGTTAAAAATAACTAATTGCAATGCATCCAGGAAGATACAGGTGCTTGGTGAGCTGTTGCACACCCACTGAAATAGAAGAAAGTCATCCAAATATGAGAATAAAAAAAACTGTTTAAAATTTCTGGGATTAACTGTGGATATAAGTATAAAAGCTAGTGAAGTGGCCTTGCTTTTAACATAACCGTGGGGCTTCCGTGCCTGAATTGCAGACCGCAGATCTGCAAAACACAGGCACTGGCCATGCACCCCATGGACGTGTACATGAGGCCTAATTTTAATATTTCTCCTGTCATAGAAGCATATAGCAGTCATAGCCTTAAAGCTGTCTAACTTATAAGAGTTTGGACAAAAGCTATGTTTCCTGACCCTCCCATAAACATACATGTTTTGCCAGTAGTAGAACATGGACCAGTAAAGAGTAGAAGTGAGCAATTTAAATTATACGTGACCCCATGTACAAGTGTATATGGATTTCTCTGTATGTACAAATATGGGACTTTGGAATAATATAATAAGCAGTCAGGTACCCTTAGATCAGTCATTTGGAGTCAAATTTTACTTTAATGCACGGTTAGTGCTCAAGTAACTGAGGACTATTCGTAAAGATGATAGCGTCCCTTTAATTATACTCTACTGCTGAACAATGATGTGCTGGCATTTTGAACAGTGGGCTACTGACCTCAATCATGAGCACAAACATGGCCCTGCAATAAAGTTTAATTAAGTCCTAGAAAAGGCAAAAAGGCTGTTGTTGACAGATGATCTTGTAGCATGATCATTCTACTACAAATTTTGCATATAATTTAAGATTCAGGGATGAAAAAAAAATGCTTTTCACTATTAGTCGTAAATATACGGTAAGTAGGAACATTTTGAGAGCATTATATTAAAGGAGTAGGATTTACAGACAACTTTCTGTTCTCTATCAAGGAACTGGGCAAAATTCACAACTGGTGTTTGATCTATGAATCACCCAATACATTTCCTGGTTCAATTAGAATTGGTATTTAAACTGCCCTCCTCACCATGCTGTTCACATTTTAACATCATGAGACCAAGGCAACACCTAACAACTGATCAACAGTACCTTGCCATTGAGAGGATTCAAGCAGAATGTTCTCAGACAGAAGTGGCCACTAAGGTTAGAATGCCACAGACTTTCATCAGTAGGGTAACACAGAGAGACTGGAAGAGTGACAGAAAGGCATAGAAGTGGACATCCTTTGGCCACATCCCACACTGATGAATACTTCATTGTGAACAATGCCCTGTGGAACCGGATCATGAATGCCAAACAACTCCAGGTACATTTAAAGTAAGTGAGTGGCACCCAAGGGTCATGTCAGACCATTCAAAACTGTTGGGGTAACTCAATTGAACTGATCTGCACTTTCAATAGACCTTAATCCCATTGAAAACCTATGGGATCAGCTGAGTAGTTGTGCAGAGGCTCTGTACTCCAGAACCTCAATGACCTGAGGGCCACCCTTCAAGAGAAGTGCCATGCCTCAGCAGGTAATAAGTCGACTTGTGAACAGCATGAGACAAGATGTAATTGATGCTCAAGGCCATGACGTTTTTGAGACATTGACATGTTAAAATATATTGTGATGGTTTCACCCTTTCTTCGCAGTTTTCTCTTTTACTGTTTTTGTGTAGCATTTTTGCTGTCTCCTCTAGCATTTTTATGAAGCCAGATGTTACTCTAAACTATAGTGCATTATGTAATGCACTACAAAGCTTTTTTTCAGGCCTTTTTTGTGCATATATCAGTTGTTTTTTTTACTGTTTTCTTAATTTTCTTTCCAAAATGAAGCATGCTTAAGGCATCCATTTTTATTGTTCTTTTTACCATAGACATCTCTATAACAATTAAAATGTGCCCGAAAAAAACTCAATTGTTAGTGTGCATTCACGGGTTCACAATTAACATAAAATATACCAGAAAAGTCCACTGCGGATTTTGCCAGCTGGCAAAAACTGCAACAAAAGATGCAGCAAAAAAATTATTAGGACTGATGCACACAAACGTTGTTTTGGTCCGCATCCGAGCTGCAGTTTTTGCGGCTTGGATGTGGACCCATTCACTTCAACAGGGCCGCAAAAGATGCGGACAGCACTCTGTGTGCTGTCCGCATCCGTTTCTCCGTTCCGTGGTCCGCAAAAAAAATATAAATTGTCCTATTCTTGTTCGTTTTGCGGAACGCAAACCACGCCATCCATGTTTTGCGGATCCGCAATTTGCGGACCCCAAAACACACAACGGTCGTGTGCATGAGGCCTAACATGACATTTTTGCCACAGAAATGGCCGTGGGTTTCATCTTCTTCATTGCAAAGGCTGAAACCTGCAGTGGAGATCATTTATGCTACAGATTTAAAACCCATACCACCACTTCACTTTACGATGAAGATTTTATATTCTGTGTGTGGGTTAGAGTTTCTTAAAATCTAATCTACTGTGCTGGTACTGTACAATGCAATGGATTTGCTTCAAGAAATGGTAAGTGCTCAACATTTCAGTCATATCTGAACATACCATTACAATAAAATTAAATAATTTTTTTTAAAAACAGCTGCAAAAAAAAAATGCTGCAATTTTTTTTAAAAAATTAAGGTAGCTTTAGAGGATTCTTTGTTGAAATTGGAGGAAGTATTGTTGAGGAGCCAATCAGGCCCACTTTAAAAAGTATAGAATTAAAATAGATACATGTAAGAAGACAAGTTTTCTTCATGTCAGTTCAGCAAAAAATAAATAAATGTAGAATTCTATTGGAAAATCGTATCACTTTTTATTCCATAATGAATAAGTGTAATTTGCTAAAACTAGAATAACGCTCCAATGAGCAAAGTTATCTTTTCCTTTTACGCTGGGTTCACACCTGAGCGTTTTACAGCGCGTTCAAACGCGCTGTAAAACACTCAACACATGAAAACCAATGCTTCCCTATGGGAATGGTTCTCACCTGGGCGTTTTACAGCGCGTACGATCGCGCTGTAAAACGCCTGACGCTCAAACAAGTACTTGAGCTTCTTTGGGGCGTTTTGACGCGCGTTTGTGGCCATAGGACACTGCAGTCAATGACACAAACGCGCGTCAAACGCGCGTTTACTATTACAAAAAACGCGCGTCAGAGGGAAACGCTCAGGTGTGAAAGCAGGGTTACGCTGGGTCCACACCTGAGCGTTTTACAGCGCGTTCCTACGCGCTGTAAAACGCACAACAGGCAAGAACCAATGATTCCCTATGGGAAGGGTTCACACCTGGGCATTTTACAGCGCGTACGATCGCGCTGTAAAACGCCCGACGCTCAAACAAGTACAGGAGCTTTTTTTGGCGCGTTTGACGCGCGTTTGGGCCATAGACTCTTTGGACAACACTGCTGTCAATCACCCAAACGCGCGTCAAACGCGCGTTCACTATTAAAAAAAACGTGCATAAAACGCGCGACAAAAACGCGCATAGAAACGCGCGTTTGAGAAACGCCTAGGTGTGAACCCAGCGTTACTGTTTGCTTAGGACATACCATATGTGTCCTTTACTAATAAAATAACATAAGGGCTCATACACACGGCATATTTTTATACCAAGTCATAAAAGGGCTGCTATAAAGGTTGCATTAGGCCTCATGCACACGACCGTATGTATTTTGCGGAACGGAACTGGTGGCCCTACAAGAACAGTACTATCCTTGTCCGTAATGTGGGCAGTAATAAGACATGTTCTATTTTATTGCGAAACGGAAATACGGAAACGGAATGCACACAGAGTACCTTCCGTTTTCTTACAGACCAATTGAAAGGAATGGTTCCGTATACAGTCCACAAAAGAAATGGAACAAAAATGGAATGAAAATACGTTTGTGTGCATGAGGCCTTAGGCCCCATGCACACGGCCGTGTTTCACGGCCGTGGAACCGCGGCCTGGATCCCTCCTGAGAGCAGGAGCGCACGGCGTCACTGGTTGCTATGACGCCGTGCGCTCCCTGCTGCCGGCACAGTACAGTAATACACTGGTATAGATCATACCAGTGTATTACTGTATTGCGGCGGCAGCAGGGAGCGCACGGCGTCATAGCAACCAGTGACGCCGTGCGCTCCTGCTCTCAGGAGGGATCCAGGCCGCGGTTCCACGGCCCGCACACGGCCGTGAAACACGGCCGTGTGCATGGGGCCTTAGCCTGTATTTTATCTCTGTATGTCCCCAGTTGCATATGAAGGCATACTGATTTTCAGAATCTGACAGAAAACTAAATAATTGCATGTTCCATCAAACTCCATATGAATCCTGTATATACTCTCCCCTAGAAACATTGGGGGAGATTTATCAAACTGGTGTAAAGTAGAACTTGCTTAGTTGCCCATAGCAACCAATCAGATTCCACCTTTCATTTTTCACAGCTTCTTTGGAAAATAATAGGTGTAATCTGATTGGTTGCTATGGGCAACTAAGCCAGTTCTACTTTACACCAGTTTGATAAATCTGCCCCATTATCTACATGGAGGATATGTTCACACAATTAAAATCCGTCAAGGATTCAGTTGTGAGAATTGAGATCTGCTTCGGGAGTGGCATGTTTACTTCTTAGAGGTAGATTTTTCTATTAAAGTCATGGAGAAGCAGAAAAAAAATGCTAGTGCTTTTAGAAGCAATTTAGCGGCTGCTGCTAGAGTGGACACCCCATCTGGACTGGCTGCTCTCCCCTACACAGATACCTCTGCCTGAGGCCTTAGGCTCCATTCACACGTCCGCAATGTGTTTTGCGGATACACGGAGACACGGATCCGCAAAACACGGAAAGCGGCAATGTGCGTTCCGCATTTTGCGGACCGCACATTGCCGATATAATAGAATATGCCTGTTCTTGTCCGCAATTGCGGACAAGAATAGGACATGTTCTATTTTTTTGCGGAAACGGAAGCAGGGATGCGGAAGTGCGGATCCGCAAATGTGGATGCGGACAGCACATTCCCTCCCCATAGAGAATGAATGGGTCCGCACCCTTTCCGCAAAATTGCGGAAAGGATGCGGACCCATTTTGCGGACGTGTGAATGGAGCCTTAGTCGTAGAACCGTCAGAACATTGGAAAGGCAGCATCAGGCTGAATGTGAAGCTTTTCCTTTATTCAGAGGGTCAACAGTGAGGATCATTTTGATTGTTTCGATTACGGGCTCGCATCTCGCTGCCATGGGATGCGACCTGAAAATCAAGAGGATTTCATGAGTTTTCATAATGCCGTGGTGGCAGTCTACATTTCAGGAGACTCCCTGCCCCAAGTTAGAGATCTATTAAACCTGATGCGTATGGTGTGTGGGGTCTATAATGCCCCAGTGTCACATATAACATGCCCTAGGTAAGGCTCTACTTGCACCCAGATCAGATGGGCCACGGAAGAAGTTATAAAACATCCACCCCTCTCATTGCCACTGCTGAGTCTCAATTTTACTTATCATTTTTACCTTACCTCATTCAACCTACTATATCAACAGTGACCCACCCCATCATATACAATAAGCTTCCTCCAATATTTCGCCAACCTGCTAAATCCATCTTTTTAAAAATTTTCTTTGGGTGCCACTAGAGGCGTGTGTGAATATATTTTGTAAATAGCTGTAAGGTGGAGGGAGGGTGGGATGGAGGGATAATGGGCTGGTTTGCTTGGGGATGTTATGGGAAACAAATGGGTCAGAGACTATTGACCCCTTTAATTTGCTTAGTATTAATAAAAAAAAACTTTTTTATTTGAAATAATTTCTTCTTTCTTTGTAGGCCACATCCTCATCTGCATTAAAGGCCATGGACACATTGGGGGTAACTGTATTTTTATGACTGTACCGATGTAGTAGAGTACTTATTTTGGCTAAAAATCATGTTTGCAAATGGTTTTTATTAGAAATTTTAAGCAGCTTTTGTTTTTTTAGATTTCTACTTTTGTTTTCTCTAAAGTCCTTGCAGATTACAGCTGTGTATAGCTCTTATCTCTGATCTCCTGACCTCATAAACACTCATTATAGCTAAATTGTGTAGCCATGTGGCTTAAAGTGTTCAGGAGATCAGAGATAAGAGGGGTAATCAGAAAGACAGTCTGCAAATAGACTGAAATTTAACCCCTGTATCATAAAAAGTGCTGTATCAACAACCTTCGGCTCTCCAAATGCTGTGAGACTAAAACTCCCAGCATGCACACTAATTTGGCTTGTAAACTCCCAAAGAACTCAAAGGAGGATTCGAGGAGTTGTAGTTTCATAACAGCCACAGTGCCAGAGGTTGCTGATCCCTGCTGTATGTTCTAGGTATAACCACTGCAAAGTAACATCCGGATAAAGGTTTGGTGGAGTTAAAATAGTGAGGTGGCAAAAATGTATCTAAAACCTCTTCTAAAAACTCTTCCAAACAATCAACACAACAAATCTTCTAAAACACCTGCAAATACTCCTCTAAAACCGCCACCAAATTAGAAAATCTACCATCAAAAATAAACTGTTTTCAGCTACAAATCTGAACGGCTCCATACTAAAATGCTATACAGCATCAGTACTGCCCGTCAGGCTCCATGCAAGTACCCATGTAAAAGCAACATCACCATGCTATGAAAATGTTTGAATATACAAAATTGAAGAATATTTTTCTGTATCCATGCTGCATGTTCAGAAAGATTTCAAGCACCCATATCTTTCAGTGTGCCATGCTAATGCAAGGTGGCAGTACCAACAAATCAGTAACTTGGCTTCACTAAAATGAGCTTAATGAGGACCTTTCATGGTTTTTTATTAATTGAGATAAATACCTTTACTTGCTGATGCTGCCACCCTGCCTGATTTTTTTTAAATATCTCTCCTGCGGCCTGATGTGCCCCCTGTAGGTTTCCTGCTCAGTAGGTTAAGGCCTCTTTCACACGACCGTTTTTTTCCCCGTTTACGGGCCGTTTTTTGAGTTCCGTATACGGTCCGTATATGGAACCATTCAGTTCAATGGGTCCTCAAAAAAAAAAAAGGAATGTACTCCGTATGCATTCTGTTTCCGTATTTCCGTTGAAAGATAGAACATGTCCTATTATTGCCCGCAAATCACGTTCCGTGGCACCATTCAGGTCAATGGGTCTGCAAATAAAAAACAGAACACATACGGAAATGCATACGTATGTATTCTGTATCCGTTCCGTTTTTGCGCAGCCATCTATTGAAAATGTTATGCCCAGCCCAATTTTTTCTATGTAATTTCTGTATACTGTATATGCCATGCGGAAAAACGGAAACAAAAAACGGAACAATGGATCCATGAAAAACAGACCACAAAATACTGAAAAAGCCATACGGTCGTGTGAAAGAGGCCTAATACTGAGCATTGGTACAGGGAGGAGGAGACGCCAGGGTTTCCCTATGGGCGTCTCCTTCTCCCTGGCCGTGCCACGGTTCAATCACAGCGGAGAGCGTCACAGCCAGGGAGAAGGGGTACCCCGCAAGGATAGGTATTTACCTCAATTCATAAAAAAAAACATGAAAGTTCCTCTTTAAAATCTGATAGATAAGAGATCAAGTTTACATCATGTGAATTGAGCATGCTGGGAATTCTGGGAATATAAAACTAAAGTCCCAAAGGATAAGCTGAACTACACCAGAGCTGTAGAGCTGAATCGGTTCTGAAGATCAGGAGATTTATGTGTGAAGTGAACAGGGAGCTGCATGCTACAAACTCAAATAACGCTAACCAGGACCTGTATATAAAATAACAAACTGGAAACCCTTAGATAATAGCAAAGAATAAAAAGAACTAGGTTTAGAGAAGAGGAAATGACCTTGCAGACAATGAGACTCCTCGGCTGAATTCCCGTATTGGTGAGACGGATGGACCAAAATTTTGGCCAGATTGAATTTTCCTTTGAAAAGCTTAGAAGTCCCATGAACAGAAATAGATTTGACTACGTGCTTACTGTAAAGCCCTGGTCATCTGTTTTCAAAAGTTTGACCAGATAGAATTTTCTAAGCCAAGTCCAATTGTTTTATCCTAGAGCAAACGTCCCTGTGATGTCTGGCAGCTACAAAACCGCTCCATCTTCATAGAGATAAATATACACATTTGCCTACTCCTCATGTGCCTGTTGGTAGAATATTGATGGGTTGCCTGAAAAAGAACCTAAGTTCTGGCTGGTTTCATAAGGTCTTTATGTAGGCATACTGGTGAAAGCAGATCTGAAGCTGATTTCTGTATGGGCAGCTTATTCCGGATACTCCTAGTAGCCAATAGTGTTGAGCACGAATATTCAAATTACGAATATTTATTGAGAATATCGCAACTTCAAGAATTTGCAAATATTTTGAATATAGTGCATGATTCCTCCCTGCTTCTTGCTTGTGGGCCAATGAGCCATTGGCCCACAAGCAACTTAAAGGGAACCTGTCACCTCTACTATGCTACCCTCACTGAGCGTTTCTAAATGTTCATTGTCTTACCCTAAACATATAAATTACACTTTTAATTTCATTTGCAGACAAATTCAATAAGTATTATGCATTTTTGTACTTCCCGCCTTTATGCCAATTAACATAAAAGAGTCATATCTTACTTGTGTGACCAGAGAAGAGTCATATTTTCAAGCTCTGACTCATCTCAGGTTAGTTTGCATATGTATCACAACAAAAGCACACAGAGCTATGGGGACTGGGTATTTTGGATGTGCTAGCGGCCATCTCCCATGTCCTCCGCTCTATACACAAAATCCAGGTGACAGGTTCCCTTTAAGCAGGGAGGAATCAAGACTTCAGATGGAAAAAAAATGACGAATATTCTAAAAAACGTATATATAACGTGATTTTTACATTGCCGATTTTTCGGAATCATGAAAATAATTGTACGCGATTTTTACATTGCAGATTTAATCTCGAATATGAATATTCGCGAATATATGACAAATATTCTACCACATGTTCGCAAAATATCGCAAATTCGAATAATGCTCCTGCCGCTCATCACTAGTAGCCAAAACAGTACAAAAGTGTGTGCTATTTGGCTAAAAGGAGTGATCTAAGAATACAGTGGGAACCTACTTATAAGTCCGCTGTATTCATTGGCGGGTATGGGTGGGAAGAACGGGAGGGGGGGGGTCGGGGGATGTCGCGAGGGAGCACTAGAAGGCCGTCACAGTTTTTAGCTAATAAAGCTGTTGAAACAGAAATAACAGGAAATAAGATCCACAATTTTAATTGTTTTTGAGGTTTAACATACCCTGAGAAAATAAATCCGTTTGTACTTACAGGCAAAAAATATATGAATCTATTTCCAGACCCCTCCTTTACCGTATTAGCTATACACATTAGGGATCACGCACACGACCATATCCTTTTGATCCGCAAAATACAGAACCTGACCATGTACATGCCACAATTTATTTTTAAAACTCATCTAGAAATTTCCTATCCTTGTCCGCAAAATGGACAAGGATAGGACATGTTGTTCATTTTTGCAGGGCCGCGGAATGGTTATGCGAGTGCGCTGTTTCCGGCATTAGTGCCAAGCAAGCAGAGGTTTTTGTCCGGCTGAATCCCAGCACTAATGACAGAAACAGGAAGGATCCCCATGGGTCTCATTATAGTCAATGGGCTCTGGCGGGGGAAAGGTAGTATCCGTCTATGTTCCTCTACCGGCACAGTTTACCGCTAGTGTGGAACGGGCCTCCAAATTGAGTATCTACAGTGCGAGCCCAAAAGCTGGAGTCCATTCAGTACAGTGAACAAGCTAAAAAGTCCTGCTATTCATGAGCTCCCAAGCTTCTCCACCCCTCAGGACGAGAGCTGTCAGTCATCTGCAAGAGGGTGGGAAGATCTAGGAGGACAGTGTGTTGAGTGGACTCCAAGGCTTGCACTCTGGTTTTAGCAACGTGTAAGTGACTTAGCATTTTAATGGTGGTCTCTGCCTCCAGTTTCTGCTGCCACCACAAAGGACAGCATAGAACTGGATACAGATTCCCTTGATTGTTCATTCCGGGTAATTCTAATACAAAAACGGTGTAAGATGATGCACGACAGATCTGCAGACATTTTTGCATTACACTATGAACTTGATTGAGTCTGCAAGGAACATAAGATGAAAGGAGGAGTTTTTCTATGGAGTAATAACCTAATGACAGAAGTATGACATGTGCGCAGACGTTCTGCGTGTTTCACTACCGCACTACTGTGGATATAATGCCTGCCCCACAGTCAATGATGTATCTGTTGACTACAGTATGAAATTTCCTGTATAGGGACATGAATAGACTATAACCGCATAAACAAATGATGCGCTTAGGTGACACAACAGGGAAATAAAGCTTTTGTTATTTTCATTTGAAAAACCACAAGAATGTTACTATTGTTAATAATATGCTCAACGATCAGATTTTTCTTTGTGGAATGTAGTACCTTTTATGACCAGAAGGTGGCACTGATAAAACTGTTGTTCTGGACTTGTCTAAGGCTACTTTCACACTAGCGTTTTTGTTTTCCGGTATTGAGATCAGTCATGGGGACTCAATACCGGAAAAAAATGCTTCCGTTTTGTCCCCATTCATTGTCAATGGGGACAAAACTGAACAGAACGGAGTGCTCCAAAATGCATTCTGTTCCGTTTAGTTGCGTTCCCCTACCGGAGAGCAAACCGCAACATGTTGTAGTTTGTTTTCCGTCCTGGGATGCGGAGCATGACCCCCAATGCAAGTCAATGGAGACGGATCTGTTTTCTCTGACACAATCTGACCCAATGGAAAACGGATTCGTCCCCCATTGACTTTTAATGGAGTTCATGAAGGATCCATCTTGGCTATGTTAAAGATAATACAACCGGATCCGTTCATAACGGATGCAGACGGTTGTATTATCTGTAACGGAGGCGTTTTTGCTGAACCCTGTCGGATCCAGCAAAAACGCTAGTGTGAAAGTAGCCTAAAGTATAGGTCATAAATATTTGATCAGGGGTGGTTGGTCTACGGGCAAACCTCCCAATCAGCTGAATGAAGGTCCCCCACTGTTTAACTAGACACAGCGCCTACTATATGGTTGTGGTCATGGTTGGTACTGCAGCTCAGCTCTATTCATTTAAATGCAACCATGCTGCAGTGATCTGTAGTATGAGGCACAGACACAGCTGAAACAACTTGGCCCCTTTATTCACCTGATTGGTGGGGTTGTGCCAGAATTTAGACCTTCATTGAGCAAATGTTGATGGCCTATTCCCTTTGAAAGAGTCACCTCTGGAAAAGTATCCAAGGAAATCAAGTCATACCATTATGGAATTTACACATATTTCTACTATTATGTTACTATATTTAATATAATATATAAAATAATGATATATACATGTAATATACATATCACACAAAGCTACACTATATGGGGAAAGTGTGTAGATTAGATTACATGCAAAAAGGCAAATGATGAGAGATAAAAAGAGATGAATGAATTGTGACCGAATTGACAAACTTGGCTCTACTACATTTATATATGCATATGAGCCTCTAGGTGACCTGAACGTGGCAAGGGGACAAATCATAGATTTGTAGGGCTTTGTACGCCACTTTACTTTGCCAGCGGTGCCATCCATGTCTGTAGTTTGCTCTCAGCTTGGCACTTTTTCTCCTCCTTTGCCATCTTTGCTGATGTCTTCTGACAGCTGCACCAGTGCCCACAGTGATGGTAAGAGGTCAGCTCTCTGCTGGAAGTGCGTGAGCTTCCGCTGTGCCCCAGCTATACTCATGCGTAGGAGATCCTTATTTTTTCAGTCTCCTGTATCACAATCTCTGCAAATTGATTTTGTGCATGACAGTGTCATTGCTCCCTATGACCCTATTACTAGCATGTAGTATGGCATTATATAGTGTATACCAAGAAGGAACAAAACTATATTTGTTAGTGCCTACAGGAAATGACCCAAAATAGACAAAATAGGAAAATGCTATCAAATAAACCAGCATTGTTCATGTATACATGGCCCTTCTAAATAGGTCCTTATGTTCATCCAGAACCAACAAAGTTTAGAGAAATCAGATTGGGGACCATTAGTAAGTGGTTGGTGGATCTATCGTTACAAAATGGAAATGAATCACCTTTGGTTGAAAAATGCATTGGATCACCTTGTAGATTATTAGTAAGTCACTAGCACGGACTATAAATGGTCCAATATTGCCGTGACTATGGCCACGTTAAAGTGGTGCTTTGGTTTAAACAGAACCTGTCATCTGGATTTGGGGTATAGAGCTGAGGACATGGGCTGCCAGATCGCTGCTAGCACATCCACAATACCCAGTCCCTATAGCTCTCTGTGCTTTTATTGTGTCAAACAAAAAGATTTTATATATATGTAAGGCTACTAGCATTTCCGGAGCCCAGCTACACCCACTGTGAAGGAGCCCAGCACCGCCCTGCATACTCCGAATTTCCTTCTTGCTCCCCGACGTCACAAAGCTAGAGCGCCGTAATCTCGCGATACGCGAGCTAGAGCATGCACAGTGTTGGCATAGTGTTCCTTCACTGTGCTGGCATCAGCCTCAGGGAACGAACTGCGCTTGCGCCTCGCGAGATTACCGCGCTCTAGCTTTGTGACGTCAGGGAGCAAGGAGGAGATTCGGAGGATGCGGGGCGGTGCTGGGCTCCTTCACAGTGGCCGTGGCTGGGCTCAGAGTCAGAGAACGCTGGACTCATCTCTCAAGCATGGAGGAGACAGGACTCATCTCAGGTTAATTTACATATCTATAATATTGTTTTTTTGACACAGGAAATTGTAGAAACAGTTAACAAGAACTTCATTGCTGCCTATGGTTCTGTTGAGAGACTTTAGAAAGAGACCGAGAGAGCGAGTACTACAATCTCCATCATTCCTGCTTTTAATACGTTGCTATTGGGGAAGGAATACACTGTGTTACATGTCTTGAAATTGTGCCTTGTTATTGTCAGATGTACTACTACTCATATTCTGTGTGTTAGTAAAGAGACTTATTTATTGATACCAACTGGCCTGATTACTGACTCCACCATTCACAGGCCACTGCACCTGTTCTCTTGCCTCACACCCAGACCAACATCTAACATCAAGAACGCTCCAACTACCACCAGGCAGGAGCCCCAATACCAGGGTTCGTCCCATTGGAAGAAAGGGTGCTTCCTCCAGTCACTGCACAGCCACAAGGAGTGCTACAGGGAGAGATTGCCACTGTGAACTTGGAGTACTACTACCACCCTCTGGGCCACAATTACCATTCTCATCCTTCACTGCACATCTGCAACTGATGTACAACCTATACTTATGCCCCTGCTCCAAGTGTGTATCTATAGTGGTGAAAAGATGGCATTTGCATCTGGGTTCTGCTACTTTAGGGTATATTAAGGCTACCTACTATCTACTACTACTAACTACTACTATCTACCTCTTTCTACCTCATAAGAAGACACCAGAACTATCAATAGCACAAGGTGAGAACCTTGTTTTGGGGGCCTTGGGATGAACAACTGCAAGGTTTAGGTTTTGTAATGTGCTGTAAAAAGGCATTCAATTAATACCATGAATCAGACAAGTTTTATAAGGTATAGCATTTGAGGCATTGCGTGAAAGCCCAGGGTCCAAATGTAAGGCCTGTAATAGGTCCTCCCAACTATCATGTATGATTGTGATCTCTTGTGGCAGAAGGGTCTTTGGCCACCAGACCTGAGGTACAACTCCTACTTCTCCACCCCTATAACTATGCATCTTCATGGTATATGTTGTAGGAAAAATAATAATTTATATATATTTTTTAACATTTTTGAAAAATCTAACTCTACAAACTACCCATAGATCTCACTAAAAAGGTCCATTGTCTTTACCGTGTGAACATCTTGTATGCCCTGCAGAATTCATATCGTTGCTTATATGCTATGTCAGTACATTAATGAACAATTTTAATGTGCATATTTAACATGGAATTCCATAAGCCATATCTTTATACGGATAGAACTTTCTTCGCAGTGATGTGATATTTAACATCTTATTAATAATGAATACTTTATTAAAGGCATACATACAGTTAGTACACTAAAATTATCACTCACAGTGTAAAATAACTCAAAACGCAATATTCTTCCGTCCACATAATTAAAAATAATTAGCATCCACTATTGTGTTAAATATTTATTCAGGCTTTGTATACGCTAATGCTAGTTTAATTGATATGATTTGGAGCTGTAATTGAAGTTACACACCATAGGTTTAGGTTTAAATAGGCAAAAGAACTAGTAATAGATTATAAATTACAATATGGTGTTGATTATGGAGAAAATCATAAAGAATTTATGTCGGTGTCTTGTGTATAATGAAATGTATTGCGCTGATGCATGGCGGGGGGCATAGCTAAAGACATTACATCAATGTCTACCTTGAAAACTGGATATATTAAGTTTGGAAATTGCAGTATAAAAAACCCTGCAGAAAGTGATTTCAACTGGCCTGATGGGCTGTAGGCATCACATGGTCTTAACAGGATTTGCTGTGTCCATCATGTACCATTGATATCAATTCTCAATGTAATGTACAACAGCTGGAGAGCACTGGATCCTGAATTTAAACTAAGACAGCATGACAGACTCAAATGTGATTCAAATATTAAACCTGGATATTTATTACCAAGTGTTATGTCTAAAGTTAAGAAAGTCTTTACTACTTCACACACACAAATATCAGTGGTCGGAGTGCTCGGTAATGGTTTTTTAAGGCACAGGAAAGCAACAACCTTTAAATCTGGAAGTCAGTGAGGCAGGGGCAGACTGGGAAATTAAAGTGGCCCTGGAAAAAATACTAAAAGTGGCCCCTCTTTGTAGTTTGGTCCAAATTGATGAAAGGCAGGGTCGGCAGTACCATATTGTGGCACATTATAGCACCCTAACAGAGCCAAATACCACAGTTCATCACAAAATACTACCAGCAGCACAAAATACATCCCCAAAAACTTCCACCGGCTGGCTATGAGGAGGGCCCAGTTGGCACCCTGGGCATCGGCCCACCATGAAATTTCCCTGTAAGGTTTATTGCCAATCCAACCCTTGCAGTGAGGTATGTGTTGGGTGATAGAGTACTCCCAGGCTAATATTTGGAAGGGTGTCTAAGTATCTGGTGACAAATGCCCCTGAAATTGTGACACAGTACCACTATCTGCTACAATAAGTGGAAAGGGATTGGCATGGGCATCAGAAGTCTTGGTATTTCTTCTAGTAGACAGCCAATGCAGGTTACAATTTCTCACTAAACAGTTTAATTTTCATACAAAATGTGTAATGTATTTGGTGAGGATGAGCCCACTTAGTATACAGGTATTACATTATTGCTATGAATGCTTGGATGTATAGGGAGAGGTATAAGCAGTAGAAAGAGTGAAGTGCTTATGCCGCTGTACAGAACACTGGTGAGACCTCATTTGGAGTATTGTGCGCAGTACTGGAGGCCATATTTCCAGAAGGATATAGATACTCTAGAGAGAGTTCAGAGAAGAGCTACTAAACTGGTCCATGGATTGCAGGATAAAACTTACCAGGAAAGACTAAAGGACCTTAACATGCATAGCTTGGAAGAAAGACGAGACAGAGGGGATATGATAGAAACTTTTAAATACATAAAGGGAATCAATTCGGTAAAGGAGGAGAGCATATTTAAAAGAAGAAAAACTACCACAAGAGGACATAGTTTTAAATTAGAGGGGTAAAGGTTTAAAAGTAATATAAGGAAGTATTACTTTACTGAGAGAGTAGTGGATGCATGGAATAGCCTTCCTGCAGAAGTGGTAGCTGCAAATACAGTGAAGGAGTTTAAGCATGCATGGGATAGGCATAAGGCCATCCTTCATATAGATAGGGCCAGGGGCTATTCATAGTATTCAGTATATTGGGCAGACTAGATGGGCCAAATGGTTCTTATCTGCCGACACATTCTATGTTTCTATGTTTAGGTCTGTAGCTATAACAGAGTTTAATACTAGCTGTGTCAATCCATAAGCAGTTTTCTTCCCTAGCAGTTGTTGCAGGGCATCATACTTTAGATCACAAGACCACTTCAACATAAGAGATACACCATACCAATACACAATACTGACTGTACTTCTGACACCCATATACCACCAGGCACTAGAAAATGACCATTTATCCAATCGCATGAGACCTTTAGTGTTTTCACACAACGAAAGGGAAATGAACACTGACTGTCAAGTTTACAAATGCGCAGCAGGGATCTCTAGTTAATACTTCTGCACACATTCTCCGCTATTGACTATTTAGGGTTAGGTCTAAACATATCGCTACCCGTGAGGATGACTACCATGGACCAGGCAGTGAGTATTCCAGGAATCGCATGCAGACACCCTGTCAGTTCTAGTTATGTCACAGGATATACATGGTTGCTCTCATACAGATAAAAATATAGCAAAATATTGCATTGACCAATAACCACAAACAATATACAAAATCAGGGACGTAGCTATAGGGGAAACAGCTGTTTGGAGCCCAGACCCATAAAGAGCCCCCTTAGGAGGAAGACTAAAAGATTTTATTGTCAGGGTCCCCTCAATAGTATTATACAATGACAGTATATACCGTGACATGACATACAGTATATACATGTAGGAAATGGAGTGGCTACTGGACCTCGTATGAGAGCGCAATCTTCATTAGCCACAGTATTGGGGGTTGCACGTGAGTTGGGGGTTGCAAAGAAACTGCTGGAGGGCAGGGGTCGAGGGGGCATTTAAAAATGTTTGTGGGGCCCAGTCAATTGTAGTTATGCCACTGTATTAAATATATGCTCAGTTTGACATACCCACGATGTCTTCTGGCAGTATTGCTCTATTAAATGGGATCAGCCTATTGACAAACTCTTCTTAAGGGTCCATTCACACGCCCGTAAGTGTTTTGCGGATGCGCAAAACACTGACACTGGCCATGTGCACATGGCCGGCAGTATAATAGAAAATGCCTATTCTAGGACATGTTCTATTTTTTTGCAGAGCCACAGACCGGAAGTTCGGGGCCACGGAACGGAAGTGCGGTTGCGGACAGCACACTGTGTGCTTTCAGCATCTTTTCTGGTCGCATTGAAAATGAATGGGACTGCAGCCATTCAGCAGAATTGCGGAATGGATCCGGACCATTCTTGCGGGCGTCTGAATGGAGCCTAAGATAGGAAATCAATATTGGATCGGAGGAGGTCTGACTCTCTTTACCTGATGTGCAGCTGTTTAAAGTGATCATAGTGCCCGTGAGAGCTCCGTATCCTCTGTGATTTTTACCTCGATATGTCTTCCTGTACATATTTTATGGTAGCGGTGGTGCAGGGTATTGTAGCATTGTCCCATTTAAGAGAATATCTGCAGGCAAATGGAGTAAGGTAACTGCTCCGTGGACAATTCAAACACCTGATTGGTGGGATACAGAGAGTCAGACCCCCACAGATCTGCTATCCGTGGCCTACCCTGAGGATAGACCATCAATATCCTGAACCCGGAAAAGCCTTTATCACACATGCTTGTGACCGTCAAATTTGCAACTTCTTTTTTCATTTATAAATTTAATATTTGCTCACTTGCCCCCAGTAAAAATGTTCTCATGTCAAGTAAAGGAAAGAAATGTAATATGTGGAAATAAAGAAATGTGTAATAATAGAATAACGCTTCAAGAGACTATTTCTAGTCACTGAGTTCAGAGCTTCAGCTGCTGGTGGAATAATGTCCTTGCCGGAAGATGCCCTTCACTGTTTCCTCAAAGCATATACACTTTGTCTTGACAAGAGCAGTCAGGATTTGCTGTCCCCAGACGCATTGAATTCAGCAGGGCTCCCCACTGTGTGATTGCTCCGTCAAAATGACACAACCTTTACCAAAAAGCCCATTTCCTGCCTAATGATTATGAGCTCAGACTGCTGCAGGTTGATTGACGGCAGGACAAGAGAATAGCAAGTTAGAGAAATTACCACAGGTAATATACAATGCGGCAGTAAGGGATACACACATTATAGGTTTAATACTACAGCAAATGCTAAGGATTGTCTATACGGCAGTCCTTCTGTTAGGTAAGCTGGAACAGTTATTAGCCTTGACTATATTAACCTTCACTATATGGTCAACACATTGAAATATATATATATATATTTTTTCACATTACTTTTTCACTTTTTAATTAGTACACTTTGAAATGTGGATAGCAGTCGTCTTCACCAGTCACAAAAGTCCAAGAGTTGTCATTTTTACTTCTCATTCATGGCGCCTAGAGAAAATTAATGACCTCTTTACCTGCTGTGTGCATCTTCACACAAACCGAAGTTTAGATGGAAAAAAATATAACTCTGCTCAATACATGCTTCCCAGAATGTCGAGAAACCCAAATTTAAAACTTAAATTCACAAAATAATGTTCTGCCAAGCTGGTGGTCCCATTTCCTATCTCTCTATGTCCTTAGCAGTCCAGGACATTGGTAATTACCAGGCAATCCTATTTCCCAATTCCTTCATCGATTCACCGACTACTATCTGGATTTCAAATGCCTTTTGTCTCGTGATGACCCATTCTCATGAATGCCCAAGGGAAATTAAAAAGGTCAAATTATCACACTTGCTGGGAAAGCAGAAGCGGCAAACATGATTGTAGCTGTGGAGAAAAGCATTACAAAGGAAGCCAAGTAATTATAAGAGCAAAACAAATCTAATAGAGAAATACTGATTTGTATGTAAATCAAGAGCAAACACCAGATTTTGCTTCAAGGGGAGTCCTCCAAGGGGTTTTACCAAAGCAATGCTGCCACCTATGAATTCTCTTGTATGAGTGGATACATAAGTATATATATTTAAAGCATAAATGTACATGCAAAAATACCTAATTCTAAAGATTACTGCAAAGTGAAACACTGGTGTAACAATAAGATTTTATCTATCTATCTATCTATCTATCTATCTATCTATTTGTCCATATCTAGGAGTGCTCGAGTAGACACTCCAATGCCTTCCTTCTAGTTGTTGGCCCATTTACACAGGCCGATGATTGTCCAAATGAGCATTTGTTTGAACGAACAATGGAAAGAATGATCTTTCCCCTCATGATAATTGTTGAATTAAAATGAAAGCAAGTGCAGATCAACTTCCTATTTTGTCTACTGAAGCTTGTTTTAGGCAATTCATCTGCCTGTGAAAAAGTACATTAAAGGGGTTGTCCAAGTTTTGGACTTTTTTTAACAGCATGTTGTACGTGTCAAAAAACTCATGGTTCCTTGGCTTCCCCATCCTGTAAACCTCCTGGTAAACAGGGTCACGGACACAGCTGCAACCAATGACTGGTCTCACCACCGAGGCCAGTCATTGGCTGCAGCTGTGCATATGACCATCCGAAAGTTTACAGACAGGATCCAAAAGACTAGTGATGAGAGCCAGAGAGCTGGAAGTGCACAATGGAGAGCAGGTAACTATGAGTTTTTCAACAGGTACAAGACACTGGGGGGCTCTGTTAAAAAAGGTGGACAAGCCCTTTAACCAATAAGTCCACTATTGCCCATCAATAATGACTACTGTGTGGAGGCTTGCACTTATATATAGAAATTAGTGTTGAGCGAATCAAACTCCACGAAGTTGAATTCGATGTAAATTTCAGGGAAAATTTGATTCACGGCAAAGTCAAATTTCCTTGTCCTTCGTGGTAGCGAATCTATTTTCCCTGACTGGTGGTAAAAAAAAAAAATCATGCTTTATCAGTTTGAGCACGAAGAGCCATCCACCGGCATCTTGATTTAAGATCTCGCACCAAATCCCATGCGCAGTGACGTACTGTATGACGTCACCACGCCGCCCGACATGATGACATCATCATAGGCAGCGTGAAATTTCATGCTAGATATTCAATCAAGATGACGGTGGCGGCATCTGAGCTATAGTTGTAAAACTTAAAAAAAACGGTTGAAAAGAAATAACTGGCCCTTGATTTCTCATTAAAGGATAATAATATATTATGAATAGGGATGAGCGAACCCGAACTGTATAGTTCGGGTTCGTACCGAATTTTGGGGTGTCCGTGACACGGACCTGAACCCGAACATTTTCGTAAAAGTCTGGGTTCGGTGTTCGTCGCTTTCTTGGCGCTTTTTGAAAGGCTGCAAAGCAGCCAATCAACAAGCGTCATACTACTTGCCCCAAGAGGCCGTCACAGCCATGCCTACTATTGGCATGGCTGTGATTGGCCAGTGCAGCATGTGACCCAGCCTCTTTTTAAGCTGGAGTCACATAGCTCCGCCCGTCACTCTGCTCTGATCAGTATAGGGAGAGATTGCAGCTGCGACGTTAGGGCGAGAATAGGCAGTGATAAACTCCTCCAAAAGACTTAATTCAGTGATTGATCTACAGCTGTGGATCATTGAACTGCTGCTATTCAATTGCTCACTGTTTTTAGGCTGCCCAGAGCGTTTTTTAGTCACTTTTTTCAGGGGTGATCGGTGGCCATTTTGTGTCTTGTGGTGCGCCAGCACAAGCTGCCACCAAGTACATTTAACCATCAATAGTGTGGTTATTTTTTGGCTACATCCTACATCAGGGGCAAGCTGTCACCAAGTGCATTTAACCATCAATAGTGTGGTTATTTTTTGGCTATATCCTACATCAGGGGCTTGGCTGTGCTTGCTATTTTATTGAGGGGTGAAATACAATTGCCAAAATAGCAGTACCCTAAATCTGGTGTTTCAGCTGTGGCCAACCAATTGTAATACTGTCTGCTGTCTGGCAAAGGATATATTTTTGTTCAGGGTTGAAATACAATTCCCAACTTAGCAATTTCCTAAATTAGTGGTTTCTGCTGTATCAGGGCTACTTTAAATCTATTCATTAAAAGGGTATATAAGATTCAAGGTGCAGATAGGGTCATTCTCAATAACTTCACACACACGCTACTGTGCAATTCCAAGTCTAATTCTGTGTGTAAACGTATACCTGTCACCCAGCGCCTAAATAATAGGCCTCAAATTTATATTCATCTAAATCTGTGGTTATTGCTGTGGCTGGTCAAGTTATTTAGTGTCCGTCAAAGCACAGTTTTTGTTCTGGGTTGAAATACAATTCCCAATTTAGCAATTCTCTAAATTAGTGGTTTCTGCTGTATCAGGCCTACTTTAAATCTATCCCTAAAGGGGTATATTAGATTCAAGGTGCATATAGGGTCATTCTTAATAACTTCGCACACACGCTACTGTGCAATTCCAAGTCTAATTCTGTGTGTAAACGTATACCTGTCACCCAGCGCCTAAATAATAGGCATCAAATTTATATTCATCTAAATCTGTGGTTATTGCTGTGGCTGGTCAAGTTATTTAGTGTCCGTCAAAGCACAGTTTTTGTTCTGGGTTGAAATACAATTCTCAACTTAGCAATTCTCTAAATTAGTGGTTTCTGCTGTATCAGGCCTACTTTAAATCTATCCCTAAAAGGGTATATTAGATTCAAGGTGCAGATAGGGTCATTCTCAATAACTTCACACACACGCTACTGTGCAATTCCAAGTCTAATTCTGTCTGTAAATGTATACCTGTCACCCAGCGCCTAAATACTAGGCCTCAAATTTATATTCAGCTAAATTATTATTATTATTATTTATTATTTAAGCGCCATTCATTCCATAGCGCTGTACATATGATAAGGGGTGCACATACATAATACAGACAATTGCACTAATCATAAACAAAATGAGTTACAAACTGGTACAGAAGGAGAGAGGGCCCTGCCCGTGTGGGCTTACAATCTACATGGTATGGGAGAAGGACACAGTAGGTGCGGGTTAAGTTGGTCATGGCGGTATAGAGGCAGCAGGGTCACTGGTTGTAGGCTTGTCTGAAGAGGTGGGTTTTCAGGTTTCTTTTGAAGGATTCCACCGTAGGTGAGAGTCTGATATGTTGGGGTAGCGAGTTCCAGAGTATGGGGGATGCACGGGAGAAATCCTGGAGTCGATTGTGGGAAGAGGCAATAAGAGGAGAGGAGAGAAGGAGGTCTTGTGAGGATCGGAGAGTGCGTGTGGGGGTGTATCGGGAAATTAGCTCAGAGATGTAGGGAGGGGACAGGTTATGGACGGCCTTGTATGTATTTGTAAGTACTTTGAAGTGAATTCGTTGGGCAATGGGGAGCCAGTGAAGGGATTGGCAAAGGGGAGAGGCAGAGGAATAATAGGGTGAGAGGTGGATTAGTCGGGCAGCAGAGTTGAGGATAGATTGGAGGGGTGCGAGAGTGCTAGATGGAAGGCCACAGAGGAGAATGTTGCAGTAGTCTAGGCGGGAGATAATGAGGGCATGTACAAGTATTTTCGCAGATTCAAAGTTAAGGAAAGCGCGGATGCGGGAGATGTTTTTGAGTTGGAGACGGCAGGTGGTGGAAAGGGCTTGGATGTGCGGTCGGAAGGAAAGGGCAGAATCCAAGATCACTCCAAGGCAGCGGGCTTTGTTGACTGGGGATAATGTGCAGCCATTGATCGTGATAGATAGGTCTGTAGGGGGGGTTGAACAAGATGGGGGAAAGATTATGAATTCTGTCTTATCCATGTTAAGTTTAAGAAAGCGAGAGGCGAAGAAGGATGATATAGAAGATAGACATTGTGGGATTCTAGATAGTAAGGTGGTGATGTCTGGACCAGAGAGGTAGATTTGTGTGTCATCAGCGTAGGAGTGATACTAAATCTGTCGTTACTGCTGTGCCTTTATTAGTGTAATACGGTACCTAAATAGAAAGCAAGATAGTGTTAGGTGTCTGTAAAAAAAGGCCTGAATTTGAATTCAATACATTGGGCCAAATAATATTTTTCTTATTGTGGTGAACGGTAACAATGAGGAAAACATCTAGTAAGGAACGCGGACGCGGACATGGTCATGGTGGTGTTAGTGGACCCTCTGGTGCTGGGAGAGGACATGGCCGTTCTGCCACAGCCACACGTCCTAGTGTACCAACTACCTCAGGTCCCTGTAGCCGCCATAATTTACAGCGATATTTGGTGGGGCCCAATGCCGTTCTAAGGATGGTAAGGCCTGAGCAGGTACAGGCATTAGTCAATTGGGTGGCCGACAGTGGATCCAGCAAGTTCACATTATCTCCCACCCAGTCTTCTGCAGAAAGCGCACAGATGGCGCCTGAAAACCAAGCCCATCAGTCTGTCACATCACCCCCATGCATACCAGGGAAACTGTCTGAGCCTCAAGTTATGCAGCAGTCTCTTATGCTGTTTGAAGACTCCGCTGGCAGGGTTTCCCAAGGGCATCCACCTAGCCCTTCCCCAGCGGTGGAAGACATAGAATGCACTGACGCACAACCACTTATGTTTCCTGATGATGAGGACATGGGAATACCACCTCAGCATGTCTCTGATGATGACGAAACACAGGTGCCAACTGCTGCGTCTTTCTGCAGTGTGCAGACTGAACAGGAGGTCAGGGATCAAGACTGGGTGGAAGACGATGCAGGGGACAATGAGGTCCTAGACCCCACATGGAATGAAGGTTGTGCCACTGACTTTCACAGTTCGGAGGAAGAGGCAGTGGTGAGACCGAGCCAACAGCGTAGCAAAAGAGGGAGCAGTGGGCAAAAGCAGAACACCCGCCGCCAAGAGACTCCGCCTGCTACTGACCGCCGCCATCTGGGACCGAGCACCCCAAAGGCAGCTTCAAGGAGTTCCCTGGCATGGCACTTCTTCAAACAATGTGCTGATGACAAGACCTGAGTGGTTTGAACGCTGTGCCATCAGAGCCTGAAGCGAGGCATTAACGTTCTGAACCTTAGCACAACCTGCATGACCAGGCACCTGCATGCAAAGCATGAACTGCAGTGGAGTAAACACCTTAAAAACAACGAAGTCACTCAGGCTCCCCCTGCTACCGCCTTGGCCTCTTCTGCTACTGCCGCCTCGGCCTCTTCCTCCGCCTCTGGAGGAACATTGGCACCTGCCGCCCAGCAAACAGGGGATGTACCACCAACAACCCCACCTCCGTCACCAAACATCTCAACCATGTCACACGGCAGCGTTCAGATCTCCATCTCCCAAACATTTGAGAGAAAGCGTAAATTCCCACCTAGACACCCTCAATCCCTGGCCCTGAATGCCAGCATTTCTAAACTACTGGCCTATGAAATGCTGTCATTTAGGCTGGTGGACACAGACAGCTTCAAACAGCTCATGTCGCTTGCTGTCCCACAGTATGTTGTTCCCAGCCGGCACTACTTCTCCAAGAGAGCCGTGCCTTCCCTGCACAACCAAGTATCCGATAAAATCAAGTGTGCACTGCGCAACGCCATCTATGGCAAGGTCCACCTAAGCACAGATACGTGGAACAGTAAGCACGGCCAGGGACGCTATATCTCCCTAACTGCACACTGGGTAAATGTAGTGGCGGCTGGGCCCCAGGCGGAGAGCTGTTTGGCGCACATCCTTCCGCCGCCAAGGATCGCAGGGCAACATTCTTTGCCTCCTGTTGCCTCCTCCTCCTACTCGGCTTCCTCCTCCTCTTCTTCCAACTGCTCATCCAGTCAGCCACACACCTTCACCACCAACTTCAGCACAGCCCGGGGTAAACGTCAGCAGGCCATTCTGAAACTCATATGTTTGGGGGACAGGCCGCACACCGCACAGTAGTTGTGGCGGGGTATAGAAAAACAGACCGACGAGTGGTTGCTGCCGGTGAGCCTCAAGCCCGGCCTGGTGGTGTGCGATAATGGGCAAAATCTCGTTGCAGCTCTGGGACTAGTCGGTTTGACGCGCATCCCTTGCCTGGCGCATGTGCTGAATTTGGTGGTGCAGAAGTTCATTCACAACTACCCCGACATGTCAGAGCTGCTGCATAAAGTGCGGGCCGTCTGTTCGCGCTTCCGGCGTTCACATCCTGCCGCTGCTCGCCTGTCTGCGCTACAGCGTAACTTCGGCCTTCCCGCTCACCGCCTCATATGCGACGTGCCCACCAGGTGGAACTCCACCTTGCACATGCTGGACAGACTGTGCGAGCAGCAGCAGGCCATAGTGGAGTTTCAGCTGCAGCACGCACGGGTCAGTCGCACTGCGGAACAGCACCACTTCACCACCAATGACTGGGCCTCCATGCGAGACCTGTGTGCCCTGTTGCGCTGTTTCGAGTACTCCAGCAACATGGCCAGTGGCGATGACGCCGTTATCAGCGTTACAATACCACTTCTATGTCTCCTTGAGAAAACACTTAGGGCGATGATGGAAGAGGAGGTGGCCCAGGAGGAGGAGGAGGAAGAGGGGTCATTTTAACACTTTCAGGCCAGTCTCTTCGAAGTGACTCCGAGGGAAGTTTTTTGCAACAGCAGAGGCCAGGTACAAATGTGGCCAGCCAGGGCCCACTACTGGAGGACGAGGAAGACGAGGATGAGGAGGAGGTGGAGGAGGATGAGGATGAAGCATGGTCACAGCGGGGTGGCACCCAACGCAGCTCGGGCCCATCACTGGTGCATGGCTGGGGGGAAACACAGGACGATGACGATACGCCTCCCACAGAGGACAGCTTGTCCTTACCTCTGGGCAGCCTGGCACACATGAGCGACTACATGCTGCAGTGCCTGCGCAACAACAGCAGAGTTGCCCACATTTTAACGTGTGCGGACTACTGGGTTGCCACCCTGCTGGATCCACGGTACAAAGACAATGTGCCCACCTTACTTACTGCACTGGAGCGTGATAGGAAGATGCGCGAGTACAAGCGCACGTTGGTAGACACGCTACTGAGAGCATTCCCAAATGTCACAGGGGAACAATTGGAAGCCCAAGGCCAAGGCAGAGGAGGAGCAAGAGGTCGCCAAGGCAGCTGTGTCACGGCCAGCTCCTCTGAGGGCAGGGTTAGCATGGCAGAGATGTGGAAAAGTTTTGTCAATACGCCACAGCTAACTGCACCACCACCTGATACGCAACGTGTTAGCAGGAGGCAACATTTCACTAACAAGGTGGAACAGTACGTGTGCACACCCCTCCACGTACTGACTGATGGTTCGGCCCCATTCAACTTCTGGGTCTCTAAATTGTCCACGTGGCCAGAGCTAGCCTTTTATGCCTTGGAGGTGCTGGCCTGCCCGGCGACCAGCGTTTTGTCTGAACGTGTATTCAGCACAGCAGGGGGCGTCATTACAGACAAACGCAGCAGCCGGTCTACAGCCAATGTGGACAAGCTGACGTTCATAAAAATGAACCAGGCATGGATCCCACAGGACCTGTCCATCTCTTGTGCAGATTACACATTAACTACCTCCCGTTAACCATATATTATTGTACTCCAGGGCACTTCCTCATTCAATCCTATTTTTATTTTAATTTTACCATTATATTGCGGGGCAACCCAAAGTTGAATGAACCTCTCCTCTGTCTGGGTGCCGGGGCCTAAATATATGACAATGGACTGTTCCAATGTTGGGTGATGTGAAGCCTGATTCTCTGCTATGACATGAAGACTGGTTCTCTGCTGACATGAAGCCAGATTCTCTGTTACGGGGCCTCTCTCCTCTGTCTGGGTGCCTGGGCCTAAATATCTTACAATGGACTGTTCCAGTGTTGGGTGACGTAAAGCATGATTCTCTGCTATGACATGAAGACTGATTCTCTGCTGACATGAAACCAGATTCTCTGTTATGGGACCTCTCTCCTCTGCCTGGGTGCCTGGGCCTAAATATCTGACAATGGACTGTTCCAGTGTTGGGTGACGTGAAGCATGATTCTCTGCTATGACATGAAGACTGATTCTCTGCTGACATGAAGCCAGATTCTCTGTTATGGGACCTCTCTCCTCTGCCTGGGTGCCTGGGCCTAAATATCTGACAATGGACTGTTCCAGTGTTGGGTGACGTAAAGCATGATTTTCTGCTATGACATGAAGACTGAATCTCTGCTGACATGAAGCCAGATTCTCTGTTATGGGACCTCTCTCCTCTACCTGGGTGCCGGGGCCTAAATATATGACAATGGACTGTTCCAGTTTTGGCTGACGTGAAGCCTGATTCTCTGCTATGACATGAAGACTGATTCTCTGCTGACATGAAGCCAGATTCTCTGTTACGGGACCTCTCTCCTCTGCCTGGGTGCCTGGGCCTAAATATCTGACAATGGACTGTTCCAGTGTTGGGTGACGTGAAGCATGATTCTCTGCTATGACATGAAGACTGATTCTCTGCTGACATGAAGCCAGATTCTCTGTTATGGGACCTCTCTCCTCTGCCTGGGTGCCGGGGCCTAAATATATGACAATGGACTGTTCCAGTTTTGGCTGATGTGAAGCCTGATTCTCTGCTATGACATGAAGCCAGATTCTCTGCTGAAATGAAGCCAGATTCTCTGTTACGGGACCTCTCTCCTCTGTCTGGGTGCCTGGGCCTAAATATCTGACAATGGACTGTTCCAGTGTTGGGTGACGTGAAGCATGATTCTCTGCTATGACATGAAGACTGATTCTCTGCTGACATGAAGCCAGATTCTCTGTTACGGGACCTCTCTCCTCTGCCTGGGTGCCTGGGCCTAAATATCTGACAATGGACTGTTCCAGTGTTGGGTGACGTGAAGCATGATTCTCTGCTATGACACGAAGACTGATTCTCTGCTGACATGAAGCCAGATTCTCTGTTATGGGACCTCTCTCCTCTGCCTGGGTGCCGGGGCCTAAATATATGACAATGAACTGTTCCAGTTTTGGCTGACGTGAAGCCTGATTCTCTGCTATGACACGAAGACTGATTCTCTGCTGACATGAAGCCAGATTCTCTGTTATGGGACCTCTCTCCTCTGCCTGGGTGCCGGGGCCTAAATATATGACAATGGACTGTTACAGTGGTGGGTGACGTGAAGCCAGATTCTCTGCTATGGGACCTCTCTCCAATTGATATTGGTTAATTTTTATTTATTTTATTTTTATTTTTATTAATTTCCCTATCCACATTTGTTTGCAGGGGATTTACCTACATGTTGCTGCCTTTTGCAGCCCTCTAGCCCTTTCCTGGGCTGTTTTACAGCCTTTTTAGTGCCGAAAAGTTCGGGTCCCCATTGATTTCAATAGGGTTCGGGTTCGGGACGAAGTTCGGGTCGGGTTCGGATACCGAACCTGAACATTTCCGGGAAGTTCGGCCGAACTTCTTGAACCCGAACATCCAGGTGTTCGCTCAACTCTAATTATGAATATGATATATATGTATTAAATATAACAGTGATATAAAGTAATATATAGTTTCAGTCCTTATACAGGACTGGGTACAAATACATACAATGAAAACTGCAAAAAAAAACTAACAGAAAATCTAAATTATTTTTACTTTATAAAAGTTCACAATGTTAAAAGTAAACGATCCTTGTGGCACAGACATATTATCTCTTGTGAACAGCTGCCCCAAAGGTACTGTTAAGGATTTTTTTATTCCTCCTTAAAATACTTCAAGGTAGTCTATGCTTTCAGTGACAGCTCCGGAACAAAATGTGAGAAGACAACATCATTTTCTTGCTGTATCAATATGTCAAAATCTTAACTGCAGACCATATCAGACGTGACTCAGTTTGTGGCACCACAGGACAGCTGAAGGTCCACTTTTTTACATGTCTACATTTCAAGGATGGAGTTAACTCTTTTGTTTAATTAGTTCTCCCGAGTCAAATGTGAGAATGTAATAGCTAAATATTCTGTTGGTTTTGAATAATCATACACATGTCAACTGCACATAGTCGAAAAACGATCTACTATATATGCTAATATAACATGAATTATTCAAAAGAATTTCAAAGACCATGTAAAGTCAATAATTATAAATATCATGATTGAAAATTACACTATGAGGAAGAAAGAAATTGAAAAAAAAAAGTATTGCCAATATTTATCTAATCTGCAATAAAATATACAGAAAGAGCAATAATAAGATATTAAAAAGCCAAATTTCGTGTATCAAGTTGTAAATGTCCTGCCTGCTGACAACAAAACTTATTACATAAACTAGCATCTAATTTTCTTTTTTCTGCACTATGTAGCAGTGGATGATACAAAAGGCACATTTAAAGTGGTAGCATTTCTAAACAAGGACATCCATTTTTGAATTGCCATTCATAGAGCCTTCACCTGTTCTATCTTAGAATGCCCCAAATAATGCAACTTTTGCACCCTTTTAGGATACGCTAAGAAAAAAAAAAAAGACTGTTGCAAATTGGAAGCTGAGGTGCAGCTTGCAAGTACTTCTGCACATAGAATTAAGGCCACATTCTAGTTTTACTGACTTTACCAAAGGAGCGCAAAGCTATAGGAGCGCACAGCCAATCAACTTCTATGAAACATCTCTGCTTGGCCAAAAGAAGCTAAAAGACCTCTCATTTTGCTCAGCAATATGCACAGTACGCAGTTCCCTGCAAGTTTAAATGTACATTTATCCACAGTGGAATACTATAGCAGCAAAGTGAATGTGGTCTGTGGAAATTTTCTCCGCAGAAATTGACTTTTAGTGCTAATATTTAAAGCATCACTAATGTTTCAACAAACTTTGCATTAATCAGTAGAAAAGTGTGTGTACGTGAGGAATAACATTATTTCTAACCATAATATCACTTCTATCTGGCATTGTTTAGCAGTTTTATCTAGTTTGCAGTTCTCTCATGGTGGATGCAGACTAGCTGCCATCCACTGCTCACACACAGAAAGTAGAGGAAACTCAGCTTCCTAACCTTCTCTTATTCATTTGGAACAGAGAAGCACTGACCTGTTAGACTGTTAATTTAGCTCTTGAGCTGAGATAGAAACGTCCTATGTAGTTCTTCAGACTCTTTGTCTCATCTGTCTCACTCATGTGCTACCACCTCACATCTCTAGACCTCTATTGACATATGTAACAGCATAATTTGACAGAGCTGGTCTGTCTTAAGATGGAATTAAAGTATTTCTCAAAATGAAAAGCAATTAGCAAGATGGGGGGAGTTAACAGCTAATAACATGAGAACAATATATATCTCACTGATAAATATTACAAAGTTTCTTGTGGTCACTTGTACTATTGATTTCTGCAAAGTTTTGTGAAAAGTTAGTGACCATTTAAATCTGCAGCATGTCAATTTATTTTATTTATTTATTTATTTATTTTATGTCACAAATTGATAGCAACAGAATCCAATATTCACACACAAAAATCCGCCACTCCAGTTTAGTTTAAAGGTGTTGTCCGAGATGTTGATATTGATGACCTTTTACCAGTAGAGTTCATCAATATCAAATTGGCAGGGGTCTGACTCCTGACACCCCGTCAATGAGCTGTTTGAAGAGGCTGTCGACGTCATGCTATTAATGACCTATCCCAAAGAAAACCCATTTAAATTAAATAAATAAATAAAAAACACTATATTCAACATGGTCCTTTTGTGGTATCTCTTCTCTGGTCCCTTGCCAGTCTCTGTACTTCCGGCCTCAAAGGATAACATGTTGCTGCAAATGACTGCAGCCAATCGCAGGCTAAAGTGGTTACATCTGATAATATATAATCCATGATATATGCCGCTTTTAAATGTAAGACAGCTTCCTTGCTGTCTTACACTTAGACCATTTTCTATGCCTACCGGCCCTTCCCCTTTCCCGCCCAAGCCACACCAACTTTCTATACCTGGCATGAGCAGGGAACAGTCACAGATTGCGGTGCAAAATCTACGCCTAATATAGGCGCATTTCTGTTTAATAAATGACCTCGTTAGTTGCATTTATTACTGCACAAGGTGGTCACACCAGACACTGGTTCACATACTTTTGCCATCACAGAAATTTTATATTGTATAATTTTGGCAGTTTTAGACCAAGTTTATGCAGAAATATAGAAAATTCTAAAGGGTTCACAAACTTTTAAGCACCACTGTAGATAGCTCTGTTTAAAGTGACCCTTATTAAAATTATTAAAGAGGGCCTTCAAACTGACAGTTGTATACATTGACAAGATGACATGTAATCTTTAAACAGCTTAAAAAATAAAAAACAATTTTTTAAATAATTTTCAACTTTTTTAAACTGACTAACCCAGTCATTATTTTGTCTCTTAAATTTCTTTCCCCTTGATGCTACTAAATTTATATAAAAGAACACAGACCAGAAAGTTTTCTAGATAGTAACTCCCTTTCCAATCCTATAAAGTGTTTTATGGGGAACGACATATCAGCAGAGTAAATATTGAACGCTCCCCAGCCATCATTTTTCTCTGATAAGCACAAAGGCAATGTAGTTTTTGTTAGCAAGTACACAAGCCTAATACTCCATGGGAATTGATAGTTTTCTCTATGAGCAGGTCCAGCATACTAGGTCTACAAGGACATAGTATTTCACTAGAAAAATAGCAGTTGCTGATAGGATTACTTATTGTGTAGTATAGGGCTATAGATTTCAAATGACTGTAATGCTGTTTGCTGACAGCGCTATAGACTGTATTTTTTGTAAGTATACTGGCATATACTGTATATACAATGCATTCGGAAAGTCTTCAGAAACTTTCACTTTCTCACATTTTGCTATGTTGTGTGTGGCCTTGTGCTAAAATTAAAAAATGACTAATGACAAAGTGAAAACAGAATGTTCAAAATCTTTGTTAATTTATTGAAAAAGAAAAATTAAAATCTTGCATTGTGTCGGGATTGACATAAGTATTCAGACCGTTTACTCAGAAATTAGTTTAGTTGAAGCACCTTTGGCAGCAATTACAGCCCTCAGTCTTCTTGGGTATGATACCACAAGATTTGCACACCTGGGTTTGGGGACTTTCTGCTATTCTTCTCTTCATATCCTCTTAAGCTCTGTCGGGTGGGATGGAGATTGTCGGTGGACAGTCATTTTCAGGTCTCTTCAGAGATGTTCGATTGGGTTCAAGACAGGGCTCTGGCTAGGCCACTCAAGGACATTCACAGAGTTGTCTCAAAGCCATTCCTCTGTTGTCTTGGCTGTATGTTTAGGGTCATTGTCTTGCTAGAAGGTGAACATTCGACCCAGATAGATAATTAGACTATATGTAGTGACCCAGTGGATCACTGGTAAAGAGTTAAATTCATTGTTAAAAGGGTTAATGTCTCATTAAGGATTTATGCATTTTTGATGCTTTGAATGTGATTCTAAAAGATGAAAGTAGGACATGAAAATGGAAACAGCTTAGTTATCATACCTTACTCAGCAAGAGGAAGGCAGGACCTGCCAGCTCTGAAGAAGGATCTGAGTAGTCTGCTTGTATCAAACAGTCTGGCCTCAGTAGCTGAAGTGTGAAGAACTGCATTGGTCTTTGCAGTGTGAGACCTGCTGCAGCGGAATTCCATCCCTACATATTGAGGACAAGTGCCAAACTTCTGAGAGAAAGACAGATATTTACAGACTGTTGAGGACCATAAGAGACAGTGTGTGATAGCAAAGGTAACACACATCTATGGTGTTGGACTGTGCTGCTTATGGAAAGGGTATATTGCTTTGGAGACATTGTTCATCCGGCCTAAGATCTGCACCTCTCAGCCAAGAAATTGCAGAAAGATTTAATGAGAATGGAATTGCATGCCTGTGGTCAATTTGAGGATTTGTCTCGATATAAGAAAGAGAGATTCAGAATTAGCTACTATATAGCCTGCGTTCACATTTACAGACTTTCCAAAGATTGTGTGTGTACCCTGGAAAGACTGAACTTATCCTCGTCAGTGTTATTTGCCAAGATTACTTCAGTAAAGCTTGTTGGATTTATCTTACACTGACCTCCTTATTGTCTTGCACCCAACACCTGCAATGCTGTCACCATTGCAATACCTGCACTCTGAGGAAGTCCTGCCTTGCACCCATCTACCTGACGTCAAGGGCACCCCACCTAACACCAGGCAGGAGCCCCAGAAAGTCCAGGGTGTTCCCTAAAGCAATGGCCCCAGGAGCATTGGAGTGAGGGCAACCACTGTTAATCACTACCACTCCTTTCAGTGCCATGAGTACTACTCCACTCCTCCCGGCTCTCCCCATGAAGGTCACTGCAAATAGAGATAGATAGAGAGGTTGTACACCGCTCATGAACCCCCCAAAAGAAAAATGCCTGCCTAGGCTTAGCACAGTTGTTATCGCCTTTCTCAAAGTCATCCTTAAAGGGGTTTCCATAAGAAGAATACTGATAACCTATGCTCAGGATAGAGTCACCACGTAGCACTGCCACTGATCAGCTGTCTGAAGAGGCCACGGCACTCTGGCGAGAAATGCAGCCTCCTCACAGGAGACCGAGCACAGTGCCGTACATTGTATAATGTTATGCAGACTGGTCCCGTTCACTTGAATGGGATTGAGCTGAACCCAGGCCATGTGACTAATGAATGTGACCTCATTGGCCTAGGAAGGGACCGCAGCGTTCACCACAGCTGTCAGCCTCTTCAAACAACCGATTGGCTCAGGTGTCAGGAGTCGGATGCCCACTGATCAGATATTGATGACCTGTCCTTAGCATAGCTCATCAATATTCTACAACCTTTTAACTGCCTTCCTATAGTATACAGGTTATTGGGTGTTTCCTTGAATGGATACCTAATAATATGGTAAATTCTAAGGTCCGTTTGGAATATGCTGGTGCCATATAAGCAAAGTCATATAATTGGGAGTGTGTTACCTTGTGACAGTAGAAGTTATCATATCTTGTGAGAGAAAATAATGTTCAAAAAAATATGCGTGTCAACATTTATTGAGATCAAGAGACTGGAAATGTGCTCTTTGAACTGGTCTTGCAAACTGCTCTACCTCAGGCGGTAGTTTATGCAGCTTGTATTCGCTCGCTCCTGCTTTGCAAGGCAAATGATACCATAAATAACAATCCACTGACACATATGCTTTGTTGATGCACTCTTTAGGAGTTGAGTATTAGGAGTTAGCTGAGATCATTTCTATTGTGTACAGTATAAAGACCACACAATGGATATTGAAGAATAGCAAAGATCGATAAACTTCTAGCCAAATGGGCCATAAAAGGGGCACGTTACTTAAAGGGTGTCTTTCACCTAAAATCACCATTATAGAACACTAACATCAGGATTTCCATTACATCCCCCATATTAGAATGCTATCTTCTATATTGCTGTCCATCGCCCATTTTCTCAGAAAAACACTTTAATTCAATATGTTAATTAGCTTCTGAAGGTTCTTAGGTGTGCAGCTGTTGCCCAGGCCCCTCTGCGCTTTTCATATGAAACCCCTCCCCTTTAACCCCTCTGGCCCGCCCTAGGTTCTTCTGATTATGTCCTCCTCTTAGTGAGAAATCCAGTACCAGCGCCGTTTAACAGATTTGCCACGCCTGCGCACTTTGAAAAAAAAACTTACCTCTGTTGTTCTCCCTGGGTAATGTTTACCCTCTGTTTTCCCTGGTTATGACCTGTAGTCTCTTCTCAAGCTATGGTAGAACATGAGCAGTTCCTTCCTCTCTAGCCGGAGGGAGTTTCCACCCAGCGATGTGAACGAGTACTGAAATGTGCCTTCAGGTCCATCTTATCTGTACAGCTCACCAATTCTACAACCATTGGGATGGAGAGGACTTACTGCGATGTGCACGTCATACGGCTCTCCTAGCAGCCAGAGAAGGAGCGGAGGCATTCATGAATGCACAGGGCCACAGCACTGCAGTAAAGGATTATGGGAATTATAGTTCACGATCCTCTTTCTGGTCATGTGGGCAGGCACCACGGCCATGAATAGGATTGCAATGACAGATAACAGCGTGAAGTAAAAGGTACAGGGGATCCACTGGAAGGTGAAATACGTCAGGTTAGGGATAATACAGTACAGTCAGCATATAGCTAGATTTTTTAAAAATAGGTTGGGTAACCGGAATACCCATTTAAAGACCACTTATCACAAGAGGTCAATGACTGAAAAGATCACTTACCGTCACACAAGCAATTTAATTAGAGCCCCAGCTTTAGGCTCCAACATCAGCCCTAATATGTTTAGGGTAGGGTAGGATCGATTAGACAGAAATAAAGCAATGGTCACAATGAAGGTACTGTGGTTCTGAATAAACATTACTGTAAAATATTCAAGATCTTCACACCAGCTAATGGCCAGACCCAGTTGAGCATTTGATAGCACAGCTATTATATCTCTGTTAGTGGTCAGTCCAAATAATTATTGCATATGTTTGTGTGATAAATGAGGCTACATTATATAATTTTTATAGCAATGTTTTACCAAGCCAAAGGTGGGGGCAAATCTTGTGGTCTAAGGTAAGTCCTTTTTCTGCTATCACACACTAGTGTATGGCATCACTGTAGTTTAGCAGCAGAGGTTGCATTCTTTTTTGTTGTTAAATTGTAGCGCCACCAATACCAGGTCTGAATTGGCGTGAATTACAAAAATGGTTAATTCTGATTGTGGCACAGCTTGGTGCATTTAACAAATTATGTAACGTTTTACCTAAAGGGGTATTCCCATCTGAGACAGCAGGGGCATATCGCTAGAAAATATTCCCATCGTCTGATGGGACCCGCACCTATATCGAAAATGTAGCAGGGAAAATGGTGGCTGGAGGACCTCGGGTTTTCCCGGGTCCAGCCACCACCAAGCACTCTCCCCATAGAAGTGAATGGGAGCACACCACACTTGCGCGGCCACTTCTCCCTTTCGTTTCTATGGGGTTGACGGAAAGAGCTGAGCCAGCACTCGGCTATTTTCATCAGCCCCATAGAAATGAATGGAGGGAAGCCGCACATGCACGGTGCGCCCTCCAGGACCTTGCCGGCTGCAGTTATGAGATAGATGAGGGTCCCAGAGGTGGGACCCGCACCTATCAGACAATGGGGGCATATCTTAGCGTCCCTGAGATGGGAATACCCCTTTAAAGCAAAGATGTCTGGTTCTACAATTCGACAGTGGAAACAAGCTCAAATCTGTTTTTTGAATACTTTATGTATGGAGTTATTTGGTCACTGTATGTTGGTATTATTATTAACAACGGAGGCACGATTGGGGAGTGAGAACATCTCGAGGTCTGGCAGAAAGTTTAAGTCGATTCAAAGGTAAACATTACTTGCAAGTTGTTTAGTAGCCGGACGCCGCTACCTACCCTGCTTTAGCGGGACGCCGCTGGTTTCAGGTGTGGGTAGATTACCATATGAACATTGTTCTTGGTCTTGAAAATTTATCGGAGCTAATTGATCGTTTCTCTGCAGGACTTTCTATAGGATCGATCTTTTTATAGCATCGATTTTTTCTAGGGGATATATACCCCTTCTATGGACATTGGGTCGGACATTTGTACTGTCTCCAGCTCATCAATACTTACTGTTGTTGTTTTGGCTGCTACATAATGTGCTGTTAATACTCTTATTGTGCTGCTATCTATTGTTTACATATAGAGTTAACTATTTTGTCAACACTTTATGCTGCTACCCTTTTATTGATTGCTGATTTAATAGCACAAACAAATAAAATTATATTTTCTGTATAATCACATGGTCCCGATTTCTTTGAGTGCTCTGCCCACATTTATCCATATTCCGTACTGTAGAACGTACAACACAAGGGCCCCATCCAAGGTTCTGCTAACCCTGATGGCACCTCAGATAACAGTGGCAAAACTACATGCCAAAGTCGAACATACAGACCAAAATGTGGTGTGAACCTAGCTTTAAAAAAGCCCAAAACTTTAAAACAGAATACTTAGGTAGTCTCTAACATGGCACGTTACACAGGGCACAATATAGTTCAGATGCCCCTTTTAAAACTAGATACCCAATGCAGGGAACGGCCTTACAACAAGCTTTATCTGTCGCCTACAGTTCTTACAATCCATGCTTCCATTGTAAAGTAGATTTAAAATAAAAAAGTAAAATGAAAAAAGGAATCCACTTCTTCAGACATCAGCCGAACTTAGAAATAAGGCTTATAAAACCAAAGTTATCTATCTTCATGACAAACGCAATGCAGGCCCTGAGATTTATTGATGACATGCAATTATCTATAGATCCTTATGTAATTATTCCACTAATGATACCCAAGTTAAAATTGAGGAGCTGGGCATGGTTGTGGAAGAAATTATTTAGCCTCTGGATTTTCTCAGGCATGATTTATATGGCTAACACACAGCTTGTTTTTTATTCTGTTAATATAATGGACTTGAATAAAATTCATAAAGCTGTTAATTAATCTTATATAATTGAATCTCTTATCATTCTGCTGTCTGTGAGCATTATAGTCAGTGAGAACAGATTCAATATGAATAGCCAAAAATGAACTCATAAATGAATATGCAATATGGTGGTGAATGGAAATACACTATATCACGAAATAAATAAATTATATGGTTTTAATTTCCCATGTTGTTAGCTATATTGAAAAAAAACTAAAAAACTAAAATGTAGAAATTTTCATACTGACCACTGAGCATCACAATAGGCTGACATTTCCTATTCTGTAGAGATCACTTCTCAGCAGTCACCCTATTATCATCACAGACACAATTACAATTAAAGGTAAAAACTGCATTATAAAGCGGTTAACATAGGATCACATTTTTTGCAATACCTGATCTCTTCCCTCTCCCTGCACAATTAAATGCTCATAACAGTCATTTATGAAAGTAGCAGTGTTGATCACAAATATTCTAATCGCAAATTTTTATTGCGAATATTGGCACTTCGAGAATTCGCAAATATCTAGAATATAGTGCTATATCTTCGTAATAGCGAATATTCTAGATTTTTTTTCATCAGTACCCATGATCCCTCACTGCTTCTTGCTTGTGGGCCAATGGAAGGGCTGCAATATCTTTGACTTTAGGAGTAGTGTTGATCGCAAATTTTCATATTGCAAATTTTTATCTCGAATTTTCCTATTGCCGATTTTCGCAATCAAGAAAATAATGATTGGAGATCACGAATTCTCGAATTCGTGAATATGTGACGAATATTCGCCCAAATATTTGCAAAATATCACAAATTCAAATATTGCCCCTGCCGCTCATCACTGGAAACTAGTATTGAAGCACATGAGGCAACACAACTAACCCCATCATCATGTAAACAAAATTTAGCGGGAAAAAAATATATGCAAATCTATATTTTCTTCAATCCTGACCGGTTTTCTAGTGACAATGAAAAGCATACCCATAGCATCATTTTGCCCCCACACTGCTTCACAGTGGTGTCCGTTCAGTGATGGTGTGGTGAGTGTTGGGTTGTGAAACACATAGCATTTACCACGATTACCAGAAAGTTCCATTCTAGTCCTATCTGACCAGAGAACCTTCTTCCACGTGTTTGGGGAGTCTGCCACTTGCCTTTTTCTTATGTTTTTTCTTTAAGCAGTGCCTTTTGTCCGGCCACTCTTCCAGAAGGCCTCACTCTGTGAAGTGTACGGCTTATAGTCATGCACAGATACTTCCATCACATGCACATCTCTGCTATGGATCTTAGGATACCCTTCAGTATTATCATTGGAGTCTATGTTGAATCCCTCATTAATGCTCTCCTTGCCCGATATGTGAGTTTTTTGGACAGCCTTCTCTTGTCAGGTTTGTAGTTGTGCCATATTCCTTACTTTTGCTAAGAAAGATTTAATGGTGCTCGAGGGATGTTCTATACAACGCTACAACTTTGTCTCTGACCAGTCTGGAGAGCTTCTCAGACTTCATGTTGCTTGCTTAGTAGTGTTACAAACTTAGGGGGATTTCAGAAAAAAATGCATTTATATTCCTATCATGTGCCAAATCATGGGATTGAACACAAAACATGATTTAACTAATTATATGACTTTGGAAGTTAATTGGTTGGAACAGACCCCATTTAGGGGTTTAATAGCAAAGGGGATAAATACATATGCTGTTGATATATAATTATTATTTTTAAAAAGGTTTTTTTTTCATTTAACTGTAACAATTATGACTATTTTTGTAGATTCATTATACAAAATCTATCTAAAATCCATTTTCATTCCAGGCTGTAATGTGACAAAACAGGAAAAACACCAATAAGGTGAATAATTTGACAAGGTACTGTAAACGCTATTTTATGGGTAGAATGTGATGCCTGTCATGTCATGCACTTACTACAAATAAGTTAATACAAATAAAATTGAACATTGCCTACAATGCAGCTTTGTAATTTATTACTCTTTATACTCCATAAACTGGATGTACAGTTTAACACTCCGGATGCTTAAGTTCAATACAGTTTCCGTGGTTGGAGAACATAGGGCTAATATCCAGGTTTTGTGTTTGCTATTGGTTTAAAGGGTGGATAATTTCATTTGCTGTTTTATTTAGAATTATTAAGTAATATTTCACAAGAATATTGGCTTTTTCCAGGTGACAACAGGCCTAGAAAAAGTTAAGTACAGCCAGAAGGAGGTCAAATGGCATATCCCTTTCCTATAAGTTGTGCCACATTATTCTAACAATTAGTGGGGGTCACAGCAGTTGCGTCCCCATCACAGTGGTCAGATACCCAATTGGAAATTGGTGGCATATCCTATTGATATACACAATAGAGTCACATTATTATGACCATCAGTTAATTGCTTTGAATTACTTCGCCACGAAGCAAATTATTTGTAAGTAGCGAGTGCAATGACAGGGAGCTGCGATAGCGCCACCCCCGTCATTGTACCCTTCAGATGCCGCGTTCATACATAATTGCGGCGTCTGAGTGTGCAAACAGTGTGAAAATACATTACATCAAACTTACCTTCTCCATTTGCGCGCGACAGGCCGGCCGCCGCCATCTTGCGTGAAAATCTCGGCCGAAATCAAGTGCGAGATTACGAGATTACGTCATCACGACCGCCGGCGTAATGATATAATCTCGCGCCGCACAGGATTTCGGCCGAGATCTTCAAGCAAGATGGAGGCTGGCGTCCCTTCGCACGCAAATGGAGAAGGTAAGTTTGAATTTAAGGATTAATTGATTCGCTGACACGAAGCACGGGGAAATTCTGCTTCTAGGTGAATCAAATAATTCCTGAAATTCGGATCTAATTCCACTTCGTGGGATTCGATCTGCTCATCTCTAATAGTAACCTCAGTGTGCAGCACAGACAGCACCTAGATGGGCTAGCAGTGACTCAGTAAGGTTCGGATAGGTTCTCACAGGTATCTGGAGCCATCCCACAGCTGCAGAAGTGTGTGTGGGCGAACATCCATAGAGTAAACACAATGATCAAGGTGGTCCCACAAATGCTCAATTAGGATCATGTTTGGAGAATTAGAAGGCCAGGGTAGTATTTGGAAGTACTTGGTCATGCTCACCGAACCCAATGTCAGACATTTCTAGCCATGTGAGGTCACATTGTCTTGTTGAAAGCTCTCATCCACCCCAGGGAAGACAACCAGCATGTACAAGATCTGCAAGAATGCATTCATACCCAAAATCAGTTAAGAGTGCCTTTCACATGGATGAGTGGGCACATTGAATGCCATGAATATATTCTGCAGACCATAATATTGCCACCACCAGCTTGTGCTCTTGCAGCAATGGTTGCAGGGTATATGTTCTCTGATATTTCTCACATCTTTCTTGGCCAGACACACCAACGTCAATCCATTTGGTGAAGCAGAAAACGTGACTCATTGGAGAAAGCAACCCTTTGCCAATCATTGGAGAGTCCAAATCCAATACTATATGTAATCACTGCCTAGAGAAATGTGGATTTGCGAGATTAAAACACTAAACTTTATTAGTTATATAATAAAAGGATAGACTGGAGGGACCTATTTATCACATACCAAGAAATAAGAAAATAAAAAAGTGTTCTTAATGACCTAAAATTAACTACACATTATAGCAGAGCACTTGGTCCTACAACCCAAACTGCCTGCTGTGGTGCTTTATGACAGATGAGGGACCAGTGGCTACTAAATGTTGTAGGCTGAAGCGATATTTTATACGCTGCACACAAATACACAGTGTAGCTATATAACTGGCTCTAAGCCAATCCTATCTGCTGTAGCGCCTACTGACGGATGGGGTGCCAGTAGCTACTGTGTGCCATTGAGCCAATGAACACCGTTTGCCGGAGTGTGCTGATCCAGGGGTCAGGGGCTCCAATATGAGCACCAATAGTCAGTCTATTTGTTTACCACTCTAGGTATGCACACCCGCTCCATGTGCTCAGACATCTATTTCATCCTACCGGCAACTGTAGCGGCTATGCACCCTATACATGTTATCCATAGATTTAACTGTTTCTGCTTTCTTTAATCCTACCTATAGCTCTATCTAGAGCTTTGGCAAACTGTGTTCATTGGCTCAATGGTACACAGTAGCTACTGGCACCCCATCTGTCAGTAGGCGCTACAGCAGACAGGATTGGCCTAGAGCTCAGCTATAATGTGTAGTTGATTTTAGGTCATTAGCAACACATTTTTCTTTTCTTTTTTCTTGGTATGTGATAAATAAGTCCCTCCGGTCTATCATTTTAATATATACCTAATAAAGTTTAGTGTTTTAATCTCGCAAATCAACGTTTCTCTAGTGAGTGATTACATTTAAAAAGTGAAACGTAAATCCCATTATCTATTGTGTCACCAATTCCAATACTGCAGCGAAAAATGAAGCCTTTTCTGCCAACGCAACTTCGTTAGTAGAGGTACAATGACTATCCTTCTGCTTCGGAGCCCCATATGCAGTAGGGTTTGCTGAACAGTTTTCTTTTTTTAGGAAAACGGCTGTAGTACTCAGGTTCATTTTTATGGTGAGCTGATCCACTGTAGTGTCGGTCGGCTCTTGTGCACCTTTGTAGTCAATGTTCACCTCTCACACCATTGACACAGTTTCCATGTTGCTTATTTGCAATGGTGCCATTTGTCCATGATACACTTTTACCACAGCAGCATGAAAAAAGTTCAAAAACTGTGCACTTTAAAAAATTCTGCCACCCTTGGCCTGAAAGCCAATAATCATCCCTATTTGAAACTCTTTTATCCATGACAGTAACAAAGGACACGTGACTTCCTTCATGAGGTACTTGCTGCCAATGTCGAAAAAAAGTCATAGTAATGTGATTTGACTATGTATTTTACTATTGTGTATGATACGACAACCCTTCATTGATGGAGAAAAAGGTCTTAGATTATCCAATTTACTTGTAAAGCATGGCCAATCATCTGGTGCACAGAAAAAGTGTAGAAGAGCCAAGTGGAGATGAAATGGCATATCCCTTTCCTAGAAGTCCTGCCAATCTTTCGATTGGAAATTGGTGGCATATCCTAGTGATATATGTCACCATTGTCTGTGATGAGACAACTCTTTAATGATGAAGAAAAAGGTCTGAGTAGGTCTGAGAAGGTATCAAATTAATGGTAAAGTAGCACACTTTACTTGCAATACATGGCCAACTATCTGCCACCCAGAAAAAGTGAAATAGGGGCATGTGGGGATAAAAAAGCATATTCCTTTCCAAAAAGTTCTGCCAACTATCAACTGAAAATTGGTGGCTTATCCTAGTGATATCCTTTGATGAGACAACCCTTGAATGAAAAGGTCTGAAAAGTTGAATATCCATGGTGAAGTAACACACTTTACTTTCACAAAACCTTGTCATATAAAAATGGCTTTCATTCCTGGGTTATCAGTCATTTTGAAACCCCAACTACAGCCCTTTTCTTTTCATACTGAAAAATGGATCGGAGATCTGAATGGTCCTTGTAACATCAGTTTGTCATGTAGAGATATTTTACTGCAGCTAAATGCATTTTATCATGTGAGTCTTGATGCCAAGATACTGTTTTCCCAATTTTAGCTCGCATGTGTCAGATTGTGATTTGAGAAGTGTCAATAGGAGCCTTTGAAGTAAAATAAAAAATGCTCATATGAAAGCAGCCTGCTGTGGATCTGTGCAGAGCGAGTCTCTCAACCAAGCCTTGTTCACTTATTCATGAGTATGTTTTGTGCTGGAGGTACACTAAATTTAGGGTGTCTGCTTATTCCCACTTGGATTTGTATTCTGGATTTGAAATGATCTTTTGCTTTAAAAGGGTGCCTTTAATTAACTCTTCTCTCAGATATTTCTAGCCTCTGTATGATGCTGAAGTAAGCAATAAGTATTAATGTATAAAGAATTATTATTACATAAGCTCATTAAACAATGTTAAGTTTTCACGTGGTTGTATGAAATTAAAGGTTTCTTTGTAATGTCTGAACTTTTCCCATCTAGTTGCTATATTTTCAGACAAAGAAAAAGATACATGGTTAAGGAGGACTATGAATTGCGGAAAGAAAGCCACTGCAGCCAAAGTTGGGCTGGTCCACTAGAGTCCTGGAGGATACTCTGGTGGGACCAGGGTCTGTACAACAGAAAGCAACCTCAATTCTCCCTAAGTTCTTTTCCCATACACATTAGGTTGTAGGTAGCCGATCCCCCTGAAAATAGACAAATGTGTATGAAGGCCTTAAAGGCATTTAAAGCATTGCATGCTCCCCGTTTTCAGTTTTACAACTTTTCATTGATAATCAAAACTTGCCTACGAGATCAGCACTGCGCTTCCTGGTCAAATGCTATGCTCCTGGCGCTTCCTGGATCATATGCCCTACATTGTGCACGTGACCCTAACCTGGTTACAACCCACAATGAACATGCCAGTCATCACTGATGACACATTCATGGCCTGCCCCCTGCCCTCCATAATCACAGCCCATGCATAAGAATGAATCTCTCGCTTGTGCTGTCAGAACACAGAATACTATTCCCTCCCTTAATCAGGCCATCTACGCCTGTGCAGTTAAGCATCCTCAGATACTGACTGCTGACGTCATGCAGGTCCTAAGGCTGCCTGACTGCACAGGTTAGGGGGCAGGATAGTATTTTCTGCTTCGACAGGGCTAGCGAGAGACTCATTCATACGTGTGCCGTGCGCTGTGGTTATAGACTGCAGGGTTGTGAATGTGTCATCAGTGATGACTGACACTTTCATTGGGGGTTGACTGGGGGGAGCAATTTTAATGTGTCAACAAGGAAGGGAGGGCATGAAATAAAAAATAAAAAACAACAAACTTGAAATACCCCTTTAATATACCCAACCATTATGACACAGATATTTTCATAACCTGGTCATATATTGCCATGACCTGCTATGGCAGTGCAGTGCCACTGATTTCAGGCACCTTAGCAACATGAATTAGAGATGTACCAGTACACTGGGTCAGAGCTTCAGCATTTAACTTTTGGGGGGATTGTTAATTATGATATTTGGTTTGTCTAACTTCTATCATTGACCATTATCATTTATCACATAGAAAATAAGAGACTACTTGTTACAGAATACAGTATATCTAACTCATGCTGCAAATGGGTTAATGCAACCATCAGCAGAAGAAAAGAACACCCTATGACCTCTTACACCTGGTCTCCTGTTTGTCCTTTCTGTGGGCTCCCAGCAGTTGCTATAGTTATTTTTTGGTGTTTAACGAAAGATCAGCATCTATTGACTCAGCTTAGATCACTTACACTCTACTCCATGTAATTTCATGCAATGTAATACTCTTTCGACAGTCTTCGGTATATTGCGTATCCTCTTGGCTGGTCTCCACAGAATGCTCACATAATTCATTTTACACAAAGGAACATTAAATGTGTCTGCCCTCGTTGACATTGCTTCAACCACCTAGCAAAGTTAGTTCTGATCCCTTTATGTATTGAGGTGAGTTATCAAATGAAGCACCTGCCAAATGACGGTGCACTGTCCTACAGAAAGAGTGTGGGGGAGATTTAATTGTTCAAATGTGCCAGTTGACAAAAAACTTTGGTCACGCCATGTAAAAATTTAAAATTCCTCAACACATATAAAGACCATGTGATGGCTGATTTATCATTTTTAACCAGAGTGGTCCTTTAACTGTTTTACGCACATTTGGCAACGCATCTAACAAGGGAATCTGGCTTGGCGGAAAGGAGATGTGTAGTATCGTGGGGAAAGGCCGATCGTCTTGGATGCAACACTGTATGTCAAAATAGGCTCCAAAAATGTGACACATAAGGCGACAAATTGATAGTGAAAACTAGTGTAGACATTCTAAGGGCGCAGTCAACAAACGTGTGACGGCTGTGGCCATTTTGCGGACCACAAACCTCGGATTGTGAAAACATGGGCACTGGCCGTGTGCAGACCCATTGACTTCATGTATTAGTAAATATGCCCCAGAGTCTAGTGTACAAACTAAAAACTAACTATACCTGTGGGCAGAGCGGCGCCCAGGGGTCCCCCTGCACTTACTAGTATGCCTGGGCGCCGCTCCGTTCGCCCGGTATAGGCTCAGGTGTCTCAGCTCCGTCTGTTGTACTGGACTGATTTTTTTGTAGGAGGTGTGTCCCTTGCTGCAGTGCTGGCCAATCGCAGCGCACAGCTCATAGCCTGGCTATGAGCTGTGCGCTGCGATTGGCCAGTGCTGCAGCAAGGGACACGCCTCCTACAAAAAAATCAGTCCAGTACAACAGACGGAGCTGAGACACTGGAACCTATACCGGGCGAACAGAGCGGCGCCCAGGCATACTAGTAAGTGCAGGGGGACCCCTGGGCGCCGCTCTGCCCACAGGTATAGTTAGTTTTTAGTTTGTATACTAGTGAAAGGTCCTCTTTAAGGTGACATAAGGAGAACTCCAAGAGGAAAAAGGAAATAAATCTCCTTCTTTGCAACATAACATTACATGAAATTCTTATCTTTACCTCATCTTACATGGGCCCTCTTCACCACGGCATTAGGAATTTTGTTAAATCCCGGAGACTGTCTGAGAGAAGGAGTCTCAGCTCGATTTGCTACTAATTAAGTCACACTTAGCCTACCTCTATAAATAGCCCTGGCCTATTGATCTGACCTGGTAATAATGAGCCGGTGGTGTTTGCTGGTTTCTTTCTGACCTCCATCCAGCGCAGTTACAAATTCATGCTCATTAAGTTTGCAGTTCATTTATGGCAATGAAAAGATTGTCTACGTAATATGCAGTTACCTTCTTATTTTTTTAAATTATATTCAGCAGCTATCTCTATTTTGGATTATTAAAAGAGTATTCCCATCTGATAAAACGGATAGTCTATCGCTGGAATCCAGATAATGAAGTAACTACAGTGCTGAAACTCTGTTTTTCCGCCATGCTGCTGAGTGTGACCAGACGAAGATAGGCAGGGAAATACTTGTAGGGGCCGCAGCTCTGCATTCTCAGTACTCATGAGGGTTAGCAAAGTTGGACCCTGCATTCATCTGATCTTGCTGGTGGTAGGCCACAACCAACCAGACCTTTTGCTGTAGCAGCTGTCAAAGAACTTTCCTATTACATGCCACCACGGCACCAGAGGATCCAAGCTCTGACAATAATGGACCCCTAGTAAAACAGAGCCCTTAAGGTCCTATATACACAGAGGGTGGGCCCTTAAAATCATTTCCTCTGGTGGGCCCAAGGGACTTCAGTCAGACACTGATTATATGCCGCCCATTCAGATGTGAAATAGCTGTGCATTCATAAATGTCCACTACAGCTGAAGCTGCTCTTAAAGGGGAACTAAAGCGAGATTTCAAACACATAAAAAGAACAACATACAAAGCATAATATCCTTATGTGTCTTTGTTATTGGCTCTTGTTTCATTAGAGATCGCAATTGCAGGCATTTAAAAATACAATAGAAAAACAATGCATTGTTTTCTCAGACTGCAGCCATGCCCCTCCCCCCCATGTTAGTGTATGTTAGACAGGACATATAGGAGAGGGCTGGGGTTAGCCTGGATAATTTTTTTCTATACAGCGAGAGTGGCCATTTTGTTGGAAGGAATTTCCTAGTTAGTACAAAATAGATTTGTTTACTACCATATGGATCCGTACTAGAGTCTGCAGAATACAAAATCTACCAAAAAAATCCTCCTCCTCACTCCTAAATAGGGCCATAGCAAGGCAGATTTGCTTTTCACAGTCCTGGGAAAACTGGATTACAATCATGTGGACTGAGGAATACTAAATCTACCATAATAGTGCCATGGCTAGGTTGATTTACCTTTTATTTTTATGGGAAAGCTAGGTTACTGCCATATTAATCTAATATGCAGTATGTAGAGTGCAAGTTCTTTGTCTACAAGATCTCTCCTATGACAGCAGTTTGGGGAGCACCTTCTAGACAAAGCTGTGTGTGTGTATGGATAGCTGGGCATATGCTGAGATAACTGTTGAAAGCTATCTTTAATATTCTCCAATGCATATGCATGCTTGGTTGAGCCAGACATGTATATGTAGTAAAGATGATGAGCAAATTGTTTCTAAACCATTCAAATTCATTATAAATTTTCCAAAAATCATATCCAAATTTTTAGTGATTTGTCTCGTACAAATTACAGAAAGTGGTGGCTGCCATTTTATAGGTCGGAAGGCAGAGCAACAGGGGTGCACCACCAATGAGGCCAGGTGAGGCAATCGCCTCAGGCAGCACCAGGTAGGGGCAAGAGGGGGCAGCAGAAGAGCCATGGGGAATGAGCACTTTCATCGGGGCAAAGGGGTTAGGTTAGGAAATTGGCATACTGGGGGGCACCATTTCAATTTTCGCCTCAGGCAGCAGAAAGGCTAGGTGCACCATTGCAGAGAAGAATGTATCTTTTACCAAAAAGGGATAATTTCTGGACTGTTTAAAAATAATCAGACACTGCAGTGTGTGTTTTTAAGCAGGGAGTTTGTTACCACACGCCACATTTGTCACTGTCACTTTGACATTACTAATGCTAACTTGGCATTCAAGAGCTCGGAAGGAGTTGAATATTGTCCTTGGAGACCTCAGGGTGTCATAAATACAGTTTATGACTTTTTAGGGCAATTTGGGTAATTTAGGTTGAATTAATTCAGACCAAAAGAAAATTCCATTCTTGATTTGACCGCATCAGATTCAAAATACATTTTGGTAAATATACTCATCTCCAATATGTAGTTAATGAGAGGGAAGAAAGCAGCTGCCAATATTGTTTTAGAGCGGCTTATAGCCTAAGGGATAGGATGGTTGAAACCCAGCATGCATTATCCTTAACTTCAGCCATCAGGGGAGAATCAGGAGGTCCCATACACTTTAGATGATTGTCCGAGCCTAAAATCGGTAACTTTGGCTGGCATAGATCGAATGTGTATGGCCAGTTTTAAGGAGCAGCTATCCAGCCGGGCTAACAGAGGGGGTACGGGGTAGGATCCAGCATTTATAATACTCATACAGGCAGGGGTTGTCTCGATGAGACAACCCTGTTGAATATATTTAAAAATGCATTTCTTTTGTCTAAAACGCACTGATCACAAGCGGTCCATTAAGTCACTTCTCGTACAGGAGATTAGAATGCTGTTTCATTAGGATGCAGATGAAATTTCCTACAGCACAATGAAGCTGCTTCAGAAAAGATTGCTTATATACAGTATAACTGGTTTCTTTGTATGCATAGAATGACTGGAATTGTGCTACAATAGATCAGCATATCAGGTGCTAGGGCTTTACTTTACATATGATTTCGAGGTACCAAAGTTTTCTTGTTTGGGAAGCAAAAGGAAGGATCTGGAAATAAATTGGCAGAACTATTCAAGACTGCCTTTTATACTGATATAAAAGAGGTTAACACTGATTCTAGTTGGAGCTAAATAAAGTGCTGTTCTTTTCTATGTGACAAGACTATTTCTGGATACACAACATGCCATTATGCTTAGTTATAGCCACGAAACAAAGACACAGACACATAGGGAGAAAAATACATAGTAATGCATAAAAGCAGCTCGTCATGGGAAACGCATTTCTCTTGTTTGCGGATGGATGGCTGAAAAACGATCCCTGATTTGTAATGCAGAACTGCACTGAGTGATTGCATTTACACTCAGAAATCATGAAAGTGACAGTTATTATGAGGGAACTAAGTAGTTTTGCTGATGACGTGCACACAAGGGTCAAATCTACTGAGCTGATTGTACAGTCGTGGCCAAAAGTTTTGAGAATTACATAAATATTGGAAATTGGAAAAGTTGCTGCTTAAGTTTTTATAATAGCAATTTGCATATACTCCAGAATGTTATGAAGAGTGATCAGATGAATTGCATAGTCCTTCTTTGCCATGAAAATTAACTTAATCCCCAAAAAAAATTCCACTGCATTTCATTGCTGTCATTAAAGGACCTGCTGACATAATTTCAGTAATCGTCTTGTTAACTCAAGTGAGAATGTTGACGAGCACAAGGCTGGAGATCATTATGTCAGGCTGATTGGGTTAAAATGGCAGACTTGACCTGTTAAAAGGAGGGTGATGCTTGAAATCATTGTTCTTCCATTGTTAACCATGGTGACCTGCAAAGAAACGCGTGCAGCCATCATTGCGTTGCATAAAAATGGCTTCAAAGGCAAGGATATTGTGGCTGCTAAGATTGCACCTCAATCAACAATGTATAGGATCATCAAGAACTTCAAGGAAAGAGGTTCAATTCTTGTTAAGAAGGCTTCAGGGCATCCAAGAAAGTCCAGCAGGCGACAGGATCATCTCCTAAAGAGGATTCAGCTGCGGGATCGGAGTGCCACCAGTGCAGAGCTTGCTCAGGAATGGCATCAGGCAGGTGTGAGCGCATCTGCATGCACAGTGAGGCGAAGACTTTTGGAAGATGGCCTGGTGTCAAGAAGGGCAGCAAAGAAGCCACTTCTCTCCAAAAAAAACCATCAGGGACAGATTGATCTTCTGCAGAAAATATGGTGAATGGACTGCTGAGGACTGGGGCAAAGTCATATTCTCCGATGAAGCCTCTTTCTGATTGTTTGGGGCATCAGGAAAAAGGCTTGACCAAAGAAGAAAAGGTGAGCGCTACCATCAGTCCTGTATCATGCCAACAGTAAAGCATCCTGAGACCATTCATGTGTGGGGTTGCTTCTCATCCAAGGGAGTGGGCTCACTCACAATTTTGCCCAAAAAACACAGCCATGAATAAAGAATGGTACCAGAACACCCACCAACAGCAACCTCTTCCAACAATCCAACAACAGTTTGGTGAAGAACAATGCATTTTCCAGCACGATGGAGCACCGTGCCATAAGGCAAAAGTGATAACTAAGTGGCTCGGGGACCAAAACGTTGACATTTTGGGTCCATGGCCTGGAAACTCCACAGATCTTAATCCCATTGAGAACTTGTGGTCAATCTTCAAGAGGCGGGTGGACAAACAAAAACCCACTAATTCTGACAAACTCCAAGAAGTGATTATGAAAGAATGGGTTGCTATCAGTCAGGAATTGGCCCAGAAGTTGATTGAGAGCATGCACAGTCAATTTGCAGAGGTCCTGAAAAAGAAGGGCCAACACTGCAAATACTGACTCTTTGCATAAATGTCATGTAATTGTCGATAAAAGCCTTTGAAACATATGAAGTGCGTGTAATTATATTTCACTACATCACAGAAACAACTGAAACAAAGATCTAAAAGCAGTTTAGCAGCAAACTTTGTGAAAATTAACATTTGTGTCATTCTCAAAACTTTTGGCCACGACTGTAGATTTCTGCCTCCCTATTGAAGTTAAAGGGTTTGTCTGGCCTTTACCAAGTGATGACCTGTTTTCAGGATAGGCCATCCCTACTTGACCCCGTTGGATATAACTCCATCATCGCTGGTCAGATGTCAGCACAGGAACTACACAGCTCCATCAACCTTGTAGTGGACAGCACTCATCAATGGGTGTTTTTGGTGGCTGCCAGGGGCCTGAGGCTCCTGGGGGGGGGGGCATAATCACCCAAAGCACTCATCAATATTCCTGGGAGGCCCTAGCCCAAACATTTGATTGTGTAGTCCAATGCTGGGTGTGCTATAGGGGGCATTATCACTAATTACTACTGTGGCCACTATAAAGGGGCCTTATTAGTATTGGGACTCTATAGGAATTCCTCATACAGGAGCTTTATTACTACTTGCTAGCATTATTACTAGTGAAGACAGCATTATTATTAGTGTAGCAGTAATGCTACATCATTACTTCTGTGGAGGGACACTATTATTAGTGGGCAAAATATTGAGGGCACTACTACTAATGTGCCCTCTTTTGTCAAGCATTGTAATTACTGAGGACAATGTAGGGGGCACTAGTACTATAAGGCACACTGGGAGAACATTATTACTATCGGTGGGACTTTTCAGAGTAATATTACTCTGGGGGGGGGGCTATCTTTATAGCACTATTATTTGTGCAGCATAGTGTTTGTAGACATTGGGGAGCACAGAGGGTACAGGATTGGGGATAGCAGCAGATTAACACTGTTAGGGCTCCAGGAGGGGTAGGATAATGGGAATTTAGATGTCTGTGTGGCAAACTCTGCAGAAGAGATGTGGCTGAAAGATGTCATCATGGTGGTCTGCTTCCAATAGCGAAGATGAGGAGATAGAACATCTATAATAGGGGAGACATCACTGGATGTAATAGCTATCTCCTCTATGTTTGGTAGCAGTGAATGAATTGTTCATCTAAGTATGTCTTTAGCATTAGTGCTGGGTGGTAGTGGGGGTGGGTTTCATGTGCATAAATACATGTTCAACTCCTTTCTTCTTCTCTCCTTTTTCTTCTATAAACTATTAGCACTGAGGCACTTCTTGGCTGTCTCAGGACTATACATATTTGAGAACCCAGCTACTCCTGCAAGTCTTCAACAATGTATGTAGGAAATTTAGATTTCATTGAGATAGGTTACCGTTAGGTTTAGGTCTATACAGAGAATGACAAACATGCTACATATGGTTGCCTAAATAGGACCTAAACATACAGTACCTACAAGTGAGAAGATATGCAAAAAATAGAAACAAAAGTTTGCAAATAATCAACCTATTTTGTTACACAGATGTTGATATTTGTATGGGAGAGTGTCTACACTTTTTTCAGAAGATATTCAATTTACATAATTTTCAAGAAGCAATGTCTACTGGATGGGATTCAGGGATATCGGGGGTGCAAAGGTAGCAGTCACATTTAGGCCTCATGTACACCACAGTATGTATTTTATGATCCGCAAACCACGGATCTGCAAAATACAGATAACGTTGTTGTGCATCTTTTTGCGTGCCCCATTGTAAAAATGCCTATTCTTTTCCGCAAAATGGACAAAAATAAGACATATTCTATCTTTTTTGACGGCTGAGACAGCATACAGTGCTTTTTTGAAGCCCCATAGAAATGAATGGATTGGCCGAAAATATGGTCGTGTGAATGAGGTCTTGACGGGGGTCTCAAGGTCACTCTGCAACATTATAAGAGACTAGCATTATAAATGGTACATGGTGGTGGGGGAAGCTTGACGATGTACCTTTGGCCGATAAAAAATAAGCAAAAAAGGTGTAAGAAGAAATACTTCTCAAACACCTTCCACACTAATATCTTCAGGGGTACCAGAAATGATGGATGGTATTAAGGTATTTTCCTGCAACATTCACACACTGTCCCATTTGACCAATTTCACATGTCTGTTTCTGAAGAGGTTCAACAAGAAAGAGAATTTAGGCACCAATGTAAAATTCTAACTTAAGACCATACAACTATCAATCACATGTCAACATTTGGATTTTCTCCTGAAAAAAAGTGGGGAAAAACATTTCCACTGCTAGCAATCCCAGAGTCTGTTCCATATGATTTCAATTTTCCAAATGTCATTTATTCTTCAGAAAAGTTACTTGTCTAATATTATTGTGCTGTTACTGCCGGTGGCCATATGTTCTCTTCCTCTGCTTCGCCATTATGCAACCTGTTCTTAATTGCTTCAAAGTATTAGTCATCATATTCGGCTTTATTATTGGATGACAAGGCCAAAGAGAAAAAAAAGTAAGGGTACGCTCACACTCGCGTTTTTCTTTTCCGGTATTCTGGTACTCCGGTATTGAGTTCCGTCCTAGGGGCTCAATACCGAAAAAGAACTGATCAGTTTTATCCGAATGCATTCTGAATGGAGAGCAATCCATCCAGGATGCATCAGGATGTCTTCAGTTCAGTCACTGTACGGTTTTTGAACAGAGAAAATATCGCAGCATGCTGCGGTATTTTCTCCGTCCAAAATTCTGTAACACTTGGAATGCCGGATCCAGCATTATTTTACATTGAAATGCATTAATGCCGGATCCTAAGTGTTCTGGAAAAACGGATCTGGTTTTGTGGTCTGCGCAAAAAGATAAATACTGAATCCGTTTTTCCTGGTTAAAACAGGAGAGACGGATCCAGTATTACAATACTTTTGTGAAACGGATCCACATCTGGATCAGTCTACAAATGGCATCCGTTTGCTTACAGATTGCCGGATCCGGCAGTCAGCTCCGGCGACGCTAGTGTTAAAGTACCCTAAAAAAAAAACTGTATATTGAAGCCTAACCGAGTTTGAAATTTTTTTGTACCACATTCTTTGTTATTTTTGCCTTTGGGTAATATAGAGAGCCATTTTCCAGCACACAGCCATCTGAAACAGTGACAATTATTGAGTAGCTTGGAAATATTGGACCAAAATAGCATCCATCAAATAAATGCTAGAGTCTTTACACCGCTTGGCAGCTGTGTCATCAAAGGGCCGATGAGAAATCTCTACTCATGCTGGTCTGTTAAAAGGTGTCGAAAGCTTGTGGAACCCAAAGATAACTGGAGCCAAATTAATGTGGCATCGCAGAGAGGCAGCAGCTTGTGTGAATAATTCTTAGATTTTAGACATAATGGGTTTTAGACATAAAGTGGTCTTTCCAACATGTCTGGGAGCAATTTACTTGAGCAAAGCTACATTAATTGTAATATTTATATTGTTGCTGCATTGGTTATTTTTTTTAATTGGCTGAAAGCAGTGAAATTCCATAATGAGACACATAATAATAATAATAATAATTATACTACTACTACTACTACTACTACTAATAATAATAATAATAATGCTATTATAACACCTCTGGTACTTCTACTCCTACTATTTTTAATAAGATTAGTAATAATAATAATGATAATAATGTGAAATACCTCTATTAATAGTATAATGATAGTATTATAATAATACTTCTATCACTAATTCTACTACTACTACTATTATTAATAATAATAATAATAATAATAATAATAATAATAATGATAATGCTATAATACCTCTATAGCTGCTTCTTCTACTTGTACTACTATTAATAGGATTGGTAATAATAATTACAATGTGAAATACCTCCTATTAATAGTATCATTGTTGTATTATAATACTTCAATCATTACTTCTTCTTCTACTACTATAAGGCCTCTTTCACACAGGCGTTGCGGGAAAATGTGCGGGTGCGTTGCGGAAACACCCGCAATTTTTCCACACGAGTGCAAAACATTGTAATGCGTTTTACACTCGTGTGAGAAAAATCGCGCATGTTTGGTACCCAAACCCGAACTTCTTCACAGACGTTCGGGCTTGGGTTAGGTGTTCTGTATATTGTATTATTTTCCCTTATAACATGGTTATAAGGGAAAATAATAGCATTCTGAATACAGAATGCATAGTAAAATAGCGCTGGAGGGGTTAAAAAAAATATTTTTTTTTTAACTCACCTTAGTCCACTTGATCGCGCTGCCCGGCATCTCTTCTGTCTTCTTCTTGCTGAACAGGACCTGTGGTGAGCATTCATTCCAGGAACAGGACTTGCGGTGACGTCACTCCGGTCATCACATGATCCATCACCATGGTAAAAGATCATGTGATGGAACATGTGATGACCAGAGTGACGTCACCACAGGTCCTGTTCAGCAAAGGAGACAGACAAGATGCCGGGCAACGCGATCAAGTGGACTAAGGTGAGTTCAATTTTTTTTTCTTTTTTAACCCCTCCAGCGCTATTTTACTATGCATTCTATATTCAGAATGCTATTATTTTCCCTTATAACCATGTTATAAGGGAAAATAATAATGATCAGGTCTCCATCCCGATCGTCTCCTAGCAACCATGCGTGAAAATCGCACCGCATCCGCACTTGTTTGCGGATGCTTGCGATTTTCACGCAACCCCATTCACTTCTATGGGGCCTGCGTTGCGTGAAAAATGCACAAAGAGGAGCATGCTGCGATTTTCACGCAACGCACAAGTGATGCGTGAAAATCACCGCTCATGTGCACAGCCCCATAGAAATGAATGGGTCGGTTCAACTCACGCATCGCATCCGCGCGGAAAACTCGCCTGTGTGAAAGGGGCCTTACTATCACTACTACTACTATTACAAATAATACTACTATTAATAAGATTAATAATAATGTGAAATACTTAAAGTACTACTACTACTACTACTACTACTACTACTACTTCTCATAATAGTACTACAATAATATCTGCTACAGCTCAGGGGGCGTGTCTCAGATCTCCCTATCACAGCTCAGGAGGCGTGTCTCAGCTCTCCCCATCACAGCTCAGGAGGCAGTTGGAAAGATGAAACTGAGCATGTGCGGCCATATCAGTGAGCAGGACAAAGAATAAAAATAGCAAACAGCAGGTGGCGCTATACACTAACATTTTATTCAATAACTAAGTGGCTATGCTAAATTTCACACGGAAGTATTCAGATCTGGTTTGAAAACTGTATGATTGAATGAACCTGCAAAAAACAATATATAGGAAGAACCAAGAGATCTTTAAAAAGAAGAATATTGGAACACAGGAAGAACATCAAAAACGGATATGACCTTCAGTGCTCCATGCCCTGGGTAGGTGGGGGCATTGCTTCTGTCTCCCTGTGTGTATTGGGACTAGTGCTCAGTGAACTTCCTTTCAGGACTGTGAAAGTGAATCCTTTCCTCCTGCCCCTTTCCAGGTGCTGGCTAAGTTGCTGATCAGTCTCCCTATTTAGAAGGGCTGTGGATTCACCTCCTTGTCTGAGCCTTAAGGTTGTCTAGTGTCTAGTAACCAGTAAAGGTGTGATCTCTTGTTTAACTACACATGTACCATACCTTGCCTGTCTACTAATTCTGCTCCTTGCCACCTGCCCCGACTTTGCAACAGCTTCCTAGACTAAGCACATACTCAGCCTGCCCCGACCTTGGAACTGCTATTTGGAATACATACATACTTAGCCTTCCCTGATCTTGGACTGTGTTCAGAATATGCCTTTTGCCTCAGTCCTTGTTGCTTTGCAGCGGTGTCTCTGATCCCCATGGGTTAGCTGTCAACTATACTCCAGGAGGTAGAGGCTGGTTGGTGCCCTGCCGCAAAGTGCAGATCCCTGTATAGGGGTTAAAGGGTGAATTCCAGGGAACAGCCAGGAGAATGGCCTTAGGCTAAACCCAAAGTCAAACTGGTTTGTTGGCACAGTGGGTCCACACCCACTGTCCCTTACAACTATACTGTATTAAGGCACGCATACATATTAGTCTATTGTCAGCCATAACCACCGAGAGTTGATGTTTGGCCAGCAGTTTAATATGTGTAGAGAGATCCCGACTCTACGCCGACAAATGACGTTGGGGAAGAGAAGGATCGGTCAAAATGAATATTTTCGTCCAATTCTTTTGTTCTCCTGGGAGATAAGCCACTACCAAAAGTGTCTGGCAGGGGCTTTCTCCCATATCCTCATTGAATACACATAAACATTCGGCCAAGCCGAACATGTATGTGTATGGGGGAGCTGGCAGGGAGTCAGGAGCGACACCTGTCAGCCGATTGTTCGGCCAACAGCTATTCAGTGTGTATGGTCACTCTTAAGTAAATTTCTAACAGCAGTCGTCTAATGGGCTTCAAAGCAAATCAGGCTAAGATCCTGGTGTTGTTGGCTCAGTGATATGGAATAACATACAGCACAGGCCAATGACAACACTATGAAAACATTTCCTAGAAACCTTATTGTTTTTTGATAATTACATGTAAATTGCTGGCGAAACTGGATGGAGCTCCATGAGTTAGGGGCAAGAGCTTATGCCAGTGACTCAATTTGTGCCTATGGATGTTTTATTTGCTTTCCTGAATCACAAAAAAAATATTCATTACAAGATAGAAAAGTATGATGTCAAACAGCACAAAGCCTGCATTTTCATGTAGTTGGGATTTAGCACAAACATCATTATCTCAAGCTACATTTGTTTGCTTTAGAAAGTAATGATATTTCTCAGCGTCCTGTAGACACAAGATAAAAGAAATTCTTTTGTATTTAATGAAATATTTCTTAAACAGGTTGAGGGAAAATGAAACTGTGAGTTTGCTCTGTAATTATGGGTCAGTGTAATCATATTTCTAGGCATTTACACGCTGTGAAGAAGTTGGCATGGATATTGCTACTTAAAGAATTGCCAAGGATAAAGCATGCCTCTAGTAGATGCTTCCCTGATAAAGGAGAAGAAAAGCGTATTAATGTTATCCTTGGTCAATAGTCCTGGGGCACACGTGAACTAGCGGCAGAACGGATCCGACAGGCTGTTCACCCGCCGGAACAGCCTGCCGGAGTCCCCTGCGGCTAGTGTGAAACTAGCCTAACATACAGAGTCGTCGACAATTAATGGACTGTATGTTCTCAATTTACATTCATCTGTCACAGTTGTTGGTAGCAGAACAGTAACTTTTAAGGCTCTGGCAACACCACCTTTCAGAGTCTTCACTGAAGAGTTTTCCAAGATCTATAAAAGCACAGCTCCTTTCACATCGTGGTGACCATGCTAGGTTATTGCAGCTCAGCAACATTGGCATGGTCACTTCACTTTGAACGGAGCTACTGATACTGATCCCCTGAAGATGTCATCAATATCTGGAGTCTGAAAAGGACCTTTAAAGTCTATTGGGTCTGTCAGGGTTCCTCAGCATCCATTTGAAAACAGACCTGGCCTAGTTTTCTTGGCTTTGTTTCACACAGCAGCCATGATGTGAAAAGAACCAAAAGACTAAATATCTTGAATCTGAAAACACCATTAAAGTCAATTGAGTCTGTGGAGGTGCTTGGTGTCAGACCCCCACCAATCTGATACTGATCCCCTGAAGATGTCATCAATATCTGGAGTCTGAAAAGGACCTTTAAAGTCTATTGGGTCTGTCAGGGTTCCTCAGCATCCATTTGAAAACAGACCTGGCCTAGTTTTCTTGGCTTTGTTTCACACAGCAGCCATGATGTGAAAAGAACCAAAAGACTAAATATCTGGAATCTGAAAACACCATTAAAGTCAATTGAGTCTGTGGGGGTGCTTGGTGTCAGACTCCACCAATCTAATACTGATCCCCTGAAGATGTCATCAATATCTGAAGTCTGAAAAGGACCTTTAAAGTCAATTAGGTCTGTCAGGGTTCCTCAGCATCCATTTGAAAACAGATCCGGCCTAGTTTTCCTGGCTTTGTTATAAACAGAAGCCATGATGTGAAAATACACTAAAGTCTTATACACATGGCTGTGTTTCAACTCCATTATAGGTCACCCATAGGGGTACATTGGGCCTTTCTGTAACTAAAGTGTACTATGCATAGTATCATGGTTGCTGTAGCGGATGGTATTTTACTTAGCTAGTCTCCCCTAGAAGCAATACAGAATGCAATGTTGCAAAGAAGAACATCTCCCTCATATTTGGAGGGAGCATGGTAAAATAACACACAGAGCTTTACATTCCTCCATAAACTGTTACAAAGCCTACTGCAAGTGGCTCTGCCTTACGCTTTCTTCACATTTGCAGTTCAGCAACTTCGGTAAGTTAAAGTTAACATCTGTGTAAGAGACTGCATTATGAAACTTTAGTTGCTAATTACTGTAGAACATTACTTTTTCTGCAGGAAGCAATTAACATAACATACAGCCCTCATGGACCCCTGTATAAGTCAATAGGGTCCACTGGGCACCACTAATATCTGTTGAATGATAGGTCCAGCCTTGAATCATGAGTTCTCTATTAAAAAGAAATCCACAATACAGGTGTGAACAGAACCCTATTCATTTAGTTGCTTTTATGTTCTTTATGTTGAGATCTGCTCAACTCATACACACTAGTAGTTTAGTAGCATCCATTAAAGGGTAACTGTCATGTTGGCATCAGGAATAGGGCTAACCAACCCATTCCTCCCCTTTTGGTAGGAGAAGGTTGGTCTTATTTCCTGCCTGGAGAGCTGAGTCTTAGCTAGGACTATGAGGAGTAAGGAAACACTTTATATTGCTCCTGCTCCAAGGGCCTTAGGGACCAACTCATCTGTGAGACCAGTACTTCGGAGAGACTTCATAGACAAAAGTACAGATATTCTGCCAAGCTACAGCGTTACCGTCAGTAAAGTGCCAGCAACTATAGCTATCCAGACTTTCCTTCAGGTGAGGGACTAAGGCTCAGACCCTCATCACCTTAGCCCACATCCAGGCCAGGCCGATTAAAAAATCCTGCATTACTCAGTGGAAACCTACAATCACAAGTGCCAGCTTTCAGCTGTTAGCTAGAATTTCAGGAGAGAGACATCAGCAAGATACCATACCAGAGGTACCATTGTTTGCCACTTTGCCAGCCACCATACCTCAGCATCTGGGAAGAAAAATTGCACTATGTACTACACTGCATGTACTGTATTACAAGTTCTATTTTGCACTTAGTAAAGAGAGACTGTTATTCTTCAACTTCTGGCCTGATTCCTTATACACCTTTTCACTGCACATCAGCAAAAAGCACATTGTGACACATCAACTCATCAGGGCTACTACTACTCCTATCCTCTGCATCAGCTCATTAGGGGCTCACTGCACATGTTTCAAATTATAGCCTATGCATATATAAGCTATACTGGCAACTTTATAATTCTCTCACCACTTTTTAGAAGTGGGTATAGAAGTGGGTGGGGGTCTAGCAGGATAGAGTGTGGCCTCAGGAGCCCAACAGATTTAATAAAAATTTTGTCAGAAAGTGGTGTAAATAATAGTTTAACTCCAGCTCAGAGCTAGTAGAGACAGACTAAAATTTATTGTGCACAGACGCCTGGAGAGGTATGTGCCTCTTAATAAATTTGGCACATTCTGCACTGATGGACTTTACACTTGCTGGCATTTGTAATACCAGTCCTAGTATATCTGTCCCAATGTGTTCTAAAAAAGTTATATCTAGTGTTGAGCGAAGTGAAGCATCCGAAGCGGAATTCGGTCTGAAGTTTAGGAAAACTTATTTTCTAAACGGATAGGAATTTCCTCACGCTTCGTGGTAGCGAATCAAATTTCCTAAAATGGTGGCTTCACAAGTTAAAAAGTTAAAGTAAGTGTAGAGGAGACAAGCCCGGGAAAGTGAGATCACTCATAATGCCATGCAGCCAGCCAATCTGCAGATCTTCCTCTAGAGCAGTGCTTCTCAAATCCAGTCCTCAAGACCCACCTGCTGGTCATGTTTTCAGGATTTCCATAGTATTGAACAGTTGATATAATGCATCAGGACTTACCACAGGTATTCATTTTGTGGGATATTCTCAAATCATGACAGGTAGGTGGGCCCTGAGGACTGGAGTTGAGAAGCACTGCTCTAGAGGGATAGCGTCACAACTATTATTGGTAGGGGGTTGCCTTTATTCAGGGGAAATTTGATGTGCACTTTTATATTAGTTTTTGTGCTTTTATACCATAGAATATAATCATAGTATAAGAGTAAGGAACCTAGTCAAATATCCCCCTGAAGAGAGAAACAGCAGGAGCTATCACCTTTACAGTAGGAAGTGCACAGTAGGGTCTTCCAAGGAGTGGAAAATATGTCTATATGGTGCATGAAAACATGCACATTTGAAGAGATGGTTAAGACTGACATTAATTTTGCCATTTAGGTTAATCAAATATTGATAGGTTTAGACTATATCTTTACACTATATTTTAGTAGTTTCTGCCACATCTTTAACTCAAGTTTAATACATTTTTCACAGTATGCAGTGCCAAGGAAAACATTCTCGCTATAATATCTTGGTAATTTCAAATTCTGGCTGAGTGCCATAGTGCTTTCTGAACTTATTTTTCACACTAAATATTATTTAGTACAGAAATTGCTTGTTATAACATAAAGGGGTATTCACAAACACGACATTTATGACCTATCCACATGAAAGGTGATAAATGTGTGATTGCCTGAGGTTCGACAGCTGGGAGACCCATCAATCATGAGAACAGACGATCTCTGCTCCTTGTTTTGTACTCACTACACCCCCTGTTTGAATGAATTATCATCACTGTGGGAATGGTCGGACCCCCAAGCTGGCAATTATATGTGTCTTGTGCTGAGGCACATGAACAATCGAAAAAGGGACAAATCTACTAATTATTGCTTGATGCTCAATCATTCAGTGCTGTTACACTACTTGATAATTAATCAGTTTCGTTCCATTTTACATTTTTTTTAATGATTATCGACTTGTGTAAAAGAGTCTTAAAACTACAACATTAAGGCCTCTTTTGAAGGGGCAAGTTCTCCACGCGGGTGCAATGCGTCAGGTGAAGGCATTGCACCCGCACTGAATCCGGACCCATTCATTTCTATGGGGCTGTGCACATGAGCGGTGATTTTCACGCATCACTTGTGCGTTGCGTAAAAATCGCAGCATGCTCTATATTGTGTGATTTTCATGCAACACAGGCCCCATAGAAGTGAATGGGGCTGCATGAAAATCGCAAGCATCCGCAAGCAACTGCGGATGCGGTGCAATTTTCACACATGGTTGTTAGGAGGTGATCGGGATGGGGACCCGATCATTATTATTTTCTCTTATAACATGATTATAAGGGAAAATATTAGCATTCTTAATACAGAATGCTAAATAAATTACGATAATTGGATCATGTGATGGACCATGTAATGAGCGCAGTGACGTCTCCAAAGGACCTTTTCCTCCCAGGTCATCAAAGAAGAAGAAAGAAGAGAAGCCAGGCTGCGTGAACAAGTGAATTTTTCAAGTTTTTTTTTAACACCTCCATCCCTAATTTACTTAGCATTCTGTATGAAGAATGCTATTATTTTCCCTTATAACCATGTTATAATGGAAAATAATAAAATTTACACAACATCGACCCCAAACCCGAACTTCTGTGAAGAAGTCCGGATTCGGGTACCA